>NC_141616.1:53041612-53354112 GCF_047967505.1 Dipteris shenzhenensis | reverse complement strand
AAATCTTAAGAGAGTCTCCCATTCCTGCATCACTAGGGTTATTCTGTTCATAGGCAAAAAGGATT
The DNA here is from genome assembly GCF_047967505.1 of Dipteris shenzhenensis. Lineage (NCBI taxonomy): Eukaryota > Viridiplantae > Streptophyta > Polypodiopsida > Gleicheniales > Dipteridaceae > Dipteris > Dipteris shenzhenensis. The sequence continues at coordinate 53,354,047 of NC_141616.1, read as the reverse complement.
ATCCTGCTAAGGGGTGTTATAATGAATCTTAACCAACGGACATATAACACATATCATGAGAATAAAGCTTCTCCAACAATAAGGAACCAATCACACTTCAAGAAGTCATAAACTTTCTTCCACTAGTGATGAGTGACATTCCAAGAGGGCCAACACACATCTTCTTATGACCCATAAAACATCTTCTTATAATCCAATGAAAGTAATCATTGCCCCATGAGGTCCATAGTTTCCCATTGGTCCTAATATATACAAAATCGCAATGGCTCAAGGCCATCTACTCCTGCCAAGATCATATATTTAAGAAGCATCCAATATAGTAGGGACTAACCCTATCCAGTAAGAATTTTTTTAATAGTAAATAGCCCAAGCACTATCATCGTATATAAATGGGCAAGCTAGTACAACAATCTAAAAATTATCGATATTAAGGGTCAAGACCTACTTATACCCTACTGACATCCTTCCTTCAAAGAATCACAACCACCTTAAAGTATAAAATGTACTAATAGCATCTTTCCTTCCAAGAATCCAAGACACCTTAGAGTATAAAATTTGCTATATGCATCCATCCTTCCAAGTATCCAAAAGGTCTCAAAATATCATTTCCAATTTATCTCAATCATCAAATCCCCTACATTAAACAATCACCAATGTATCATTAATAAAGCTCATATAGTGTTAGTAATGGATCCACTCTAACAACTCTCAAATCTACCTTTATCCTAATAGAGCTATCCTAAATCATAGATCTATTATGCAATTGTCATAGTAAAAATGCCAATTATAAAACTCCAAGAAAATTGCTACAAGAGTACATGTAGAATAAACCTATAGCCAATCTCCTTCAGTCCAAATTCTAGTGTCTAGAAGCTACTGCATAAGTGTATAGTAGCTATTGCATAAATAGTGTAAGTAATGCTCCATCCATAGTTCATACTCAATTCCAAGAAACAATAGGTTGTTTTGCCAACCAAGACGTCAAGTAATGCATCCCAAACAAACACATGTAGTAGTATATGTGCATCAAATTGTTCCATTTCATCTAGCCAAGGGCTGCTACCTCATCGGGTTGGTCTCTAGCTAACCAAGCCTATTTATGTGGTGTAGGTTGGTCACAGCTAGGTGTTGAGAGTTGTGGTGCCATGAGCACATAATTAAAGGCTAAGGTATGGTATAGGAAAGAATTAAAGTAGCCACCCTAGGATGTGGACTACATGATGTGGAGATGTGGATTGAGGATATCCACAAGGAGAGATGTGGATGAGAGGATCCCACATGGTTGACTATTCAAGGGCACTCTCTTTATAAGAGGCCTATCATGTATTGTTGAACACACATTGTAAGAGATATAGATTTGCTATCTCCCTCTCATGTCTTATTTAGTGTGCTTTGAGCCTCCTTAGTTCTTCTGCTGATCTTGTGTCCACTAGGTTTAGCACGATCATACATTCTTTCTCATGGTATCAGAGCATAGGTTTAGCTCTCCTAGTTTAGCTCATTAGTAGTTCACTAGGATTGCTTCCATTCTTCGATTAGTTTCAGAATGTAAGATTAGTTTTAGATCTCGAGAGTTCTTGTGAGATAGAATTCATTGAGAGAAAGAGCGAGAGAAATCCATCTTCTTGAGGGAATTCCATTCATTGCACTTCTTCTTGAGAGATCTTGGAGAAAGTGATTAACGAGAGTGTGAGGAATGTTCTAGAGAGACTATATCTCTCTATCCTAGTCTATGCTCTGCCTCAATAACCAGCCTCAATGATGATGCCTCAATGAAAACATACTTAGTAAAGGAGACCCCTGCTCAGTAAGTTACATAGTAGTAGCAGCAACTGCATCTCTAGTAGACAAGGAGCGACAAGACGCAATGCCTTATCAATCAGCTTCTTCCACGGACTATAGAACTACCTCCACACACAGCTACACCACCTCCAAGCCTCACAAGCTACTCCATAGACAACAGCAATAGCCTTGCCTTCTAGTTCAATGATGGGCAACCCCTCCATCTCTAAATGATAGTAGCAACTCGAAGCTCTTCTACAACTCCACAGATCTCTCCATCCATAGCGACTCAGCATCCTAGCTCCGAGCAGCAAATCCAATAGCCCCGAACCTTCAAGGTGGCTTCTACAAGCCTCCAAGGGCAAGAAGCAATGACTCGACCCCAGCACATCTCCTCCAAGCCCATCTTCTCTCCATTGCCAGCCCGCTATGAGCCATGCAACCTGGCTACACTCTCCATCGACCCAGTAAAGCATTTGCAATTGATTGAGCTTACCAAGCTTTGAAGGAAACCCCTCGTTCAATCTATTTCTAGATAGGTCGAGGCTGTAGAGAGATGTGTAGTAGATGACTACAAGACGTGCAATTCCAAAGAGTGTGGTGTATGTTTACAACCTTGAAACGATCTGACTTCTCAAATCGATTCTCCTTCTCCAACTCGTCGTCCAGCGGCTCCTTCAACCAGTCTGTCTGCATAGTCTCTTGAGTATAGCTACGCACAGCGGCTCATCGACCGCATGCAATGACCCCAAAACCATAGCCAACCAGTAGACAACCAGTTGGCCATCAGAAGCAGTAGCAAGTGACCAAGACGTGCCTACCAACAGCAAGCAATCAAGAAGCAGCAGCAAGCGACCAAGATAAAAAGGCACTAACGCTCGCTATCAACAATCTCTAACTTGCAACGAAATGACACGCCTCTATGAACTATAAGCAGCGACCATCCACAGATGGTACACTTTCAGTGACACAAGCTCCTCCTTGCTCCAACGCACACAGCAGCTCCAATTGCAGTGACGAATTTGCCTGCAAGATTCTCCAGTGCTTCATTGCGTAGTCATCGTAAGCGCTTCATCGACGATGCAGCAGAGATTTCTCTCTTTTCCTAAGGTATAGACCTTAGGACACGTGGCAGATAGAATCATACCAGAGCTTAGGGGCAGGTAACCTTGGGTTAAAGTTATGGTTAGACTAACTTTACCATGGTTATTGTAAGTTTGGTTTAGTTAGTTGCCATGTAGCATAATGCCACCTAAGCACATAGCCCCTGCTAAGCACAATGTATCTGTAGCATGTGAATGCTCTCTGTGCCACATCATCAAGGCCCCCTCTTCTCCACAAAAATTTGACAAGCTGTAACTTCCAATCCAGAAAGAATTTGTATGCGCTCCAAAAAGGAAAAATGATCGTCTTTTTAAGCTCTATGCATCTATTAAGTCAAAATCATTGTTAGCAATTAGACACTACCATTGAAGCAAAATAAAGCTCATGGTAAGACCTTTGCAACAAATGGAAAAGTGACGCATGAATGCAATAAGCATGCCAAAAGCACAAGTGCATGAGATGACCATAGTACAGAGCATGGCATCCACACATAAAGCATCAAGGCACATGGAAGCATCATGCATGAAGCTACACAAGGAAGAAGATTGCAGATTACAGAACCAGCAGGTCAACTACATGGAGTCATCATCAAGCCATGAGCAGAATGACAGGAACAAAATGTATTGAGAAACAACCTTGCCTATATTTTGTAATCAAACCTGACCACCTGAGAGTACCTATGAAAGCACCCAGGGGAGGTATTGACATGTAAAAGCCACACTTGACCACCTTAAGTAGCAATGTAAGCACTAAGGGGAGGTGATGGATTTGTAACTCACATCTGACCACCTTGCAGTAGCCAAAGGATTATGGCACCAAGGGGAGGTGTTGAGAGTTGTGGTGCCATGAGCACATAATTAAAGGCTAAAGTATGGTATAGGAAAGAATTAAAGTAGCCACCCTAGGATGTGGACTACATGATGTGGAGATGTGGATTGAGAATATCCACAAGGAGAGATGTGGATGAGAGGATCCCACATGGTTGACTATCCAAAGGGCACTCTCTTTATAAGAGGCCTATCATGTATTGTTGAACACACATTGCAAGAGATATAGATTTGCTATCTCCCTCTCATGTCTTATTTAGTGTGCTTTGAGCCTCCTTAGTTCTTCTATTGATCTTTGTGCACTAGGTTTAGCATGATCTTACATTCTTTCTCACTAGGCCAAACAAGAATGTACGAGGGCACCTAAAATTTTACAAGAAAGCTGGACCCGTACCATAGTGTAAAGGCCTCTAATATCCATGGAGATCCCATGATCAGAGTTGTGGAGCACGTCACGCACTCAAGATGAGCCCTAGAACAAATTTTAGACCCTCTTATTTTAGTGCGCGTCGTCCCAAACAAAGTTTAGACAGTATTTAAAGTAAAAAAATGGCATACCAAACAAGAGCCCCTATCCAAACTAGGACGCAAAGCAACTAGTGTAGCAATAGGCAAGGCAAGTTTATCTCAACAACAAAATCGTGCAACAATAGGAAAACTAATGGAGGAGAAGCTCATGCAATTGTATCTTATGCACTCCAAAAGCATTCAGCTGGTGCGCCATACTAAAAGCTTTACATAGAACTTAGTAATTTTGAGGCACAAAGTCAAAGACACCAGAGTGAAGATAGAGGTTTTTCTATTTCATGCTCTTTGTGGGCTGGCAGTTTTGGCTGTGAATAGGTATGGGCTTGTAGACAATCATCATAGCGGACACAACTAGTAGTAGATTATCATGACCTTCCATGGGTACGTTTGGGCTAAGGCCTCTAACAAACATTTTTTGCCTTTCATAGCTATTCTTAAGCTAAGCAATGGTTCCACTAAGGCTCCCTTTTGGTTGCACAAGCACATCACCACTCAACCATTTTGGAGCCATATACCTTGAAAGCGACTCTATTGGGGAGGCCAAAATAGAAAATGAGTTCCATAAGTTACTAAGGAGATCCTCATGATTCTCAAGCATTCACTAGGTAAAGGAGGCATCTCAAAACATGGAATTGTATATGTTTAGTTACACTTGCAAATGGACTATAAGGTGGGGCATAGTGCCCTTCTCATCTTAGAACATGGAACTATGTTCCCAATGCCATGTTGAACAGGAAGTTAACATGACAAAAAGACATGAATTTTTTTAAAAGAATGCATTCTGCACCTGGTTGAAGAGGGCTTGGTGCGTAATCCTTGCCTTGAACTACAATCAAGCTCTTGGAACTTGGAAGTTTCTCGAGGCTTCTCTTTGCTTTGTGTGAAGAGGGCATCTCCTCTTGTGGTAGATGGATGTTCCACTTCTCTCTTTTACAAAGGGCATCTCCAATGGGAACAAGCAGATTAGTTGAGTAGCAGATGTCCTTCCCCTCCTTAATGTTCATGGGGTGTTGTGCCAAGTATTTGTACTTCCTAATTCATCAAGTCCACTCCCCACGTTTTCATGCCAATAAATCCAACTATAGTGCATGTATTTAGTTAAAAAGGAGGCCAAATTCATAATGAGTCCTATGGTGTGAGGTTCAAGGTCTATCAGATTCAAATCTACTCTAATTACAAACAAATACACATATATCCATACATCAATGTATATTTAGAGTACAAGTCCCCTTCTTGGGGCTTGTATAGGGAAAAGGTATTAGTAATCCTTTATATTTTTATACATAACTACTAATACATAGAGTGTCTATATACCAATGTTGTCTAGCAATAGTAATTGCAAAAGTTTGCAATCTATTGGTGGTCAGTCCAATGTTTGTAGGAGTACCTCCCTTAATGCTGTCCCAAAGTTGCAAAGGACCCTAAGGGATATAAAGTTTCCTTACTAATGAATACTAAGGGGTCTCCAATTCTTGAATCACCAGGGTTACTCCATTCATAAGTAGAAAGGATTATCCTACTAAGGGGTGTTATAATGAATCCCAAACAAATGGACATATAAGGCCTATCATGAGAATAAAGCTTCTCCAAAAATAAAGAACCAATCACACTCCAAGAAGTCATAAACATTCTTCCGCTAGTGATGAGTGAAATTCCAAGAGGGCCAACACACATCTTCTTATGACCCATAGAAATTCTTCTTATAATCCAAAGAAAGTAATCATTGCCCCACGAGGTCCATAGTTCCCCATTGGTCCCAATATGGAAAATCACAATGGCCCAAGCCAATAATAATTTTTTTAATAATAAATAGCCCAAGGACTTACTTGACCCTTTTCCTTATTGTCTTATTATTGTATATAAATGGGCAAGATAGTACAACAATCTCAAAATAATCAATATTAAGGGTTAAGACTTACTTATCATTTATGTCCTAATGGCATCCTTCCTTCAAATAATCACAACCACTTTAAAGTATAAAATGTACTAATAACATCTTTCCTTCCAAGAATCCAAGACACCTTAGAGTATGAAATTTGCTAATTGCATCCGTCCTTCCAAGTATCCAAAATGTCTCAAAGTATCATTTCCAATATATCTCAATTATCAAAGCCCCTACATTAAACAATCAATAATGTATAATTAATAAAGCTCATATAGTGTTAGTAATGAATCCACTCTAACAACTCTAAAATTTACCTTTTTCCCAATAGAGCTATCCTAAATCATAGATAAAATGGGATGAGAGGTACTTTACCCATGATCTATTATGCAATTGTCATAGTAAAAATGCCAATTATAGAACTCCAAGAAAATTGTTGCAAGAGTACATGTAGATTAAACCTATAGGTGATCTCCTTGAGTCTGAATTCTAGTGTCTAGTAGCTATTGCATAAATAGTGTAAGTACTACTCCATCCATAGTTCATCCTCAAATCCATGCCTAGGTTGTTGCTAGAAACCAAGATGTTAAATAATGCATCCTAAACAAATACATGTAGTATATGTGCATTAGATCGTTCCTTTTTTTTCTAGCCAAGGGATACTACCTCATCGGGTCGGTCAGGATTATAACTAAGCCTATGAATGTAATGTAGCTCGGTCATAGCCGGGCCAAACAAGAATGTATGAGGGCACCTAAAACATTGTAAGAACAATGGAGCCCTACCATATCGTAAAGGCCTCTACTCTAAAATGGTTTGAGTATCAAGATATGCTTGTGCAATCATAATGGAGCCTAAGCAAAACCATTGTCAAGCTCATGAACAGTTATGAAAGGCAAAAAATAAATGTTAGGCCTTAGCCCCCAAACGTACCCACGGAAGGTCATGATTATCTACTACTCACTGCGTCCTCTGTGATAATTGTCTACAAGCCCATAGCTATTCACCAAAACTGCTAGCCCATAGAGAGCATGAAATAGATAAACATCTTTTTACCACTCTGATCTGGTGTCTGTGATTCTCTGCATCAAAATTACTAAATTTTACATAAAGCTTGCAGCTACATGGGCTTCTCCTCCATCATTGTTTCACCTACTATTGCATAATTTCTCTATTGAGATGAACTTGCCTCACCTACTACTGCACTAGCTACTTTGTGTTCTAGTTTGGACAAGTGCTCTTATTTGGTATGCCATTTTCTTACTTTGACTACTGCTTGAACTTTGTTTGGATGATGTGCACTAAGCTGGGAGGGTCTGAACTTTGCGCCAAGGCACATGTTGAGTGCGTGACCTACTCCACAGCTTTCATCGTGAAATCTCCATGGATATTCATATACCTTGAAAGGCAACTCTACTGGGGAGGCCAAAATAGCAAATTAGTTCCATAAGTCGCTAAGGAGATCGTCATGATCCTCAAGCATTCACTAGCTGAAGGAGACATCTCTAAACATGGAATTGTATATGTTTAGTTACACTTGCAAATGAACTATAAGGTGGGGCACAACACCCCTCTTATCTTAGAACACCGAATGATGTTCCCAATACTATGCTAAACAAGAAGCAAGGTATTAGTAATCCTTTATATTTTTATACATAACTGATAATACATAGGGTGTCTATATGCCAATGTTTTCTAGCAATAGTGATTCCAAAAGTTTGCAATCTATTGATCAGTCCAATGTTTATAGGAGTACCTCCCTTGATGCTGTCCTAAAGGTTGCAAAGGAACCCAAGGGTTATATCAAGTTCCCTTACTAATGAATGCTAAGGGGTATAAAAAACTTACATTAAAAATAACATATATGGGCAGTCTACAATAAAAGTATAACCATAAGATCATTACTGCATCCAAGGGGACCTTTGGCCACATTCTTATTTAAAACTTACAACATGATTACCCTTTTTAATTCATAGCTCTCAAGCCATTGGCAAGACTATCATCCATCTATTCCAATAACCATAAGGTGGAAATACAACGATGTTAACCCTAGTCTCTTGTGTGGAGGTCCAATAGAATAAGATGGGGATTATCATTCTACCCCCTTACTATAATCCTAGGGAACATTCATTAATGTTTTCAAATGTACTCAAAGGGTTAATAACCTTAAAAAACAATTCTCCCTAAGGGGATGTGTGTGTGCATGGGTACGTGCATGCATGTGTGTGTGTGTGTGTGTGTGTGTGTGTGTGTGTGTGTGTGTGTGTGTGTGTGTGTGTGTGTGTGTGTGTGTGTGTGTGTGTGCATGTGAGTGTGTATGCGTGCACACATGCACATGCATGTACGCACACACATGATGGCTCTGATGCCTCATGTACGATATGAGGCCTTATGATTGCTTTGATACCTCATATGTGATATGAGGGGGCTAAGACCTTATGGCCTTATACTCTCATGCTCCTGCTCCATCTCCTACAGGTTGATGTCTTAATCATGGGAATTGACCTTGTAGACCTCCATCCATTTAAGGCTAGTCTTTAAGAAACAAATAGCTAACATTTATTTGTAGCCAAATGAGAGTTGAATGAAATAGATTATATTACTCACCTATAAAAATTGAATAGTGATAATTGAATGAAATGAGCCATACACATGAATCTATATTTAGAATGAAATGAGCCATACACATTGATCTACACTCAGATTTATCTTGAGTATGTATAGAACTCTTAGGATTTTTTGAGAAGACACAAAAATGACACTATTGGACCCTAGTCATCTCAAAACACCCATTGTGTGTGTGTGTGTGTATAAGGGAATCTCAAAAATATCATGAATCTTAGTCACCATTGGATCTTGAGAGTCTTATCTCAAAGGTCTCATCAAGTATTGTGAGATTTGATGCTAAAAAAGGCAATCATTGCCTTCAATAAATTTGTTGATGGCCTTTCCCTTTCATACCTCATTTGACCAATGTCAGCTTGATGCTTGGTGAGAGCATGGTGCCTAGGTGCTTGCAAAGAAGCTCTCTCTTGCACTCCTTGTGTTGCATAGTATTCGACATCCTAACAGTGCTTAGATGTGGGAAATCAAGTGTCATCTATCGAGTTCACCTACAAGCATGGATAGAACCATATGGAGACAAGGGGACAAGTGAGTAAATAAAAAACACAAGAGGAACATGTAATGAAACCAAGGTGATTACTTACAAAAAGGGGGCATAGCACATTACAAATAGCCACAATTGGGTGAAAGCATGCTACAATGTCTAAAAAAGTACTCTTTTTGGCAAAGGTTCTAGCATAGATATAGTACTAAATTGTGTACTAAAAGGCGCTGATAGTTGGATTAGATTTCCACACATGATCTACAATCTGCAATCCACTCTCAATCAAGGATGATTTCCCCACACATCGAGGAATCCACAATCTGCAATCTACTCTCAATTGACTCTCTTCTCTCTCGTGGAATCACTCACGCATGTTTGAAACCATTGATAGTCGACTCTCTTCTCTCTCATGGAGTCCTATCTCTGTCCCTACAATTATCTCCGCTCATCTTCACTACAGTTCCATTGCTCTCTCTCTCCCCGGCTCTTTCCATTCTCTATGCAAACTGGCTCTCCCCTTCTCTCTCATTGAAGCCCTCGCACTTTGGACCATGTGTTCTCTTTGGCACAAAAACCAGTTATGTTTGAGTGATTCTACAGCTCTCTCTCTCTCTCTCTCTCTCTCTCTCTCTCTCTCTCTCTCAGGATGACTTTCTCATATAGTAAGATTGAGCATGCATGTTTTGACGTATTGTCTTCTTGTGTGTCGTTCATTAATTTATGATGTACCATTGAAATACGATTGTGCGCAAGATGGAGAACTCCCCACTAGAAGTGCCACACCATGAAGGGAACTCGCTCAATGCACTGCCACAACATTGCTCCGAAAGGAACATGACTTGACATTGATAGTTGTGCAACATTTCAAGCATACCACAAAGAACTTGGACTTGAGAACGAAGGCTAACATTTTGTCTAAGATTATAAAACATCCAGGTATGCAAGAGGTTGTCGATGAGACAAATTTTTAAAGCCAATCCATATCAATGGCAATAGTGGATAATCTAAAGACATCATTGAGTCTTGTGAAAATAGTAGAAAGTGTTGATAAGTTAGCTGCGAAGAGAGCAGCTCTCCACATGATTGCTAACACTTCATCATTTAAAAAATATAGTGGTAGCAAAGTAGTTAAAGCCCTGGGAATTCAAGCACGGAATCTGAAGAAACATCGTGTGGACATAAAAAAGCTTCCTTCAAATGGGCAGATGGAGGTCAAAAGCATAGACATGATTCCTTAAGTTGTGAGGTTGTTCAATGTGTTGTCCGATTCTCGAAAGACAACACTAGGGTTTCCCCAAACAAGAAGGATGTTTGCAGGCATAGGCTTGGCCTAAAAAAGTATGCAATACATCCTGCCCATTTCTTGGAGCTCACAGAGGTGCATCTTCCTTCTTTCAATGAAGCCCAGGTTACGCACTATTATTTGGTACTCTTTACAACAACTAACTAGTACTATCAAGGATAATATTAGTATTGTTCACATGTTAAAGCTAACATATAACACTGTAACATGATTGCTAACACTTCATCATTTAAAAAATATAGTGGTAGCAAAGTAGTTAAAGCCCTGGGAATTCAAGCACGGAATCTGAAGAAACATCGTGTGGACATAAAAAAGCTTCCTTCAAATGGGCAGATGGAGGTCAAAAGCATAGACATGATTCCTTAAGTTGTGAGGTTGTTCAATGTGTTGTCCGATTCTGGAAAGACAACACTAGGGTTTCCCCAAACAAGAAGGATGTTTGCAGGCATACGCTTGGCCTAAAAAAGTATGCAATACATCCCGCCCATTTCTTGGAGCTCACAGAGGTGCATCTTCCTTCTTTCAATGAAGCCCAAGTTACACACTATTATTTGGTACTCTTTACAACAACTAACTAGTACTATCAAGGATAATATTAGTATTGTTCACATGTTAAAGCTAACATATAACAATGTAACAGACTCTATATGAAGCGAATTTAGCACTAAATCATAGAATCACAGTACTAAATACTACACCGAGGACTTAATATGTTTATATTATAGACCATATTTTAGAAATCAGTCCGAGGAATAAAGATAGAACAAAATAGTATTGTTTGCTCTTTCAAGTCAGTTATTATGACTAAATAGAATACTCATTATGACTAAATAGAACTAATTAGTGTTAATTAGTAGTGTGTGATGTTTGAAATTATTTGTATTAGAGAAGGACTTCGAGTGTAATCATTCTCTCCTTGCACTAACCCTGCTACTAGTTCTATTTAGTACTATCTAGTACTATCCCTTGCACTAACCGTACTACTAGTACTATATAGTACTGTTTAAATATTGTTCTCTTCCTTGCCGTAACTCTGCTATTACTACTATTAGTATTTAGTATTATTTTGTAGTATTTTGGCACTATTTAGTACTATGTAGCACTTAGTAACATTTAGCACTGAGTAAGTACTATTTATTGAGTACTATTTAGGACTCAATAATTCTTAGCGCTTAGTAGTATTAGCACTTAGTAAGTACTCTTCAATACTATCTAGCACTTAGTAATATTAGCACTTACTATTCAATACTAATAGTACTATATAGCACCTAGTAATAGCACACTTACCATCTAGCACTTGCTATTTAGTACTAATAGTACTACAATACCATGAATCCATAAGGTCTCTGAAGATGTTATCAGCTCTTTTTGCAATTCCATCCTGTAGCTCTAGAGCAGAAGAGTGTACAACTTTATTACACACTTTATTACACATTGATGGATCTGTAATGCTAGTCAAAAATAGCCAATTGTATGAGCACCATAACAGACATGACACATGATTCCTTAGCTTAGACCTGACTACTAACAGTTAGTATTACTTTATCCAGAACCAAAATTGGTACTATATGGTTGACGAAAAAATACCATAAAAGATAACATATAAAAAAGGACCATATATTTTATTGCATCGACATTGGCTATTTATGGACTGGTTAAAACAATGGCTCACCTAGTACTTTTATCAGCAAACACCAGTACCATTTAACAGCACCAATACCATGTAAGAACACCAATACATTTATCAACTCACCATTAATTTTATCAGCAAAGTAACCAGCAAAGGCTGTATTACAAAGTAACCAGTACAAGTCTGTATTTAGAAAGTAACAACATCTTTATTCATCAATGTACAAGTCCTTTACAATTTGGCCTTCAAGGCCTAGTGTATGGTGGGTATTGGTTTACATAAGGATTATGCCTAAGAATCTGTTGGCACATCTCATGTGGAAGGTCTGCTATTCTTTGTTGGATGATAAACCAATCCGTGGGCTTTGGATCTTCAATTAACAGTGAAACGACAGCATCAACACACCCCATGTCAGCATAATCTGTAGAAAAGACTTCAACGAATAATTTGGCTGGATGCTCACCATGGACAGCCTGCAATGCGCTCAATCAAATGGCCTTCATAAGGGTATCTCATTGTAAAGGCAGGAACACTTTCTTTGGCATTTGCTAAATCCAATAAGAATGGGAACAACTGATCTGATAGCTCATCATCATTAGGATCTCCATCATAGGCAAAAGGAGTTATGTAGGAACTGGGTGGATTTAATGCTACTTTCAAAGGAGTGTCGTCAACTAGGAGTGTGTTCATGGGATCATAGTCAATGTCATGCATAGCCAATGCACTAAATGGCTTAAGCAAACACATCTCATCTAGCCGTGTTGGGTGGCAAAATTCTTCCCTTGTACAACAATCCTCCTATGCAACATTGAATAGGAACTTGAACTCCCTAAACTCATCATATCCCAATTTGCTTTCTATCAAAGACACTATGGGACTGACATTTCTCCTTGTCATACTACCCCATGTAGCGATCTCAAAACATGCTCCCACAAAGATTTCATGAAATTGATCAATTGTGACCGCAAAGAGATGACATAGTTGCCTAATTTATGAACATCACCACCTTGGGCCATTTTAAGAGCAGTCCACCACCACCTCTTTAACAATATTCCATTCATATCAAAGATTAACAACTTTTTTTCAGGCAGAACATCTCCAAAGTCACCTAGAAGCAACAATAACACATATACAAATCCATCATACTTGAGTTGATGAATTGCAAAAAGAATTTCATATCAACTTATAAGAAGATAAATTGCAAAAAGAATTTCATTAAAAAAACAAGGAAGATAAATTGCAAAAATAATTTCATTCAAAAAACAAGAAGATAAATTGTAAAAAAAACAAGAAGATAAATTGCAAAAAGAGTTGCGAGATCAGTTGTCATACAATGTCATTTCATAGACGATTTGGTCCTAACATTTGGGGTTGGGCATTTGCTAGGATCAATCAAATACGACTTAGTAACTATTTGACTAAATTTCCTCTGCTTTGTCCCCACAGGGAGAAGGCTACCTACTAGTACTGTGTCATCCTCCATTTGCTCTCCATCAAAGCTTTCACACAGTTTAGGCTTTAGCCTTGATATAATCTCAGCTACCTCAGTGACCCTCTCACCACTCTCTGTGTCGAGCTTTTCACCACTATCCATGTGTTCACCCTTACTGTTCTTTCCAGTCAACTCCCCACTACCACCTATGTCTTCATCGTTGCTGTGGTTTCTCGACAAGTCCTGCATGTCCAATCTTGCTATTGCTTCCTCTATAATCCTATCTAGTTGCTGCAGATTTTCTTCATCCAAGTTCAGGAGATCATCTTCATCCAAGTGTTGATCGTTTCGATGTCTCTAGTTAGATTGTCTACAAATAAATAAAGTCAGATTAGAAATGCATTTGAGGTGCTGTACACAGAAGACTGTAAATGTGCATCTTCACAAAAGAATACATACCCTCCTTTTACTCTATATTCTTGCTTCTGTACAATGAGCGCACATCAAATTTCTTCTTATGTTGTATGTGGCACTTCATCTTAGTAAGAGCTTCCTTAACTAGCAAACTTTCATCTGTCGAACAATATATAATACATGAATAGATGCAATATATAAAATAGGAATAAATGAAATAGATAAAATAGGAACTTATAAAAATAAATACCCTCTTTTGGCCACAAAGGAAAAAAAAAAGTCCTACCTCTCTCTTTTGCAACTTTTAGGTCCCCTTGTGCCACCGCCTGCTACTTTTTTACTTTGTCCAACATTTCATTCTCGTCATATTCCTGATCCCCAACATCCTCCAAGGACTTGTCATCTTCCAACCGACTTGCATCGAATAGTTGTTCATTATCTTCTTTTCCACACGAGGCAGGCCCCTCTAGCTATTGTTCTTTCTTAGTGTCTATGAACACATTTGAAAGTTAGGAGTTTCGCATTTCTCATTTTCAACAGCTTCAGCTTGCTTTGTACTAGTCTTCAACTTTTTTGGACATGGTATTTCGGTGTCTTTACCTGTTTGTGTAAGAAAAAGAACAATTATTTAAAACTGATTTCAAAAGGCAAATAGATTATTTAAAGATAGACAATAATAAAAAAAATAGTAGTATTTAAACTTGAAGGAAATATGGCCCTTGAGGGGTCTCCTTTAGGGGCAAGGGACATATTCCAACGCAGCCCTTGCCCCTAAAGGGGACCCCTCAAGGGCCATATTTCCATTGGTTGTGTTGGAGTCCAAATGTGATTGGTACTAAACAGTAGTAAGTGCTAAGTGCTACTAATAGTGCAAAATACTACTAATACTGCTAAGTACTGCTACATAGTACTAAATACTACTAATACTGCTAAGTACTAAACAGTACTAATACTAATCCTAATACTACTACATAATACTAAGTGCTAACTAAGGTACTAAATACTACTAATAATAAATAGTACTGAGTGCTAGCTAGTGTTAAATACTACTAAATACTACTGATACTAAATAATACTAAATATTGCTAAATACTACTGATACTAAATAGTACTAAGTGCTAACTAGTGCTAAATACTAGGCAGTATGGATTGGACATGCTGTCCAAATATGGGATGACAGGCTATAAGCCTATTTCAGTTCCTTTGGTGCAGAATGTGAAGCTGAGCACAGATGCAGGTGAGCTTCTGGAAGACCCTACCATGTACAGACGCATAGTAGGAAGTTTGATTTATATGACTATTACCAGGCCAGTTCTAAGCTATGATGTTGGATTGGTAAGTCAGTTTATGCAGGCTCCAAGGAAACTGCATTTGGATGTGGCTAGACGCATACTCAGGTATGTGAAGTCCACATTGCAATATGGACTATTTTATGAGGCTGGGGTTCAGATACGGTTGCATGGATACACTGATGCTGATTGGGCTAGTAGTATTTGTGATAGACGATCTGCCAGTGGATATGTGTTCTCTTTTGGGAGTGCTGCAGTCACCTGGAGCAGCAAGAAACAACCTACAGTTGCCTTGTCGAGCACATAGGCTGAGTACAGGGGTGCAGCAATGGCTGCATGTGAGGGCTGCATGTGAGGTAGCTTGGTTGCATAAGCTACTTTATGATATGCATGGGCCAGTTGTCATTTATTGTGACAACATGAGCAGTATACACGTGGCAAACAACCCAGTCTATCATGCTAGAACAAAGCACATTGAGGTGCATTATCACTATGTGCGAGAGAAGGTTTTACTAGGTCATATTGATCTAGTTTATGTCAGCACAGAGGATCAGGTAGCTGACATATTCATGAAGGCATTGGGTGCAGAGAAGCTGCGCAAGTTCAGAGACCTGCTTGGTGTGCAAGAATTGGGATTGAGCTTGAGGGGGAGTGTTGAGATATCGAGCTCCACTCGCGATATGCCAGGGTGACCGTTGTGCATTTATGTCATCGACTTGTTAGCTGCAGATGTGGTTGGTACACCGCCCACAAATAATAGCTACATGACAGCTATCCTTATCTACTCTAGTTTGTGGCTCAGTTAGTATGCCACCTTAATTAGTGTGGTTTGAGACCCACATATAGGGTTCTTCTATTTCTTTGTACTTGAGTTCTTTTGGCTTTCACAACTAAGAAGAGGAAAACTGTTTTCAGCCTCCACCTGTGTGTGTATTCCCCCATTGTGTATGTGAGAAAGCCGCAAGTGAGACTCCTTCCCTCTCTCCCACTATCTTCACAAAACAATGGTTGACAACCATGGATAATACAAATATGTATATGACAATGGTACCATAGGAGGATTGGGGAGGAGATTTTGGCAATATATTTTTTTATGGAAGGTATTCCTAAACCTTAAAACCAAAGTCTAATTTTATGCAAGCATACACATTGTATGAGAATTTCTAAATACATACATTTTCTCTCTTTGGCTCTTAGATTTGTAGACAACTATGACCAACCTTCACATACACAAATGGCTAGCAAGAGGGAGAATGGCGATGATGAGGATGAGTGAAAGGAAGATCCTTGAACAAATATGGAGAGAGGAGAGGAGAAGAGTGGAGATGAGGAGAGTGGGCATAGCTAGAGAGCACACCAAAAATGACTAACTGTACACTAGATTTAGTTGAAAATAAAGAATATATATAAACCCCTTTAGGATTAGGGGTAGGGTTTCCAACCCTTTTCTTTTTAGCACTCTTTTGGGTTAGTGTATGCACATATGATAACATGATGTTGAGATGAATCCTCAACACCTTCGCTCAAGATCGACATCATGAAGTAGGCCTTCCCTCAACATTATGATTATGGGGAGTCAAAGAAGGACTGATCATTACATTCCATCACACCCCTTTAATGTGAATGTCCTTCCTCTATGTCAAACCAAGAGCTTGTCAGTGTTTCTGGAAAAGCTCTTTGCCTAGTGGTTTGGTAAAGATGTCTACAACATGCTCTTTGCTGTCACAATGTCGCAATGTATGGCACCAAGTAACACTCTTTCTTTAATGAAGTGCTCTCAAACATTAATAAGCTTTGTCCTGGAGTGATATACTAGATTCTGGGCTAATGCTTGAGCCAATTGATTATCACATTATATTGTTGTTGTCTTTGTCTCATCAAAGTAATCTATTTCTAACAAAAGTATTCTGAGCCATATAGCCTCACATGCAATTGTTGTGAGTGCCCTATATTCTACTTCTATTGAAGACAAAGAAGCAGTTGGCTGTTTATTTGATAACCATGATATAGCACTTGACCAAGGAAAGATACATATCCTTGTGTGGATCTCCTAGTCTCATGATCTCTTGCATAGTTACTATCACTAAAAATAATGCATCTACCACAAACCTTTAACTACCATAAACTAGCCAGCTAACTCTTATAAATCAGGTCTTACCAACTCACAGACACCCAATTTCCAATAATTGACATCCAAACATGCATCTCTTCTTTCCAAATCATCTTTGAAACATTGAAAATATGGAAAGTAACTTGCTTGTTTACCAAAAGGCAACCTGCTATCTTCATGAATGTTAAAAATTCACACATCAAATGATAAGGAGTACATAAGAGACTAGTTGTAACCTTGGATGATTTTCTTTATTTTCTATTCCAAACTACCTTGTACCTCTGATGTACCTTAAGAGTACTCTTTTGGCTGCATTCCAGTGAGACTGCTTTGTATTTGCCATAAACTATGCAAATGAACTAACTGCATAATAAATATTTGGCTTGTGATGGTTAGATATATAAGAGATCCGATGAGCTACCAATAGTACTTGTCTTTGACTGTAGGCTTTTTTGGATCTTTGGTAAGTTTCAAAATTTTATCCATGGGAGTGGCAATAGTCTTGTAATCTGCCATATGAAACTTCTTCAAGAGACTATCCACATATTTCTACTAGCTCATGAAGCTGTTGTCTGAGTCTTTCGAGAACTCAATACCAAGACAATAATGCATAAGTCCAAGATCTTTCATGTCGAACTCTATAGGTAAGCTTCGTTTTAGCTTGATGATGAAGTTTTCATTGCTCCCTGTCACAATCAAATCATCTACATACAAAAGCACAATAGTGATGTCTTTCCCTTGCACTTTGTAGTAGAGAGTATGATCCACATTGGACTTCATCTATCCCAGATTAGCAAAATACTTGTCGATCCTGTTGTACCAATTTTTGTGTCCTTGCTTTAAGCCGTAGAGGCTTTTCTTGAGATGGCAAACCGGATGCTCTTTCCCTGGTTCAACATACCCTACTAGTTGCTACATGTAGACTTCCTTGTATAATTAACCATTGAGAAAAGCATCCTTGACATCTAGCTAGTACACATTCCATCTACTGAGTGTCACTAGTGATATCAAGAATCATATGGAGTCCATCTTTGCTATTGGAGCATAAGTCTCATCATAATCTTGACCATATTGCTGTGCAAAACCTTTTGCAACTACTCTGGATTTGTATCTTTCAATGATTTCATTTAGATTACACTTCACTTTGTAAACCCATTTGTTTTCTATGGCCTTCTTTCCTAATGGAAGGTCGCATTATTCCCAAGTATTGTTTTTGTACAAAGCTTCCATTTCTTCATTCATAGCAGTTTGCCATTTTGGCTTATTAATTGCCTCTGCTGTAGCCATGAAGGTAGTCATAAGAGCATAATTGGTGGTTTTAATTTTAATTGCTTTGCCTTTTTTAGCATATGTCAATCTAGCTGATGATATGCTTTCCATAGTAGACCGCCTGAGTTGCTGCTCTTCTCAAGGTGTCTCTAGAAATTCTTGCTCTTTTTCATCAACCTGTTCTGTGGGTGATTGAGTAATCGGTGTGTCTATCTCCTATGTATTTGATGTTTTGCTTTTTGATTCCTCATAAAAAATTACATCTCTAGATATTATGACCTTTTGGTTGATGGGATCATACAACTTGTATGCTTTTCTTTCTTCATTGTAACCAACCATGATGCATTTCAGAATTCTAATTGCCATATTTTGATTTCTTACCTACATCAAGCTTTTGAAATTGACATGTCCATATCTCTTATGCCATATGGCAAAAAGTGGCATCGATTGCTACTGCCTGCTGAGATGACATGGTATGCAAATCTGGTGTTGAAGCTAGCATCCTTCCTTGGCTGCTTTTCCTACTAACTGGTATCCTCTAGATTTGTCTCTGATCATGCATTCATCCCCATTGAAGATGACTCTGTAGTTGTGTTCCACCATTTTTCCAACTGACAAGGGGTTCTTGCTGAGCTTTAGAACATAGAGTACATCTTTCACCAATCCTTTCCTACCAGTGAAATTATTCACAGGGACAATGCCTTTCCCTTGAATTGGATCTGGTGTATTATCTGTAGTGTAGATAGCATTGCTGTATCCTTCTAATCGTTTTATCTCTGTGAACCATTCCGGATGCTTTGTCATGTGAGATGATGCATTGCTGTCAAGTACCAGCGATCTTGACCTACTTGATCAACTTGATAATTGCATTCCCCTTTTGAATTGCAATCTATGTCAAGATACATTGTTTTAGTCTTCTGCATATCCTCACTTGCAAGATATATATTTTGAGGTTCAATAGCATAATGATAGTGACTTGAATGTCCACCACGATGATTTTCTCTTCCACAAAAATTTCCTTGATTGTTGTTGGATGGACCTCCTGGGTCGTACTGCTTCTTGCAACAACCTTTTTTAGTCTCCAAACTTATGACAGTAGTTGCACTGAATGGTTGACACATTGGTGGATGCATTCCCTCTTCCTTGAAATCTTCCTCTATTGGAATGATTTCCTTTTGAAAGTTGATGTTGATGTTGCTGTGCAGATGTTGATATTGATGATAACCACTTCTCTTAGATGCTCTATCTCTACCTCTACCTCTACCTTTACCTTTGTATGAGGCTATGAATGCTTGATTATTGGAATGGCCTTTGCGTGCTTGAATGGCTTGAGCCCTAAGTTCTTTACCAAGTAATATTGACTATAACTGATCCCATGTTGGAATTTGCCATTGAGTGTCAATACTCTGAACTAGATTCTTGTATCCCTCTCTTCATCCATTTAGGATGACTTGAACCATCTCTGCGGGATTCATAATCTCTCCTACTAATGCAAGTTAATTGTTGTAATACTTGATTCTAAGTACGTAAGCATGACCAGTTTCATTGCTATTGCAGAAACTCTGGCTGATCTAGTTTCTCAATGTGAGAATCCTGGATGTGTTCTTAGACTTGTAAAGAGCTGCAAACATATCCCATGCTTCTTTGGATGTCTTCACTGTGTTGAGCTGTCCCAGCATGACATCTTGCACGTTCTATTTGATCAAATGATATGCATGTTTGTCTTTCTTGTCCCATTTTGCCTATGATCGGGAAATGGTGTAAACCCTTCTGCTTGTTTTGTGGCAATGGTTGGAGTTGCTGTTGCTAAATCATCAGATGGTCTAGGTTTAGACCCATCAATATACTCCCATTTTCCTTGAACTAAAATGGTCTCCATTTGGTATTTCCATGTGTTGTAGTTAGAGAGTTGTCTAACCTAGCAGATGCCTAGTACTCAAAATGCTTGCAAAAATCATTGCTTGAATCAACTGCAAAACACTATCTATATCAAGTGCAATTTGAATTGTTGGTGAACATATAACTGTAATATATTCCAATCTATTACAAGGCTTATGTGCGACAAATGATGCCAGGACTAGACAAGAGGCTTTACAAGGCCCAAATGATATGCACAGATGCCAGTTTTGGAGTGCCCTCAAATTCTTCCTGGATCAAGAGATATGGCTTGATCTAGGTGGAGGGGCAAAAAAAGAGAGAAAAGTAATGATGTGGTAGCTAGGTGCACAGTGTGCCTAGAAAGAGATTATTGAGCTTGTGCAACACTGTTGAGGTGGACTGGATTGGGTGCACATGCAAGGTGCTACTGAAGGGGTAACGTGGCCTGCTTATGAGGTAGATGATGTGGAGTAGATGACATGATAGATAGCATGTGTATGATGCTATGGCAGATGCATCAGCACAATGAGGACATGGCTGTGACAACTGGTAGGGTTGATGTGGCACTATGACATGTCAAACAAGGTGGCATGGCATTGGTGTTGATGTGGCACTAGGGCCACTTATGCTGATGTGGGGTCTGTGGGTGGTTGATGATATGGTAGCAGGGCAATGCTACTGACATGGCAGTCGGATAAGATGACATGGTAGCTAGTCAATGTTGCTGATGTGGTAGCCATGCCACATGGCAGTTAACATTTAAAAGATTCCATCATGGGGCTAAAATTCCATCAACATTGTCTATCAATGGAGGCTGCTCTGTGGTTGTGCATTGCCTTGTGGGCTAGCAGCTTTGTTGCTGCTTTGTTTCATGCCGTGTGCCATGGAGGTTGCCGTGAGGTTGCTAGCATTCATTGGCACAGCTATACTAAGCCATTGTGGAGGTCGGGTCAATGGTCGTGAGTCTTCATTGCTGGAGCATTGGGCATCTCGTCAAGTGCATAGATGTTGCTAGCTTCATCATTGGATGACTATAGCTAGTTGTGTGTAGTGCATGGAGTAGAGAGGCCATCGGCTGGAGCTCATCGATGAGGCTGCCGTGAGCCTATCTTGATGTCATGGTTGCCGCATGAGGTCGATATGTTGTTGATTGCTTACTTGGTCACTACCTTAGCTATGTGTCATCTATGGAGGCTCACTCATAGGTCATTGAAGCTGCAGCTTAGGTCATCGAGCTGCTGAGTGTGTTGAGGGTGCTATTGGAGAAGCCAGTTGGAGAGCTTGTTTGCAAGAGATGCTAGTCGGGCGCATTGCATAGTTGTGAGCTATGAGGTGTAGTTGTTGTAAGATGGAAGTCAAGGCTGAAGGATCGTTGTAGATAGGAGCTGGCACTTAGGAGCTATGTTGACATGATGCTCAAGCTTTACTCGTAGTGGAGGTTGTGGGCTTGTTGCATTGTTGGATGAAGGCCCATGCTATTGATGGTCGACTTTAGTCATTATAGAAGACCTCGTTGCTGGGAGACTCGGCCAACTAGTAGAGCTCAATAGAACTAGTCGGCCCAACTCTAGTAGAGCTCAATAGAACTTCACAAAAGGATGAGACTAAGAGATCTCTCTTTCTCTCATGAGGAAATCTCTCTCTGGATTCTTTTTCTCTGAGAAACAGAATGCTCTCTTTCTCACACAAAGGAAATCTTTCATGAACCCCTCACAAAATACGAATGGAAATTCTCTCAATGAAATGGAAGAAGGTCTCTTATCAGAAGCAAACTCTCATGGAGAAAACTCGAGAGAACCTCGCAATCACTCAATCTCTCACACTCTCTCACATGGATCGCAATGCCTCAGCGGAAGGCAAAGGAGCTCTAATACCATGAACAAATATGGAGAGAGGAGAGAAGAAGAGTGGAATTGAGGAGAGAGGTCGTAGCTAGAGAGCACACCACAAATGACTAACTCTACACTAGATTTAGTTGAAAATAAAGAATATATACAAACCCCTTTAGGGTTAGGTTAGTGATAGAGATTAGGGTTAGGGTTTCTAACCCTTTCCTTTTTAGCACTCTTTTGGGTTAGTGCTATGGACATATGATAACATGATGTTGAGATGAATCCCTAACAAATCTTCCTATTAGATCAAGGCCAAGGGTAATGACTTAAGAAAGGACTCAAAGTATGGGGAGTTGAGAGTAGTTCCAATAATGAGTAGTAGTGATGGTGTCCTACTTAGTGGAGCCTATGGGCAAATGAGAGTAGTTCCAATAATGAGTAGTAGCATTGGTATGCTACTTAGTGGAGCTATTCTTTTTGGTTGGGTAGAATGTAGCTACTGTGGTAGGTTGGCTCATCCTTAAATGTCATGTATAGTCCTATGCAATGAAGCG
This sequence comes from Dipteris shenzhenensis, assembly GCF_047967505.1. Classification (NCBI taxonomy): domain Eukaryota; kingdom Viridiplantae; phylum Streptophyta; class Polypodiopsida; order Gleicheniales; family Dipteridaceae; genus Dipteris; species Dipteris shenzhenensis. The sequence goes on along the minus strand of NC_141616.1, from coordinate 53,331,104 downwards.
TGATAGTGCCTTTGAGAAATCCTTGTATACACACACACACAGGTGTTGTAAACTTCGATATAACTATCAATAGTAGCCTCAAATTTTCTAGTTATAAGTGATTGCATCATTATAAACATCGAAAAACAATACATAAAAAATAATATGGGCTACATTAGTGTTTTGAAATGCTTTCTTAGATATGGTAATTACTATGTTTATATTGAAACTTTTCCTTCTTCTTCTTTTTAAGTATATCTAAGTTTTTTTGAAATCATTGCAAATGGTGTGAATGACAATAATCAACTTGGCTCAGTGGAAGCTAAGGGGAATCGGGATGAATCCAGTCCTCATGAATTGGAGCTACTTGAAGGATTATACTTGTGTTGTCAGTACTCCATCATCGAATGGACTTGCAAAAGAGTATAATGGCAAAGTCAGTGAAGATTTACCTTGTAACATATCGCGGGCGCCGGGGGGTGGGGGTGGGGGTCACTCATAAATATGTAAGCATAGCACGTGGGTTCAACTTAAGGGATTTAAATTTTTAAAAAAAGGCTCATTTTTTACATATAGATGGTTACCATTTAAAGAGGGTATTCACTTTTTGAATAGAAAAAGGGTGTGTTTTATTCCTTAAAAAATCACAGATAAGGGACTTTTAAATTATGCCTTGAATGCACATGATACAGAGGATGTACATATAGTGAACTCCTTGAGTAGCATATGTTGAATCATGTGTGGAATTTGTTACTTTAAAGTTATCCTTTCATTGAACTTGAAGATAGGTTACGAAACTGATACATCATGGAGAGGTTATGAGAAAGAATTATGTCCCACCTTCACTTGATTTTCCTCAAGGTTTTTTAAGATACCTTTCAAAAGGCATGTTTGTGTCTTTCAATGTTGGGATAGAGAGAAGAAAGGAAGAGGAGATGAAGATGACACTATGGGCATGGTCTGTACTGCAAGAATGGGAAGGCAATATGATGAAGGAGCTTACCTTTTAAACATATGCATAAACACAAACTTATATATATGTACATACATAAGAAATGTGTTAAGTCCTTATAGTTGATGGCATCTTGAATGCTTGAATGGGCTTTTAAAATTTCTTATAAGTTGTGAGTCTCTATAGGTCCTTACGATGGTCCTTACATTCAAGATGACATGAATTTGGTACCGAAATCATTGGAAATGAAATTCAACAGGGATTGTTTTCAATTACCTATTTCTAGAAGGGGCTTACATTAAAGCCCATAACAAATGTAGGTGTAGAGATGTTTGGCCAATACAATACCATTGCATGTACCTTAAAGGCATGTAGCTCTTGCATTCACCCTAGGCCATGTGCAGTAGTAACTATCTCCCCTTTGCACCCAATGAATTTGTGAAGCATCAGGATTGCAATACGCTAAAGGATGTAGCTCTTGGGCCATGTGGTGTTGTGTCTATCTCCATCTATACACCATGAATTTGTGAAGTATTAGGATTACATGGTTGTGCTTGTTAAGGGTCTATCATGTGTGCCCCTTAGCTTGGAAAACACATCAAGGAGGTTTGATTTCAAGATAATCAGATAAAAAAGTTAAGGAGGAAGTAATTCTCAAACCTCTTTAGGTCTTGCTTTCAAGGAGGGGCCCTCCCTTTTCTCCACTTTAGGAGGTTTTGATTTAAGATAATCAAACAAACAAGTTGAGGGAGAAGCTATTCTCAAATTGGACATCTTTTAGCCATTGCTTTCAAGGAGGGGATCTCATAAGCAGCAGCTACTCTCCCTTTTTCCATTGAATAAATGCAATGGCAACATTAAGGTGGGATTTATGTTCACATGCAATTGTGAAGATTTGGGACAAATCCAAGATATTTAGCGGTGGGGCGGAGGTGGTCTAGCCTAATCCCACTAGTTGTAGAGGATACAATCTACATAATATGCATTAATTGAGCAGAAAAGTGGTAAGTGTATGTGCTACACGAGGTTCAACAATAAAAGCCTCCAAAGCTTTGGCTAGTATTTTGGGCATTGGGATCCCAATGTTGAAGTCATGGGTTCAAATCTTAGAGGCACCAATATTTAAGGCTTGCATAGTAGTTCTAGGTTGCCCTTGTGATCTTGTACGATGTATAAACAAACAAACAAACAAAAAATAAAGTAAAAATAAATAAATATTGTGTGTGTGTGTGTGTGCACATGCGGGCGCGTGTATGCATGTGTTATGTATGTATGTGTATATGTATGTATGTACGTGTATATGTATGTATTTATGTGTATACGTATATGTATATGTGTATGCATATCTCTCTCTCTCTATACACACACACATACATACATGCATACATACATACATACATACATACATACATATATATGTATATATATATATGTATGTGTGTATATCTATCTATCTATATATATATATAGGAGATTATATATCATATTCATAATATATCATTCTAGAATTTTAAACATGGATGGCAGAACTTTAATTAATGTCATTTCTGGGGCTACTAATTTCATCATACATCGTGATTTCTCCTCTTTCCTAATAATCCTCATGAGTTTGAGTGCTCTTGCCTTTGCTCTTTTGCTAATTTGTTCATCTAGTCACCTAGCTCTCCTTCTCTTCTAGTCTTTGAAGCTTTTACCCTTTCTTGCCACAAAGCTTTATTGCTATCTCGTGCATATTAAAAAGTTGTGACACATTTAGGCATTGAAAAGCTATAAGATGGTTTTTAATTTTAACATATTGACTTTGTTTGAAGTGTAATTTTTAAATCTTGTAGTAAAGGGTTTTCAACCTTAATTTATTGCTTCAAACAATCTCCTTCGACTATGAGTTTGAATTGTGTTAAATAGTGGGTTTTTGTATCGATTAGGAAAAATGTTTTTTGTGAACAATGACTATGGGGAAAAAAAGAGTGGCCTCATGTGACATGCCCCAAGAAGAGTTGGTAGAAGATGAGGGAGGATCATTGAAGGGCCACACCCACTTCGAACCAAATGAGAACTCATCTTGTAAGGGCATGACACATGCCTTTTCTATTTTTCAAACTTGCATGGGGGTCGTGGTTCTTTAAATCGTTGACTTTGATCAAACTCATGATTCGAGAAGGAGAGGGACCTTGGAACGGCTAGACTCAGGTGAATGATGTTGGTAGGGGGCGCTTTATATATTCATGTCCCCCCATGGAACAAAAAAGTAAATTTCAATTAATTAGGTGACTAATAGCTGTGGAGAAAAGAAGCTTTACTCTAGGCATTTCCTGAGCGCCAAGGTTTCAAGGGAGGCACCACGGCAAACTGCCTAGATAGATGTTGAATATATGATTGGTTGCTTAATGTTTGTTACTGTTAGGTGTCATTTGGAATGCATTAGCCTGCCCCTAATGGGTAGGCCTTAGTAATCCTTTGGCCTCCAAAGAGAAAAATCAAATATTAGGAGGAGCATGTGAGTATTCTATTTCTATCCCATGAAATTCTCTCTCGCTCTCTCCTTCTTCTTCTTCATCCCTTGAAATCCTCCACTTTTTTCTCCCCCCATTTTCTCTCTCTCTTCTTCTCCTTCTCCCTCTCTCTCTCTCTCTCAGCTTGCAATTCGTCCCCTTTTTCTCTCAACATCTAAGGCAGGCCGCATGATGAAATTCATCTTGTTTTTTGGAGTTTTTTCTTGTCGTGAGATTGGCGAACGTGTGTGCACATGCGCGCGCGCACACAGACACTTGACGAGGGGTGAAAAGGAACAAGGCAATTGAAACGTAGTCCCGGATCTGTGCGTTCATTGCTGCGATTACCCCAAGTCGTCGCAACGAAATTGGCAATCAGGTGAATCGCGACACCTGGTTCTTGGCAGTTTGGCAAATTAACTGACGCACCGAATATGAAGCGGCAGACGTTTGTGGGCTGCAGAGTCCAGACTCGGGAGGTGGGAGAACAATGCAACCATCGTAGATAGTACAGGCAGTGGTAGAGGACTGAGCGTTGGGCGGGGTGACAGGTCCATTGGCATTCGAGAGGAGTAAATGCTGATGAAACTGACGGAAAACATTGGCTCGTAAAAGAAGAAGATCTCAAGAAGCACGCTCTTGAGAAGCACGCTCCAGCATCCAGATTCCAGAGTCTAGTTGGTAGCTAGCTCGTAGTGACTCGCGAGGTTCTCCAGAGTCCAGACTCCCGCAACCGTCACCCGCCTGAGCAACCCATCAATGGCTACGCGGCTCATCTTTGACTTCGGCCTCGTCCTCCCACAGCCTTCCTGCCAACTCGTCTCGCTTTTAGCCTCCTCCTTAATTAGTGACGGCATCTACTATCTACCCTGAGACTCCAGAGTCCAGAGTGAGGCCTCGCGCAAAACGGACCTATATATGTGCACGCATTCTTCTTCTGCTTCCACAAAATCCACCACCTCGATCCCTCTTCCTCCTTCACCCTTTCTTGAAGAAAGCTTAGTGTCGGATTTTAAGGTTCTCGGAAGATGGCGTCGATCTGCTTGGCCAGCAGCTCCTACCTGCGGCCATTGCTCGTGTTCTGTGTTGTTCTCCTAATCGCGCCCGCCTTCGCCAGCGCCATAACAACTGTGACCGGTTCTGTGTATTGCGATCAATGTCTTGAAGGGAAGCGGACTATGTGGGGTCTGCCTCTGGATGGTAAGCATGTTTTAAGCAATATAAAGCTGGAAGGAGATCAAGATGCAAGAGTGTCTCTGAGTGAGTGAGAGAGGGTCACGGGCCAAGGGATTGGGTTCTTGCCTGGCTTAAGGGAGAATGTAGCTGAAGCTTTTCGTAGAGCTCGAGGGGAGGATTGTGTTTAAACTTTAGTATATGGACCGTCGCTACAGGTGCTAAGGTGTCGGTGGAATGCAAGAACAGCCAGGGCCAGGTTACACTGACGAAGCAAGGCACAACCAACATGTTAGGTGTGTACTCCATGAATTTTGATGGCTCGCCGAGCATGCAGGGCTGCACTGCGCGAGTAGTGAGCAGCCCCAGAAGCTCCTGCAACATTGCCGGGAATGCTGTCAAGCCCATCTCCTTGTCCTGGAAGTTGTTTGGTATGGCTATGTATTCTGCCGACGGCCTATCTTTCAAGCCCTCCAAGCCAATGTCATTCTGCTCGAAAACCTCGAAGGGAGTGACGCTGCCTCCACTGCCCTTCGCCAAGCTTTCGGCTTGCAGTTACGCGTATGTTATCGTGTCCTTTTCGCCCATGTTTTCCTCCTATGCGCCACTATGAATTTTCTTACAAGCTCATTTAAGCATTTGGTTTTCTAGTCTTGCAAGCATCCTTCGTGAAGCTCTTTCTTGCGAGCCCAGTGTAGCACTTGTTTTAATCGTCTCACATATGCATTGCTGGAGAAGCCGCTAATGCACCGCTTGATGTCCTGTTTTCAGGGACTGGCTCAATCCGCAATTCAAGTGCTACTGGCGGGTCTGGTCTCCCAAGACCAAAGTGTCTCTATGGTACGGTCCAGCTGCTACCAAGAAGTTCGGTTCCGATCTAACGCTGGAGGAGGGGCTGCGGGGTTCTGGGCAGGTTGATCGTGTGCTGCTGAGGGAGAGCATCGCAGCGAGTTTGAATGCATTCAACGGCATGAAGTTTTACTACAACGCAGTAGAGGTGGACTACCATTTCAATCAAGCGCTTCAGGGAACAGATAAAGATGCTCTAAAGTGGGCTCTGAACTTCAAGAGGGCAAATTCTGGGTATAACGGCAAAGCGAAGTGCCTCATGACCCCCTGCAAATAAGCAGTGCTATTTCTTTAACCGTAATTACACCTTATGAACACTATTGTAATTACATATTTTGGTACCATACAATTATTTGTCGTTGTATTAGTGTGCTCCCCAACTCATCTTGATGGATTTTGCATTTCTTTTCGAGGGTTGGGGAAACTTTATATGAGATGCGATTTTATGGTGCTACTTAGGAAATAGAGGAAGCAAAATTTTTGAGTAATTATTGAGACCTTTATTCCTCTCAAATGCTTGGAATGCTTGGAATATTATTAGTAGACTTTTGAATGGCCTAAGTGGAAACCATGAACTTCATGTAAGAAATTCATTATGTCTAAGGCAAAGCCATAATCCAATGGGAGCAAGAACTGAAAATCGATGTGCTTATCACTCCAAATTGGAAAATGTATTTAACATGTGTATGTGTTGACTATTTGGACATTTGTAAGTGAGTGCATCCATGTATGTGTGCATGTGGTGTGGCTAAACATGTCTCTATGCATGTGCATGTCTATGCTTATGTATGTGTATATGTGTGCATGCGTGTGCACAATTGTGCATCTGTTTACATGCACGGGCAACTCTTGTTTCTATCGTTTTTACAAATCTTGAGTTCCAAATTTTGCATCCTCTATTCTACTTGTGCAATTGATTATGCTTTGATCATGGAGGAGAGACCTACTCTGAGCTGAGCAACACAACATAGGCCATGTTGTACCTCTGACCAATCAAGAGTTCCTCACCTAGATGCTTGCCAAGTTCACCAAACGTGGCAACCTAGTCTCTCTATTGCATCCAATGCACATTGAGGTACGAATCCTTCGTCCCTCATGATAATTTGTTTGGGTGCTTGTGGCTAAAGTTTCTTTTCGATTGAGTGCTTCTACGTATGAGATCATGTCAATCACTATTGCAATGTCCAATCCCATTATGACCACTCTATTTGACTATAGCAAGAAAGTTGTTTTTCTCTCATGAAATTCATTAAAATTGCTCGCCAAAATTAAAATGCGGACTCTGCAATTAAAGACCACTACAACATTTTGCATCATGAGGGAGAAGAGAAAATCTAGGATGCATTGTTAGAGCCATGCAATTTTAAGAAGCTTTAAAGAGCATTATTTTGTGGCAAATATGTCCAAAAGATCACATTTACAAAGTTTGCATGTTTCAATGAAAATACATAAAGTCCTCACACCATAGATACATTCACAATGACACAATGGTTGTCCTAAATAATTGGTTATATAACCACTCTTCTTCAATAAAGATGTAACTATCCATGTAGCAAAATGATCGATCAATACAATCTTCTTTGTTTGTATCTTCAATAAAGATGTAACTATCCAAGTAGCAAAATGATCGGTCAATACAATCTTCTTTCTTTATATCTCTATCATGTCCATATCACAAAGTTAGAACTTTCTTCAATTACTTGGCTTGCCTTCCAACATTTGTCCCAAATCTAACATGGTATTATTGCAACCCGTCAATCAAGTATTGGTAGAGGAAATGCCCAATGATTGGGGGGAGACGAATCCAAACCACGGACCCCTCGACTACTACCCTTAAGAGGAAGGAAGTGTTACCTTAAGCTAGTACCTCCTACAAGAGGATCAGCAAGTCCCAGTGTTCTAGACTGCCCCCTTGACTGCAAAGGCTAGAGACATAAATTATGTTACTCAAAGGCCCCCGATCCAATGCTATACCTACCAAGGCCTACACAGGAAAATTGAGTGCCCCTACAAGGGTACTTTGAACCCTTCGGTGTCATGCTTCAAGTGTTAGGGGCCACAATTCTTAAAGGACTGCCCCTACAGGGATCTTACCCCAGCTGCTCCCCCCACGACAGGCCCTACATCCTTGTGTGCAAGGTGCAGAATCAAGCATCTATTCAAAGATTGTCCCTTGAGAAGACCAGCAATTGTAGTCACCCCACCTAAGAGCACGAGCCTTAACTTGCTCAATATCGAACAAGGCCATGTGGCCGAGGTACCCTTGAAGGTCATCACACGAATGTAGGCCAAAGCCATAGGTAGGGCAATGAAGAAACAAGCAAGGAAGGATAAATGGCTCTTGCCACAAAGCCCTGAGGTTTCTCAACCCCCTCAAACTTGGTCCAAGAAAGTTATACAGGTAGGTGATGGGGCCAAGCAGGTGCTCATTCAAGATGGTTCCAATGAGGAGATAGCCACTCTCACCACCTCCTCTGCCTCCGAATGTATCCCATGATGGTCCTCAACACTTTATTGCACATGCCCAGATGTTCACCTTGGTGACCTTATGGCCTAAGCCCCAACTACCTCTATCTGATTTATAGATGTCCATTCTTGCTCACCGATTTCTGCAAAAGGAATAAACAAACTCTTTTCAAGGCCACCCCTACTGGAACTTGTCATAGTTTCTAGTTTTACATCGGGTAGATGGGCTAGTAAAGGGGTGCTTATGAGTAGGGAGGCAAGCACCCCCCACCATTATCCACCTCAGGATTGAATATTGGTCATAGCGAAATGATGAAAATATTGACATGTCAAGCTCTCCTTTCTAGAGAAATTATGCCTTCGTATAGACTCTCAATTATCCAAGTACTCGCTCTCATGCCTTTAACATGTTTCTATCTCCATTTTACTGGGCGATACCCTTAGATATGAATTCTAACTTCATTAAGGCCATTTCCTCCAACTAATAGTGCTTAAAAGTGAGGTTAGGGTGCCATAGTAATCTTGAACCTAAGATAGCCCAAATGGCCATGGTGGCGATGAAAATTTTGATGGCATTCCCATCAATGGCCATTGCTTATTGTTTTTTTTCCCCATCAATGGCCTCTTTTGATATTTGATGTCATCTCAAGCCTTATTTAAGGCGACCTGCAAATACAGCACTTTACGGGCATTTGCTACATGAATGACAACAAAGTCAAACTCTTCTTGATGGATATGTGCTCACAATGTTTCCTTGATGACCTCCATCATGCATATGTGCTCAGTTCTCTACTACGATGCAAGACTCATGAAATGGCCTTTCCCTAATAACCTCTAGTGCCTCCCATCAATGGTAATTTCTCAAACCCTAGTTAAGGCTACCTTTATATATATATATATACATCTCTCTCTCTCTCTCTCTCTATATATATATATATATATATATATATATAATTTATTTATTTAAATTATTTAATATATACTCCCTCTCCCTCTTAGCATGTGGTAATCTCTCTCTCTCTCTCTCTCTCTCTCTCTCTCTCTCTCTCTCTCTCTCTCTCTCTCTCTCTCTCTCTCTCTCTCTCTCTCTCTCTCTCTCTCTCTCTCTCTCTCTCTCTCTCTCTCTGTGTGGCTCCTCTGTGGTCGCCTTCTTGTAGGCTGTGTCGTATGCCACTTCCCTCATGTCATTGCGGTGCCATGTGTCCTTTGCGCTTGCGCCATGTGCTCTGGCTTGAGTAAGTCAAAACATCGAGTTACTACACTCTAGCGAGCCTAGAGTTCAAGTGATGCTTGTGATGAAACTTTTCTAAACCTATAGTAGTAATAGTTTTTTACTAGAAATGGTTGAATCTACATGACACTATTAGAGATTGTTCTTACTTGTTTTTCGTATGATTCTTGACAACATACAAAGATAAAACTTACTATTGGGGATAACTCATAAGTCAATGCAAGTCAGCAATGATTCAATGAATACCAAATGAAAAATTATTAGCAACATACAAATAGAAAACCTATTATCCGATAAATAATAAATCCATGCAAGTTAGAAATCATTCAATAGATACAAAAGGGAAAATGCGGCAATGTCTACACCTTGAGGTAGGCACGTGAGTTGAACAGGTTCCTTTATTTTGTGGACTTGCATACAATCAACCATAGTCTCGCCCAAGATATAGAAGCTCCTCCTATAAAAATCCTTCACAAAAAAGTATTTTTAGCTTGTCGATTTTTATGCTACCCATATGATTTGATCCATTTTGTACACGAAATGATCACAGGGATAAAATGTTTAAACTATGGAGCTAATAAATTATTGACCACCTTATGACCATGATGCTAACAAAATATGGATCACTAACATATGTCCATGACCATGTATATACCTGTGGGATGGAGGGAGGGAACCAAGGACCCAAACTCTATATGAGAAAAATTTTAAGAAAAGATAGAGTTTGATAAGGTTTAACTCTGATGAAACAAAAGATAAGTAAAACTTTCTAAAGCTCTAGAATTTTGACACTCTAACATAATAAATGGATTCATTCATGTCATTTTGATCGTTTTGACTACAAACATGACCCTATTTGGAGTTTGATTGACCAAGTTATGGCCCAAATAACATTGGCAGGAGAAGCCTCCCAGGAGGCCACGATATCGCATCCTCCTAGAAGGCTCCTCCTCCCATTATTTTTAGCCTTGAAAATGGAAATTTCATAAGAAAAACACATACTGTGACCCCTTTCTTCCACCCCTCCTTGTTCCTTGACCCTTGCAAAAACATTTTCGAAAATTGTTGTTTGTATGTAAGGTATTTGATTCCTCACAATATCATGGGTAGGAGGACAACTATAAAATGCATGCTACTTTTTGAACATAAATCATCACACTAGAATGTCAATTTTATGAAAGTCCTTGTTCAAACTATCACCTCGCTCGAATGCAGTTGCTCGAATTCTAGTAATCCTCCTCTGGCTTTTGTCCTCTGTGTTGTGCCACTGTGCCCTCACGTTTCGCGCACTATGGTGATGCCACCTCAACCACTCTGCGTTTGCATTTGCCCCAGATCTACAACAACCGTGGCCATAGCATTGCCCTCTACTCGCGTCAACCATGCTAGTCGTGTTGTTAGTTGTGCCAGCTCATGCGGCCATGCCATGTCACTACCTTTTGCTTTGCAACTTGAGCCACATCACCACCCTGTGCACGGTTGCGTCTACCCTTGCACATGTCTGTGCATGCCACATGTTAGAGCGCATGGCTGCACATCTCATCTGTGTCGTTGTGTGCTACATGCCACATCATCTTTCTGTCCTGCCAATTTTTAAATGCTCTGACCATTAATTGATGGTCTGCCAATTCACTCGAGCTACAAGCCAGTAGTCCGAATGCTAAGTGCTCTAACCCGTGAATCTGCTGGTGCCACGTGCTACCTTGGCGATGGGCACGTGCCGATCATATACAGAGTCCACTCTGTTTTGCCTTCTATGATCGCCACATGTCAACGTAGTGTGCGATCCCTTGTGGTGCTCCTCTAAGCCTCCGCCTACCCATTGAATTGTTCCAGGTGGAAACCTCCCTCGAGAATTTCTTCTCTGAGCCTAGAAACTCCTCCTTTGCTTCCCAAACCTCCTATAAAGCTCCCTCCTCCTCTCCCCAAACCTCCACAGTGCTCCATGTGGATCTCTTGCTTACACAATAGTATAGAAGATTAGTCTAATCCATTATCTATGATGTGTTAAAGGACCCTCCTTCATCAAGGTCAAAAGGTTGGGATCATATATTGCATTTTTTTATTATAAATCTCAATATTTGAATGCTTTTAGGTTATTTTCAAATTAGATCTTGGTTATGCTTTAGCATTGCTTTTAGGTGGGAAAAAAGTTCTTAGTAGCATTGCATACATCTTTCTCTCTCTCTCTCTATGTCTGTGTGTGTGTGTGTGTGTGCGCTTGTGTGTTTGTGTGTGTACGTACATTTTTGTATCACACTTGTGCAAACATGCTTAAGTGTATGTATATGCTTGTGTAAGTGTAAGTGTATATGTGTATGCCTATATATATACAGATTTATGTGCGTTTGCCTATTGTGGACATACATGTCATGGTATGTCTACCATGCACATGTGCGTTGATTCTTTGGGCATGTTTGAGTGTGTGTGTGTATGTGTGTGTGTGTGTGTGTGTGTGTGTGTGTTTGTGTCTTTATTAATCTACATGCGGGTTGTGCTTGTGTGTGTGTACTAATGTACAGAGAATCAACATGCACAAGTGTAGGCACATCCTCCCATGTGTATGCACACATAGGCAAACACACATTCGCATGTGCACACATATACATATCTACACATACGGAGGAAGTCACTCATGCATCCCTAATGTATATGTATATGCATGCATATCTTTGTGTGTTTTTTTGTTCACTCATTAAACACAGACATCCACACTGAGACACATGTATAGTGACACCACATGCGAACACACAGAGTCCCACACTTTTTTTTTTGAAATTACATAGAGACACACACATACATGTGCATCCCTAGAAAATCAACATACACAAGTGCCTCTACCTACACCCTCCCATGTGTGTGTAGATGTAAGCAAGCATACATGAATGTGCACACATATACACACACATATAAGTTACATGTATTACATGCGTTTCAATGTGTGCCTACACATATACGATTGCACATGCTTACACATGTCAACTCTATGTCAGACTTATCCATTCGTGACATGAATTTGTGAACTATATGTGAGACCTATGCATATCCATTCATGACATAAATTTGTGAACTCAATGTAAGTCTTATTCATTTGTGACGTACTTACCACTATGATATAAATGTGCATTACATATTTTCTTCATAGTTTTATAAACACATCTTTATAAAGAAAATCAAATACAATTCTCTCTCTCTCTCTCTCTCTCTCTCTCTCTCTCTCTCTCTCTCTCTCTCTCTCTCTCTCTCTCTTTCTCTCTATTTCTCTCTAAAACAAAATGGAAAGAACCTATAAATGGCAATAACAAATAACATACTCTATCAAAAAATACATTGTAAAATTGACTACACACTGCAACATGAAAATCAAAATGTTATGCCTAAATACAATCTCATATACAAAAACATGTAATATACTTACATAGAGTTCGCTCAATACAAAGGTCTACATAAAGATTTCCTACACAATATATCTATATGTGTCTCCCTTAATCAAAAGGATGTCTATGCACTGTCTAGAGAATATGTGAATGATGTGTATACTCAGCACTACCATCATTGCTCTTGCTAATGCATTTTGTACCTACAAGACACAAAAATCAAATTAAGTATTTACATACTTGGCTCATACCCTTAAGTTATTTAATAGGATAATATTTGTGGTCTATTACATCAAAGTTTTATGTAAGTGTTTTGTTTGTTCCCAACTTCATTTGAAGTATATTTATGCAATGCTTTGTATGTAAATGTGTACATGTGTAACTCAAATCATTTTGATGGATGAGTGATGGATTATACTTAAGTGAGTGAGATATTAAGAGGCACGCATGTAAATGCATGCATGCATCTGAACATGCATGTAAACATATGGATGAGTGATGGATTATGATTGTGAGTGCAAGAGCAAGAGACACATATGTAAATGCTAGTATGCAAATATGTGGGCATACATCCTTAGATGTAAACATGTGGACATATATATAAACATATGGATGAGTGATGGAGTATGATTGTGAGTGAGAGAGGAAGAGATGTAAATGCAAATATGCAAATATGTGGACATACATTGTTAGATGCACGCACAAGTATAGACATACACAATCACACATACGCATATACAAAGACACATGCATACACATATACATCAACATGCACATGCATAGACATACATGAAAGACTTTATATTTACACAAGGATTTTAGGACAAGAGCTCGACACTTCGCACTGTGGGAGCCTTCAACAACATACTTTGCAAACTGTGGGTTCTTATAATGTTGAAGGCCTTCCCACAGTTCCTCCTACAATAGATCCATCTTGTGAATGATGCTCTTGGGAACTCTATGTTCCTCCTCCAAGTGATCAATCTCATCTATGACAATCTTGGGTTGCCGAGGGACCCCTTGTGAAGTGGCTTCATGAAGCTCAAGATAAGCGGCAAAAAAAATGTCATTACTGGTGTGGCTTTCCATCTATGTTCCTTCATTGTTCTTCACTCGAGACCCGTTGGGTTTTTTAACTTAGTTTGCTCTCCTTCTATCCAAGCTGTAATTGTTCACATATTCTTATTTGTCAAATCAAGTTATCTTGACACACTCAACGATGTAATCTAGGGAGATCTTTGGCATCTTTGAAAACCCATGTACCAATAGATTCCCCACACATTACATTGATGAATATGACAGGTTTGTTGTATGATAGTCGAGGCTAGAGGAGGTAGGCATTAGCAAGGAAATGCTTTTCCTTAGTTTAGGAATAACTGCAACCCCCACAAAATATAACCTTTAGTAAATCTCAAACAACCACCATGCTTGTTTTAGTAAATCCCAAAGTAATCCCAAACAAGGGAAAATGTAAATCCCAAACAACCACTGCGCTTGTTTAGTGACAATGACTGTGCATGAGGGACCATCTAATTCATAGGTTTAGATTGGCATTAAGTCAGAATTAAACTATAATAACAATGATTGTGCATGAGGAACCATCTAATTCATAGGCTCAGATTAGCATTGAGCTGGAATCAGATTGTAATAACAATGACTTTGCATGGGGGACCATCTAGTTCATAAGCTTAGAGTAGCATTGAGTCGGTTCACCAGACTATAATAGTAATAGTTCTCATTCTTATGATCGAGAACTATTGTTATTATAGTCTAATGAGCTGACTTAATGCTAATTCGATGTCCTATTTTGATCTTGCCTTCGTTGACTATAAAAGCAATGACTTTGCATGAGGGACCATCTAATTCATAGGCTCAAATTAGCATTGAGTTGAAATCATACTGTAATAACAATGACTTTGCATGAGGCACCATCTAATTCGCATGCTTAGATTAGCATTAAGCTATAGTTAGATGGTAAGAACATATCAGAATGTTAGAATCTTAGAATTTCTAGTTATAATGGCCATTGAAGTATTATGATATTGGCTCTGATGACTGAGAAATTCTCCCATGGCAACCATCTAATCACACGTCATGGCTAGACGATAATGTATATGACCACCTACACTAGGCTAGGCTACCAGCAAGCTGGGTGCATGTGCCACCGCTCCTTCCCCCTCATCCCATTGAATTATTATGATATTGGCTCCAATGACCGATAAATTCTCCCATGGCAACCATCTAATCGCAGCATGTCATGGCTAGACGATGATGTATATGACCACCTACGCTAGACATTAGGCTACTAACAAGCTGAGTGCATGTGCCACCACTCCTCCCCCCTCATCCCATTGAATTATTATGATCTTGGCTCTGATGACCAATAGATTTTCCCATGGCAAGCATCTAATCGCACGTCATGGCTAGACGATCATGTATATGACCGCCTATGTTAGGTGGGCTACTAGCAGCAGTAAATCTAGTGGGTGGATTGTGTGCTTGTAGCAGCAATAGTAGGCATCTAGAGTTACACAAATTGACGTAAGAAACAAAATGGAAAAAGAGTGGGAAGGTAGCAAGTCTAGCTATATAAAGGCCTTAAGGGAAGGAAACAATTCACCGCACCTAGGAAAATCCCTCTCCTACCCCCTTCCACGCTCTCCAAGCCACCCCCGTGATGAATCTTCTAATGCAACCTCGATGCCCCTTCTACATAATGTTGCCCAAGTCATGGGATCCATTGTTTGCCTTGGCTCTCCATCTTGCAACACTCCACCATCCATAGCCATGACCAAGGGAGTTGCAGGATAGGGAGCCAATGGAAATGGATCTTAAGGGGGGGATTGCAAAATGGATTTTAGGTCTATCACTCGCAATTGATCCTATTCTCAACTATGAATGTCCTCATGTTGGAGACCCTTCTAGGCTTTCGTTTCAGGGTCTCAACATGTTCAAGTAGCTAAGGTTTTCTCAACATCGTGTCCTTCTTTTGGTTAGTAAGCTTGATAGCAAACAAGTTGGTATTAGTGTTGTGTTTGGAGACCGCCATGAAGAGGTGGTGCCTATAGTGGTAGAGAACTAGCTCCTACTTGAGTACAAGAGGCCTTTTCTATGCCTATCCATTTCCTTTTGACCAAAGGTGAGGACTGGAAGATGTTTGCCATGTCTCATACCATCATTGTTCTGTCAGGTTGGGGGTCCATGGGAAGGGGAGAGGAGAACTAAACCTGGTAGCATATCATCATCATTCTGTCAGGCACTGGGAGAGAACTCAACTTGGTGGAGAGCCACTCGTAATCGGGCATAACCTTCATTGCTGGGGGAGGAGAACTCAAATTGGTGGTGAGCTCCAACACACTAAGAGCATCAGTGTGCTAGAGCTCACCACTAGATTGAGTTCTCGTTCCCACTATCAAAGGTTGTGCTTGATTACAGGGAGCTCACCACCAGGTTGAGTTCTCTCTCCCAGTGCCTTGAAGGAAGTTGCTATGAAGAAGGTTATGTTCAATTATGAGATTGTCCCCTGCATACGAGGAGTTTCGGGTCAAAAGTGCAAGAAAGTGCTAACTATGAGGTACTCGTATTGTTCCTAGCATATGAGGCACAAGGTCAAAAGTGTAAGAAAGTGCTAGCAAGGGCAAAAAGTGACACTAGGTCTCGCCACAGTGGTGGTGTTGACAAGTGCTAAAAGTGTTTAAAGAAGTGTCACAAAGACAAAATGCTAGCATCTTTAATTTCTTTTGTTTCAATTTCGATGTAATACTATTATCGCAAAAACTATCGTATGTAATTTCTTTTGTTTCAATCTCAATGTAGCACCATTATCACAAAAACTATGGTTGTTGTTACTTCGGTAGTGAAAGTGGCTCTAAAGAAGCACAAATGGCATATTTCTACCCTCGTTTACATTTTATTGCAACCATAGTGAAAATGGTTCACAAATATCCTCATTTAGGATTTACTGCAACCAGTGCAACCGGTGAGATTGCTGCACAAGCAATTGTTGCAGAAGGACTAAAATAGCTCTAAAATGGGACTACATTTTCCTTAGCTTGGAACTAAAATAGCTCTAAGAACTAGTAGAAATTGTTGCACAAGGACTAGTAGGACTAAAATAGCTTCAAAATAGGAGTATATTTTCCTTGGTTTAGAATCATAATAACTCCAATAACCAACATAGTGGTTGCAAGGAAACTATCATAAATTGCAAATGTCTACATTTTCCTTAGTTTGGAACTAAAATAGCTACAAGAACCAGTGTGGTGGTTGAGAAATTGTTGCACAAGGACTAATAGGACTAAAATAGCTCCAAAATAAGACTATATTAACATTTGCATCAACAAACAATATACAAACATGATATATTTTAAAATAGTATCAAACCAAGCAAAAATGAAAACCGCAATTGCATACAAAATCTAACGATTGAAATCTACAAATTCAAAAAAAAAAACCTTATCATTAAACACTGCTAAACTCTGTGAATGAACAATACTTGATGGGGATCTAGGAAAAATGTGATCAAACTTGTCATCCTCAATGGTCACTCTTGTAATCCATGATGTTGAAGTTGATGGATTTTTCTCCAAAACTAATTATAGGCTTCCAAACAACTCAAAATTTATTTCAAACCATCTTTTGTAAAAAACCTCAATAGTAAGAGTGTATCTTTTAAAACAAACAAATCTTTCTTCCTCTTCAAACCATCAGTGCCCATGATCTTTGGCAGATTTGCATGGAGGCAATTCATGTACCTGCGGATAAACCTTGGATTATTAACATTGGTGCATCGCGCCACATGACCAGTTGGAAGGATTGGTATACCTCTCTACATCGGGTAGGGAATGGCATCCTGGTAGTAGTTGGCAATGATGCAAAATGTCCAGCAAAAGGAAAAGGTACGATTTCTCTTAAGTTAGATGGAGTTGTAAAATAGTTGTCCGATGTTCTTATGTGCCAGATATCAAGAGGAACTTGTTGTCTGTTTCTGCGATCACGGATTAGGACCTCAAAGTTCACTTCGATAAGAATGGCGCACAGATTTTGGATCTTCAAGGGAAGGTCATTGGTAAAGGTAGATGGCGCAACAACATCTACGAACTCTTAGCTTTCAGTGCTCGAGCCGATGTGAGCAACACTAAGCTGTGGCATGAGAGGTTTGGTCATCTAAACCTTAGTTCTTTAAAGGAGATGCATAAAGGTGGAATGATTGCAGACCTACCAGAAATTACAGATCTACCCGATGTATGTGAAGCTTGCATGATGGGCAAGCAGCATCGGCAGCCCTTTCCTAAAGAGGCCAGCAGGGCAAAGGCTCCTCTAGAGCTTGTTCACACGGACCTCTACGGAAAGATGGAGATGGAAGCTTTGGGTGGTTCCTACTACTTCATGACGCTAATCGACGACTACAGTATAAGGATATGGATATCCTTCCTAAAGACTAAAGATGACGTTTTTAGTAAGTTCAAAGAATGGCATGTAATGGTCGAGAAAGAAACGGGGAGGAAGGTGAAGAAGTTGAGATCACACAGAGGTGGAGAGTTCACATCAAGTGAATTTGAAAGTTATTGTAAAAGTCACGGGATCAAGAGGCAGAAACCCTCGCCACATACATCACAGCAAAATGGAGTAGCAGAGCACAAGATGCACGTCATCTGCAAAATGGGCAGAAGTATGATGAAAGGGAAAGATTTGCCAAAGACTTTCTGGGCTGAAGCATGTAACACGACTGTTTACATTCTGAATCGTAGCTACATGAAGGCTGTGAATGGGATGACTCCACTGCAGGCCTTTTCTAGTAAGAAACCTTTAGCTTGACATTTCAGAGTTTTTGGATGTGACTGTTTTGTGCATGTCCCTGATGCTAACAGGACCAAAAGTGAACTGAAGAGCCGGAAGTGTATTTTCTTGGGCTACAATGAAGAGGCGGTACCAACAGATTGATGCCTACTTTCTGCAAAATGGGTTCAGGAGGAGCCCATCTAATGCAAATTTGTACATCTACAGAAAGGAGGCAGGTGTATAATCGCGGTCCTTTATGTGGACGACCTTGTCATAACAGGGAACCATGAAGAGAAGATCTCACAGACAAAGCAGTTGCTAGGAAGAGGGTTTGAAATGACGGACCTCGGACTGATGCAATTCTGTTTGGGAATTGAAGCTTGGCAAGAGTCAAAACAAATCTTTATCTCATAGCTGAAGTATGCTGGAGAGATACTGAAGGCATTTGCCATGGCTGAGTGCAAGACAGTTGGCACCCCTATGGAGGTTGACGTGAAGCTCTCAAATGAGGATTCATCACCAGTGGTGGACGAAGCGAAGTACAAAAGTCTTGTGGGTAGTTTGATTTGCTTGTGCAACACGCGGTTGGACATCAGTTTTGCAACTGGTGTACTAAGCAGGTTTTCCAATAAGCCTTGGGAGAACCATTGGAGGGCAGGGATGCGGGTGCTGAAATACATCAAAGGCACACTTATGGCATCACCTATACCAAGGGCAACATCTTGACCGGATTCTATGACTCGGATTGGGCAGGAGACGTGGACAGCAGGAGATCAGTGACAGGTTACTGTTTCTCACTTGGATCTGGAGATGTGTCATGGGTCAGCAAGAAGCAACTGATAGTTGCTCTTTCTTCTACCGAGGCTGAAAACAAATCAGCATGTTTTGCTTCTTGTGAGGCAGTGTGGTTGAGGAGGATTTTAGGGGACATGGGTGCAATGCAGAACAAGCCTACGCAATTATCATGTGACAATCAGAGTTGCATGGCAATTGCCAAGAACCCTGTGTACCACGCTCGCACAAAACACATTGAGATTCAATATCACTTTGTACGCGAGCTCATCATGGATGGAGAGGTCGACTTGGTGTACTGTCCGACTACAGAGAATGCTGCGGACATCTTCACGAAGGCTTTTGGAAGAGACTTGCTGGAGAGGCATCTTCATTGATTTGGCATTGGGCCGAAAAAGTAAGTTCACTTGCGGGTGGACATTGAGGGGGGGGTGTTAGATATCAATGAGCTCCTCTCTCGGGTAACTACGCGGGAACCAGCTAACTCTACTTGTAAGCCCTCCATATGAGGAGAAGGCATTTGAGTAGCTAGGTTATTCGGTAGGTCCTGGTTTGGACACCAGATGGGGGCCATGTGTGACCTGATGGCTGGACGGCTTTAGATAGAGTTAGCACACTACCAACTAGGCTACATGCAAGTGCGGGAAGGCATCCCATGATTGACCGTACTAAGGGTAGACGGAGCATTTCTCGAGGCAGCCCACTCTCGGGTTGCGGGGCTTGTTTAGAGCCCCAAATGATCCCGGATGGCTCTGGGCTGAACAATAAGCATAGGTGAGTTGCTCTATTCTACACCACGGTTTTATCATGTGGTCGGTGGCCTTTTTCGGGACTGACCTCTCGTCAGCCGTTTTGGGCGCGGACTGGGTCGGTCTCCCAATTGGGTCTAACCAACTACGACTAGTGGCTATATAAGAGCAAGCCCGTGAAGTCCATATTCATCACTGGCTATAGCAACCCTGATTCCTTAGCATCCAGCCTCTGTCCTCTACTGTTTCTAGCATGCAATCGAAGCTTCTCACACAGGAGCGCATGGTTGGGAGGCAGCGCCATCTATTGTATCAGTTTTATAGTAATCAAAATTTTGATTCTCCATATTATCTATTTTTCTCTCTTGCATATGAGATCTTGTTATCTGTTGAGCACAGACATTGTATTGTTTTCTTACAGTACCATGGCCCATCCATCTTGATGCATCCATAACTAACATAAAACACAAACCACATGAAAGTAGTAAATGGAATTTGTCAATGCAAAAAAATAAGTTTTTGATACAAAACTTTACAAAATTGCAATCTTCTTCCAGCACTCATTCTGCTTGTGCCCTGCCTTGTTGCAATAGAAGCACTTGATCTTCTTCTTTCTCTTTTTATCATCAGAAGAAGATGGGTTACCAAAGTCCTTACCCTTACCTTTCTTTGATCCAGCTGAGAAAGCCGAATCTTCTCTTGTCCTCGTCTTTTGATGCATCTCCTTCTCCAGAAGCATAGCACTGAAATCCTCAAAGTTGAGGGGCAGATTTCTGTTCTACGTATTCAGTGCCGTAACAAGACCGTCGTACTTTGGTGGGAGAATCCGTATGCACCTTCATGCTAGATTCTCGCTGGTGATGGTGATGCTAATCACAGTCATCTGATCGCGTAGATTCTTCACCCTGGTGATGAACTTCTCTGCCGTTTCAGACTCTAACAGTTTCTCGTTCGCGATTGAGTCTCCAGATTTTGAATCCGCTTCTGATTCGTGCTCTCATACTGATTTTTCAAGACAGTCCATGCCTCCTCTGCTGTGGTGACATGTTGAATTAACGCCATGACAGAATCACTTACACCGCAGACAATAGAACACAGCGCATCTGCATTTCTTCTTGTCCACGCGAGAATCTGATTTGCAGTTGGTACTATCTGTTGTCCTACATTGGCTGGATCCAATCTTGCAACCGGCTTCATGTCCACCCCAGTAGCAGTATCCCAAAGCTCGTATGTGCTTTGGTCTTCATCTTAAACTTCCAGAGTGGATAGTTAGTGCCATCCAACTTTTCGCTTTCGCCGAACGGTGGGATTCGCAATCTTGCAGGCTGGGCCATCTCTCACAATCTGCTTGCAAACAGAAACACACTACCAAATCTTCTTGCTAGAGCCCAAGCTCTGATAGCATGTAAGAAAACAATACAATGTCTGTGCTCAACAGATAACAGGATCTCGTATGCAAGAGAGAAAAACAGATAGTATGGAGAATCAAAAATTTGATTACTATAAAACCGATACAATAGATGGCACTGCCTCCCAGCCGTGCGCTCTTGTGTGAGAAGCTTCGATGGCATACTGAAAACAGTAGAGGACGGAGTCTGGATGCTAAGGAATCAAAGTTGCTGTAGCCAGTGATGAATATGGGCTTCACAGGCTTGCTCTTATAGAGCCACCAGTCATAGTCAGACCCAATTAAAACATGATCATGGGCCTCAACATGGGAAAATACATCTCTTATAGGATGCATTGCATCTCAACACACAAGGTGACGTTAATCTATGAAATCTTTTGGGAGTGCAACTAACACCCAATTTCCTAATGGGTATGGAGCACACATCAATGATTCCATGAGGACCAAAGAGAGATCCAAGACATGAGGACACAACTTGAAGCAGAGTTGGGGACATTGTTGAATACTAGAACCAACATCTCAAGGATTCAACTAAGGCCAAAATAAAATGCTTCTCTCATGCTTCTACCAAATTGCAAGGCAAGATAGTTACTGACCAAAGGGAAAGTGAGAAGCAACTTTAATCCCCTTGTCAATATTGTGAGTCAAATCCCTAGTCCCCTATAAATGGCACTATGTGATAAAGTGAGGCAGCCCTACACAACAAGGCAAGGTGATGAAGGGCCCTAGCTATTGAAAGCTTTTTGTGGATGTTACATGATAGCAAAAATAGGATCCATGAAGGTCAAATATGTTAGTAGGATCCAATAAAAATGTATTGGCACTAGCCCTTTGATGGATAGGTGCACATGATTGTAAATGTGGTGTATAATTACAATTGAAAATGTCAAAATACATCATATATATAAAGTTCTAGAGTTTGGAAGTTATGGTTGTTTTTTCTACTAAGTGTGTAGAGTGTAGTCTCTGGTTGTACATGATTGCTAAATTTTCTTAAGTAATAGAATAAGGATATTTCCAATTCACATGGGTACACCCATCTTTATCTCTATTTTTCATTCACTTTTAGAGTCACGGATTTCCCCCATTGTCCCAAACTATGTACTCATTGCACATTGATTTGCCACATTTGGTCAAGAAAGAATACCCTGCCGCTCATGAGAAAATGGATATTTCCCTTGATACCCTGAATGAAATCAAGGGCCACAAGACAAACCAAGCATGGGCATGCAATATCACAATTTGGAATTAACTGATCATCATTTAGAAAGAAATGATAATGCAAGCACACCTATGTGGAATTATGCCAATTGTGAGACTTCATGCTGCTAATCATATTGTTCTTTGTAAAAACTCCCCTTAATGAATGGATGTGTCCCATTGGAGTTTGAAAAGAGACTATGTATTTCTTCATTGACTGAAAGGAAAAAGTTAGTGGCAACTATTAGCCCAATGGAGAATCTAAAGCCTTCTCTAAGTTGGGAGCATTTGAGGTTGAAGGATGCCCGATATCTAAAAGTAGTTGCCATAGCCAAATTAGCTTGCATGTTGCTAGTGAAGTCACTACATGTATTACTTTAGTGCTTCATATAGCAACATGTGTGTGTGTGTGTACAAAAATGTCTCAAAAGCACAATATATTCGGTATATGCATTTGAGGACAATCTATCTTAGCCTACCATAGTAGCTACATGCTACCCAACCTTAAAAAGGGTTTGTTGAGTAGAATGCCATCCTTTCTACTCACTCTTGGAGCCGGTGCCATTTCCCCCTTATTTTGATTCAGAGAGATCTCCCTTTTGCTCTGAGTTGTCATATGAGCATTGGATAGCTCCTCCATATCAAGATGCCTATAAGTTGAGTCCACCTCCACCATATCATCCTAATTGTCACTACTTCTCATCGCACAGACATGTAGCATGTTTGCCAATTTTTGTTCATACATGTGAAGATCAGCCTCACAAATCTACACATCAAAGACACAAAAGGCACAGATTTAAAAGCTCTCTTAGTATGTGCATGTTTGCATAAATTAAAAGTTGGGTTCAAGTTTGAGATTTTCTTACATCAAATACTATACCAATGACATTCTCACACCTATGACTCAAACTTTGGATGATAGCAAGCATACAAGGTTGTGGTTTTGGCCCGCCACATGCCTCACTACACATAAAACATTAGATCATAAGACACATGAGATTAAAATAACTAGAGAAACATGTACAAAAAAGGAAGAAAAGATACTCTCACAAATTAATCCATACATTGTGCTTTGCCCCTTGATCCAAAGTGAGATTGCCGCACCTTTTTTATGCAATCTTTTGCATCTCTCTGATGTTGATCGTGCTCCAGAGTATTCTTTATTTCATCCATATATTGTGCTTTGCCCCTCGATCCAAAGTGGGATTGCCTCACTTTTTTAATGCAAGCTTTTGCATCTCTCTTATGTTGATTGTGCTTGTAAGGGGTATTCTTTATTTCATTCTAGGGTTTCTTCCAATCATTATTATGAGCATGACCAAACTTGACTCAATATGACCATCTTGTGGCCTTTCAAGTTGCTTCCTTTTGTGTTTCAAGCAATCAACCATTTTGTTTAGCATCCATTGAGTCAAAGTTGAGATGCTCAAGCATCAAAAAAACTATTGTAAAACTATGTAAAAACTATATAAGAACTATGTTAAACCTCAAAAAGCTATTGTAAAACTATGTAAAAGCTATGTAGTAATAATAAGAAACGAATTAACATACAACTATTACTTTGTTTTTAAGCCACAAGGCAAGCTAAAATTGAAAAGTTTTTATTCTAGTAAAGGACCCAAAGTTTACTCAAAAGTTCACATTCAATATCACTATCACTTGTATGGAGATTTAGGTAAGACAATCTTTGAAACAATGTAACATAGTAATTATTATGAGATTTTTTTGTTAATGATGCAACTATGAAGAAAGAGTTAGTTTGTAGTTCATTTTGTGTAGTTGTGTTGTTTTGTTTTCTTACATGGTTTGAAAATGTTGAAAGATCTATTTGTTTTGTAAGAAATTTTAGGAGAAATGAGTCTTTTTCACTCTTACTATCAATAGTTTTCTATAGAATATTATTTGAAATAGATTTCAAGATGTTTGGGAGCATATAATTTGTTTTGAAGCAAGAACCGTCAACTTCAGCATTCCTGGAACACAAGAGGGACTACTAGGAGGGACAAGTTTGATCTCACAAACCTTGCTCCAAGAATCAAGTATTGTTCATTCATGTAGTTTAACAATGTTTTTAATTTTCAACACAAATCAAGGTCTATCAAAGCAACTTGCCCTCAACTTGCATGGAGATTGAGGTGAGAAAACCTTTAGAACAATGAAAGACAATGAAAATAACAAGATTTTATGATGCAACTTTGAAGAAACAATTAATTTGTAGTTTGTTTTAGTAATTGTGTTGTTTTCTTTTACTGGGCACCAGTCAGCTTGGCACCTCAACATAAGAAATAGGAGGAGGTTTGGCGATGTGTAGAGGGTTCGGCCTGGCAACAAGGTTTTAAAAACTTTGATTGGTCCACATCAGCCACCAAGTGGTGTTTGTTTTCCCCCTTGCTACCCGCTCATAACACTCACACTTACCTGCTGCCAAGGCGGTCCACTTATGGGCAAATTGCAGTAGGCCAAGGAGCACGGCGCTGGGCGAGCCCAAACACACACACCTCCAACACACACATGTTCCAGCCAGGGCATGAGGCCTACCACAAGCAGGAGATGTGAATGATGTCAACAATCGGCATTCCGACATGCGAATCATGCGGCCCATGGGATGATGAACTTGAACTCCGTAAGAGTGAAGTTTGAACCGACATGGGAGGCTCTTGTTGAAGTCATGAAATGTATGGTGAAATGCCCAAGAGTTGAGAGCACAAATCTCTTGGTTCTAAGTACTACATGATTAATCACATACCACTTCTCCACCACTGACGATGACGATGTTCGTCGATTGCTGCTGCTCATCACGACATCGCACTTGTGCTTCTTCCATCGCCGCCTTCCCGATCCTCGCCTTTGCTTCCCAGGTTTTGCCCTTGAATTTCCCACTCCTCTTCCCCAAATCTCCCCTGTTTCTCCTGCCTTTTCTGCGCCTTCTGTAGCCCTTACCCTCACCTTTTGGGTGCACCTCCCTTTGCTCGTCTTTTGAATTCTCGGCTGCATTTGTTTCACTCAAGTTTTGGGCCGCACAATTCAACGTTCTTATACTTTTAAAGACTGCGAAGAACTTGACGGCATTAGAAAGAGCCACCACCGGAAGCATAGGGGGGAGGCAGGGCGTCTCAGAGGACGGGAGAGAATACAATGTAGCATTGCAGAATAAATAGGAGACAGAGGAATTGTGCGAAAGCTGGAGGAAGAGCAGACGTGATAAGTGGGTAGAAATACAGTAGGACCCGCGGGGCTTGGAAAAGCCCATACTTGAAAACAGACTGAATTCACTCCTCCAAGCCCGTACGATTGGAAAAGGCTGGACGTGCAACGTCTGGCATAGGTTTTCATAAGCAGAGTAGAGTGGGCTGCTTCCCAGATAACAGGTCACTTGACGGGAAAGACGCAATAAAGTTGAAAGAGGTAGCAGAGCTGGCCCAAATAAGTTTAACAGGTAAGCAAAAGGTGCGCCTGAGATCCAGTAACCGAAGGTTAAACATCTAGGAAGGGGATGACAGAGAAGAAATACAGGTTGGCGGCAACAGAAAGACAGAAAAAGGTCGGTGAAGTGGATGATGAACAAGTATACGATAGAACCAGGGAACAAGATGCAGGAACAGGCTTGGTCCGGACAACAATGAAAGATTCCGATCGCAACACAGGTAGGCAGGGGAAAACTAAAGCTGAGCTTGTGATTGATTCTAAATCAGACATTTGGATGGAAGGCCAAGAAGCTACTTATCGAGGCGTTGATTCTTACCCACGCAGAAGGGAGAGTCGGTGGGATGAGCCTGACGTGTCAAAGCGGGCCTGGCATAGGAGTGAAGAAAGAGCTGGTTCATTAGAGCTGAAGGGACAAAGGCTACGTGGAAGAGAGAGATCGGAGATAATGAATGAAATCTCTGAAGACGGAAACAGGGCTGGTAATGATGGGAGGGAAGCAGATAGGCCAGACGATCATCACAGAAGATCTAAGGATGTAGCTGAAAGCATGAGAGAAGATTTGGACAGCCGGGAGAGGTCTAGAAGAGATCACAGAGAAGAAGAGGACAAGGGGGACAGACACAGGAATAGCAAAGATGGGGATGTCAGCTTGGATTCTTTGGATGGCCGAGGAAGATCGAGTGCCAAAATGCAAGATGAGGATGAGGGCTTTGGGGACAAAAGCAGGTCCAAAGACGGGCCTGAATTTTACTGGGAGGAACCGGATGACAGGAGGAGGTCTGGAGGAGGGTGGAAGTCTGCTAGACCTGGGCGAGGGGTTAAACGGTCATGGAGTCCTGATGGAAGACGAAGAGGCAGAGTTGAACATGATGACTTTGAAAGAGAGTGGTCTGATGATCGGAGGGAAGATAGGGTTTACAGGAGGGATTATGATAGAGACAGAGATGGTTATAGGGACAGGGAGCGTGATTTCCAGCGAGAAAGAGAGAAGGAATACAAAGACAGAGAGCCATATCGAGAAGACTTTGAATTTTTCAGGGATAGGACCAGAGACAGGGAAGATGCAGATCGCTGGAAGAATAGGCAGCGAGACAGACACAAAGAAAAGGAAGAGGACGTTGAGTATAACTATGAAAGGGATGGTTGGGAAATACACAGACGAGAAAGGGATAAAGTGGAGAGAGCTCCGAGAATTGGAGAAGACAGGAAGGACAAAGAAAGGATCGATACACTGAAGAGCCCACAAGGCTCTGGTTTTATGAATGAGTCAATGGAGCGAGTTGGTGGAAATAGCATACCCACACTAGACTTGGGCCGTGAGAGAGGATTTGCTAGTGGCTCTCCTTTTATGCTACGACGCGGAGACACTGGGCCTCCGGGAGACTTTGTTGGGAGCAATATTGATGCCGATTGGATGGGTGTCGGACATGATGAAAGGGTTCGATCAGGGGATGGCTTTCCTGTCATGGGAAGTGAATTTCGAGAGAGGTTCTCTCTTGAAGAGGAAGGTCCTCCAGGTCTGGATCAAAATTTTGGGCCAAGCTCTAGCAAAATTGTTGGAGAGGGTGCAATGGCCTTCAACATGCATACTGGGAGAGGGAGGGGGCCAAAGGGATCCCCGGGTCACCGAGCTCATGGAGGTCTAATGGGAGGTGATGGCCGCCCTCCCTTTGCTAGCAATCAAGGTTCAGGAGTAATGATGAGAGGGATGCAGCAGGGCGGGAAGGGGGGAAGGAGTAGAGGGGGAGGGAAGGGAGGAAGGGGTGGTGGAAGGGACACACAGAGAGGGGGGGGAATTCCTCCACCATTAATGGGCCCAGGTCCAGGCCCAGGCCCAGGCCCAGGACCAGGTATGGCTCCTCACTTTGGTCATATGGGACCTCCAGGGCCCATGCCAGTGATGGGACCTAATATGGGTCCTGGGCCAGCCCCTGGAATGGGTCCTGGTGGTTTTCCTCTTCCACCTTTTGGAAGTCCCATGGGTTGGACTGGAGGCCGGGGAGCTGGAGATATGGGTATGCTTCCTGGTCCACCTGGCCCAGTTCCTGTTCCTGCTCCAGGGCCAGCTCCTCCAAGATTTGGGCCAAACATGGGGCCAGGTCCAGGTCATAATGTTTTTTTTTCTCCACCAGGTCCTGGAAGAGGTACACCAAATGTTATGCCAGGTCCATCATATGGAGGAGCTTCATTTGGAGGTCGTGGCATGATGCCAGAAAAGGCTCCTGTTACACGAGTGGTACCAAGAATCAATGCTCCAGCTGGAAGGGCTCCATCCAGGGGAGAACAAAATGATTACTCTCAGCATTTTGTTGATACAGGGTTGCGGCCTCAGAATTTCATTCGAGATGTTGATCTATCTGATAGGTTTGAGGAATATCCCAAGCTGAAAGAGCTCATAACAAGGAAGGACAATCTTATAAAAGACCATGCTTGTCCACCAATGTACATGCAGTGTGATCTTCGTACAGCTGAGATCGCTCCTGAGCTTTTTGGTACAAAGTTTGATGTTATCTTAGTGGATCCTCCATGGGAAGAGTATGTTCGAAGAGCACCAGGTGTTGGTGACTCAATGGAGTGGTGGTCATTTGAGGAGATACAGAATCTTCGAATCGAAGTAAGCTTATTAAGCTCCAGTGTCTTTGAAATTGTAGAGTAGCGTGGTTAAACAAACTCAACTTTTTTCTGAATCTGAAGCTTTCATCTGCATTTGAGTAAAGTATTGTAGTTTGGTAAAATAGAATTTTCATTTTCCTTTCATGCATTTTTTAAATCTCTTAAGCAAGGAGGATACAATACCATTCAGTACCATACAATTTGCACCTAGTCGTGGTTTGGTTCCCGCATGTCCATGCTTTAGCGCTTTCTCAATTTGTCTGTGTTGCTATTTCTTTGTGCAGCAATAATTGTGCATGCGTCTTGCCAAGATAGTGAAAAACGACGCTTTATAATTTCAGTTACTCATGTTTTCTCAACTTGCACTTTTTAAAGTGAAGGCTTCTATTCTCATCTGTTTGAAAGTGGTAAAGCAAGGCTAAAGAAGTGTTACTTTCCTTTGTGTCTCATACATCTCGCAAGATGCTATACCATTCCTTTTCTTGGGAACTGTTTTAGGTTTGAGTTTTGTTTTCATGTCCTGAATCCTCTGAGAAAAGAAAGTGCCCTACCAGTATGGTCCTAATTATTTGGTTAGTGCAATTTCATGCATTAGCACTTTCTCATGCACATGCAGTCTTGCATTTTGGGGATATAAGTATCAACACATGTTTCTAGGTAGTGGTGAACTCACTATCTTTTTGTACTTCTGTTGAAATTTTACAGAACCTCACGGTTTTTATTTGAGCAGAATTTTATAACGATGTGCGATTCCACATTCCACATTTTCTTTGTTCTCAGGTTTAATTATGGGTAGATTCAATATTGAACTGTTGGTGCTATCCATGTGCTTTCTCTACCATATCTTTGTGATTGCCACATTCTCGTCCGTTTCTTGTCTTCTGACTATGTAATAAGCAGAAATTTGCAAGTTTGGTTATGATCGTGATGTTTTTGGCTTCTTTGTAGGCAATTGCAGACACGCCTTCCTTTATCTTTCTTTGGGTGGGAGATGCTGAAGGCCTTGATCAAGGGAGACTTTGCCTTAAAAAGGTAGGCTGGAAGTTTTTGCCATGTTTCTTGATAGGGTATTGCATGGGTGCGCCCTTAGGTGCTATCGAACTGTTTGCTGCTAACTTTGACGATTTTGCATGCAAGCTTGTGATTTGTATGGAACGTCATTTGTTAAGACAGAATCCCTATAAGCTTAGAATTATGTGCAGAAAACATTTAGATCATGCAGAGGCAATATAGGACATCTGTTTTATTTTCAAACATGATTCAATGGAGAGCTGAATAGGGCTCCTCCATGTTATTGGGGAAAGAGACTGTAAAGTCCTTACCTCCAGGTAACCATTGTGAGTAAGAACCGGCTGACCTGTAAAACCATAACAAAGACCAACAACCATGAGGTGACCGAAGGTTGAGCTACTCTGCTAGAACCTCCACTGAACCACCGAGGAAGCTAATCTGCTAGGTCATGCGTCACATACCACATGCCCCTTCCACCATGCTTCCACTCCCTGGCCAACAAGGCCATCGTCCCTGGGAACCACCATCCCTAGACCCTGTATACTGAGCTTCTGGGTTATATTTATAAGCCTAGCTCTTGATGTGTTTAGCATGTAGATAGATTTATGCCCTAAGCCGGGCTAACTGGATTAGCCTTGCCTTCAGTAGACTAGCTCTTTCCATGGGATATAAATCTTATACATGTTAGCTCGAATCTTAGCCTTAGGTTATTCCGATTCCCTTGATTCGACTGCCCCCTCGGCCAACTGATATTGGATTAACCCTCACTAATGCCAGCTTTAGGTTAGAGTATTCCCTAAACTTGAATCTATCAGGATCTTAAGTTCTCCTGGCCTTAATCCTAGATCATTTATTGATGGTTAAATCTTTACATCACAATAGGTGATTCTTTGTTTCAACAAATTATAGGAATCCCCATGGGCACTAATTGTGCCGTCTTTTTAGCAAACTTTTATCTTTTCACTTCTGAATTTGAGTTTATGCAACGTCTTATTTCTATCAATACCTGCCCTATCATTTTACATAAGCTTAGCCAAGTTAGGCATTTTATAGATGATTTATTTGTACCAGATGTTCCTAACTTTCAAGACTTAATGTACAAAGATGCTAGTGCTTTTGGAGAAGGAATCTATCCTCGTGACTCTTGTGAACTGAACTGCACTTCAAAAGGGGATTCTTGTGTTTTCTTAGATCTTAGAATTTCTCAATCTACCATAGGATTAGAGGTGGATGTATACGATAAACGTGACAACCTGAATATAATGGTTTACACATTATAAAAATGCCTCACATTGACTCAAAACATTTCTGATTTGGCAAAATATGGAGTCATTTCTTCCGAGTTCCATAGATTTTCCCGCCTTTGTACAACTAAGGAGTCTTTTATCACTCAATGTAGTAATTTGATCGCTTTATTATTACACAAGAGGTATAATCCAAGGAAAATAATGAAAAAAGTACTCACAATCTTAGATTTGAAGTCTTTTATCTATGGTGTATCGGCCTTAGGTATGTTTAGAATGATTGAACATAAGCTGAAAACAAAAAGCGGGGAGCTGAATAGCTCGTTTTTCTTTTAGTTTCAAAAGAGAGTTTGTTTGAGTATGCTTGTGCTTTCTAAGTTAGAAATGTATTTTTGACTCTTTGTAGGAAACAATACATAAGTGTAAAGGACCGTTTAGCTTTTTAAGTTTTAAATAAGAGTGACAGAGAGAGAGAGAGAGAGAGAGAGAGAGAGAGAGAGAGAGAGCCAGTTTTTTGGAAGATTTTGTTTCTTGACTTGCTTGTTTATTTTTGCTTAGTCACCTGCTTCCTTTCTTCGTTATTTCTTCTTTTCTTTCTCTTCTGTTTATTTGACGTATTTTAGTAAGCACTGGGTTTGCCCAAGAGACTCCACGTTTCTTTAGCAACCTAGTGTAGCTGCTTATGCTTGGGCACTGATGACAACATAAGTGTTGCTTTGCTTGCTAAGTATGTCTTCCTTTTGTTTTTCTTAAAAGTTTTTGTTTACCTCTTTTTTCTTCTCTTTCATATTCTCTTTTATTTTCTCTTTTATTTTCTGTGTAGATTTTTGATCTTTAGAACAACAAAAAATCTAAATTTGTATGATTGGACTTATTCTAGTCTTACAAAGGTATATATTGATGGTTAAGCCTTGTTTAGACCCACTAGAGGCGTATCATTTTCCTCCTCTTAGTCTCCCCATAAATCAGGGTCAGGAAAAAAAACTAGAGGTGTACGTTCACGGTTCTATTTTTGGAGGTCATATGCTCTTAGGCACCTATTTAGTTTTGGTTTTCCCCACCCCTTATTTTATAAATTACTATTATTATTAAATGTAAAATAAACAAATAAATAATTTAAAAGTAATGACAATAATTGTTTCCTTGTTTGCATTGGTGTTTCACTTGTTTTCTTATGCATGCGCTGGTTTATTGTGTGTTAGCATTAGTGTTTCTTTTGCTTTTGATATCTAACTTGAGTCAATTCTCTCTCTCTCTCTCTCTCTCTCACTCACTTTTATTTTTCTTATTCCTTTTTACTATCGAAGTTTTTGTTGTTTAGTTGGGATTCAAAGTTTAGTAACAGTGGTTTTACCCAAGAGATTCTGGAATCTTTCGAAACCCAGATGGCAGCTTATGCTTGGGTACTGATGAGAACATAAGCATAGCTTTGCTTACTAAGTTTATATACTTTCACACAGAGGCACGAGTCAAAAGGGGGGGGGGGGGGGGATGCATTTAAATGGTGCAGCAATCGACACCAGATTTCGTATCTTACCCCAGTGGTTGTTTACTGAAGGTGTTGGTATATCTGGCAGTTTGTGTACTAGCTTTATATATCCCATTTTGGCTGTACATCTGAGTTCTCTTTCAGATCTGTGTTCCTCTCTTTACTGTTCAGTAAGCACATGAGTTGTGTTCCTCTCTTTCAGATCTGTGTTCCTCTCCTTACTATTCACTAAGCACACGAGTTGTCTTTCTTCTATTGTCTTGTTATCTCAGGGTAAATCTTCCGCTGTGAGGGGACTTGGCCTATAGCGAGCAACTACCCTAC
The DNA here is from genome assembly GCF_047967505.1 of Dipteris shenzhenensis. Taxonomy (NCBI): domain Eukaryota; kingdom Viridiplantae; phylum Streptophyta; class Polypodiopsida; order Gleicheniales; family Dipteridaceae; genus Dipteris; species Dipteris shenzhenensis. The sequence continues at coordinate 53,298,548 of NC_141616.1, read as the reverse complement.
GCTTTTCTAAAACATTATGTATATATGCATATTATATGTATAGGTATGTGCACACACTTTTTTTGGTGAAATCCATTTGTTATGTGCCCGTGCGGCGCGCACACACATTATAGTGCGTGTGTGTGTGTGTGTGCACATGACTCTTTCTCTCATTGAAACCTCATATTTATATTTCTAAAGCCACTTCAGTGAAACGTTTCATGGTGCCTATGGACCTTGGGATCGTGTGAAGGATTAGAGAAGCTAGCAAGTTTGCCATATGTTGTTTACTAAGCTCTCAAGTGAGAGAGGGAGTGATCAGTATTTGTCCAGTTGGTATTGGACTCGATTCCACTGGCTCACACATGCTGCCTTACAGGTGTTAGAAATCTGAGTCTCAGTATGGTTAGAGTCTAGGTGTGGTTGAGTTTAGGGTTTGTCCTATATTTTAGGGTTAGGTTAGTGTCTAGAAACCCTATTCCTATATCAGTCAATATATATTGAGTTCTTTCAATTAATGGAAATGATCATGCTGCTTAGTGTCCTCTCCTGCTCTCCATTCTGATTCCATCATTGGTATCAGAGCCATGTTCTTGAACTTGCTACCGCTGCTGTTGTCCACTATCATCTTAACAAATTGCTTGCCCATTGCTAGTCCCTGCTATGCGTGATGGAGTTTATGGTTTTCAATCTTATGAGTGACTATCGTGAGATTGAAACTGCACTATCTTGTGTTTTTAATGGATGAGTTTGGGAATGTTCCTGGATTCATCTAGGTATATGCTTGCCCGTAGCTCTGCATACAGCTTCCCCTCTGTCTGTAGCTCCCTTGTCTCTGCCTGTTCACCTACCATTGGAGTTGGTTCCCTTCTAGATCAGTTGCCACGTTGCCGCCAATGAGGCTATCTTTGATGCGGTTGCCTATCCGTCGCTCTCTTGCACTGCTGCAGACTACAGCCTTGCGTGTTTGCCCCTCCACTCAGCCCAAGCAATCTGCACCTCTTCGTCAGAAGCAATTGCGTTTGAAGAATAATCAATCTGCCTGTAGACCCAGACGCCGCTCCCTGCTTGTTTGTGACGCCTTTCTTGTGCAGTTGGCTTAGCCAGCAACAACCTTTGACACAGTGAAGTAATTTCAAATTGTTCTATCTACTGGAGCGCCATCAAGACCAATAAGGTTATCATTGGAATGGAGAAGTTTGATGGCTCCAATTTTCCAACCTGGCAAACGAAGCTCAGGCTTCTTTTAATGCGGGATGGAGTATGAACTGTTGTCAAGGGGACCGACAAGGAATCCGCTACAGATCGAGGCATTGAGAAGATTCAAGTTTGGCAGGATAAAAATGACAAAGCTCTAGCACTTATTGCTTTGCCTTGCTAACAGTGGTTCACCATGTGGGCTTCGACAAATCTACAAAAGGGGTATGGGATAAACTTGGGAATTCTTTGGTAGCAAAATTAACAACACTGGAGTGTTCTCCAAGCAGAAATTTTGTAATTATGCGGATGAATGCGAGAGTGAGTCTCGTGGTTTATCTTGTGCCTTGTTTTTTACGAGAGCAATTTTGTTGTGAAAGATAAGCTGCAAGATTTTGAAGCATAGAACCTACCTCTATTTCGTGTGGCGCCTGAAAGCATTGCCTCTCTAGTTGGGCCAAAGCTCCCTGTCCACGTGAGTCATGCTCTGATCACATCTACCATCTTGTAAACTGGCCTTGTGAAGATTGCTCAGGTGTCTCAAGCTATCCGAGGCTGATCTTATTCAGGGGCTCAGACAGGAGATCTCACAGCTCAAATAGGTGGTCACTGCTGTACGTACAGTCCCAGGGAGCACCCCAGTGGTGGAGGCACAGATTGCGAGCATGCAATCTGCCATTAATGAGACGTCCAGATGGGTCGACGTAGCCAAATGGGAACCCGCAAGGGTAACCGTTTCGGCTACCCTCCTGGAGTAGCAGTAGAGAGCCAGCAAGGCTCTCAACATCAGAGTACGTGGGATTCCCCGCACTGAGGCTACACCGATGGAAGATGCGCAGGCCTTTGTGACCACTACCCTAGGGGCGATTGAGCACAGGTTTGAGAGAGCATGGCAGGTTGGGAGGGACCCCAACCAAGGCTCACCCCAGTAAGTGAAGCTGTGTTGGCGTACTACTGCACGTGCGTTGTGCACGTGCGTTGTTGAGGATCATGATCTTGGTCTTCCCAAGGTTGACTATTAGGTCTCTCTCCCTGCAAAACACCTCTAGTGCCTCCAAATGCCTCTGTAGCCCCTCTACTAAAGATGATATAAGGACAGTGTCATTTGCATATAGCAATATCCATATCATCAAGTTGGCCAGCTATGATTCCTCGCCTCCTAGGCAATCGATAAAGGATGTGATCTCATCAATGTAGAGCCCGAAGAGAGCCGGTGATCCCTGCTTCACTCCAATGGTGCTCTCAAATCCAGGCTGATAGACCCTCCAAGGCCGGAACTCTCCCTCTAATAGACTCGTATAGGCTCATCATCCCTCAAATCAAAACCTCAGAAATCTGCATCTCCTAAAGCCTCCTGATCATACGGGAGCATTGGATAGTGTAGAAAGCCTTCCTATATTTAGACTTTCTAGCGCCTCAATCTCGCCTCCTCAATGATGGCCCTCAAAAGTCAAGATGTGGTCAATGGTGGAGTGTTGTCTGACCAGAGGGACTCTATGGCAGCACCCTCGAATCCCACAGCCTTTAAGGTCCTTCTTTCTCCAAGCGACAAGGCCGCATCAGTGGTAGTAGATGACAGGGTCCCCAAGATCAGGCTAGTGGTTGAGAGCCCAGAGTCCCTCCCAGAGTTCATCCTCCTAGAGACTCTCGAAGGGGGTTCACTTCGCCAGCGAGTGGAGATTTTTGGGTTACTAGGCCAGTGTCTTCATATGGATCACCTAGCCAGAGATTGCCCTTGCAACCAAGGCCGAACTCCTCCCTCCCAACCCCCGCAGAGCAAGCAGAGTCAGGAGGCCAGAGCCCATCACCCCTCCAAACAGGAGCAGTAGGAGTCTCAAACCCCCTAGGTGACCCCTTCAGAAGGAGACTAGACCAAGTTATAAAAAAGAAACCAAGCAAACAGGTCCGAAAGCGCCACAGGTAGAGGGCTAGACGTAGAGAGAGACAGAGTTTTTCGAGAGGCACCTAAGGAGGAGGAGCAGCAGCCCATATGTAGAGACCCACCCCCCCCAGCGGCAAGGGCCACTGCCCAACCAGATGATCCTCCCATGATGGAGGTTTAGCCTCCGTGTTCATCCTTGCATCAGCAGCGAGCTCTAGGAGCTCCTGATGCTACGATGGCACAAAATGCAGACGTTAGCCCAGCAACAGTTAAGGAGGAGTGGATCCAGAGCCTTGGTGAGCCTGATCAGCAGAGAGGCCTATGGTCGCCCCTCCCCCTCCAGATCCCTCTCCCGCTCTACTCCCCCCCCTCCCTCCTGGATTCCCCCCTCCCCCTCCAAATCCCTCTCCCTCTCTACTCCCCCCCTCCCTTCTGGATTCCCCCCGCCCCCTCCCCCCCCCCTCGTCCCTCCTGCTATGGTCATCCTTACCACCCGTCCCCCCCATGAGCAACTGTTGGCGTCGTTGGAGAGACGTAGGTACCTGCTGGAGGTTACGTTTGTTGCAAGGTCTGCTGAGCGCTACTGTGGAGCGGGTGCTAGACGTGATGTAGGAGCGCTTGTAGATGGAGAAGTCGTTGTGAGCAGGGTGCTGGAGTTAGACTAGGAGCTTGTCAGTCGTAGGTGTGGGCTGAAGCTTGTAGGTTTGGCTATGGCACCGGTCGTTTGGGCAGCGGGACGTAGCCTTTTGGGCATCTTTGGAGCTGTTGATGAAGCTTGGTTGGAGGCTAGATCCTCCTGAGGCCTTGTTGCTGTCGTCCGTCTGTTGTTCCTCTCTCTCGCTCGGTCCGCCAATGCTGGCCCCTCTCTTCTTGTTTGTGGCGGAGGCTTTGGGCTACTACTTGAGATCGCAGGTGGCGGGCCTCACAGGTTTGAGGCTCCCATTCAAACATCATTAGGGGCACCACATCAAGTTAGGCCTTGTATGTAGAGGGCACCACATCAAGTTTGGAGAGAGTCAGGGGGCCCTGGCTATCTATTGTGAGGCCTCGGGTGCGCGGATCAACTGGACAAAATACATAGGTTTCTTCACAAGCTCTGAGGAAACACAAGAGATTCGAGAGTGGGGGAGTGACTTTGGCTTCAAATGGATACTGCGGGGCCAGACAACAAGATACCTTGGATGCTAGGTAGGTATTGATATTGCAGCAGAGCAGCAGATCCCCTCGATCCTCAAGAGCATTCGGCGCAAGCTTCTCTATTGGAGCTCGGCCAAGCTCACCTCTTTCTTTCTTTCACCAAATCCTGCTGGTGTTTTCAAAGAGGGTGCATTGGGCAGCTCCGACGGTTGGTTCGAAACTTCCTTTGGGCAAGTTCGGACGGCACAAGGAATACTAGAGCCCAGGTCACTTGGCAGACGGTGATCATGCCGTAGGTAATGGGAGGCTTGGGTATCATTGATCCGGAGATGCAAAGCACAACCCTCTTGGGCAAGTTGGTTGTTCGCAGCCTCACCCCAGGTGCAGAGCCTTGGAAGCTCCTCTTACAGTGAGGGCTTCTCAAGAATACCCACGCACAGGGGGCCATGGCAGCATTCACATAGATGGATCTTCTCAGAGGCCCCCCTTACGGGTAAGGGTTCCCCCTTAATGAGGAGCCTCCATAGGGTTTGGCAGAGATTAGCAAGGGGCCTCATTCGTGCTCATCCTAGATGCAGAGAGGAGTTCGAGCGTCAGCCCCTTGTTTGACAGCTAGAGATCAAAGATTAGGAGGGATGTATGCTTGGGCAGCGGACTCACATTGATTGGGCATAGTGGGACAAGGGACCAACCGGCTCCTTTGGTAGATGGAGCAGATTACCCATGGAGGCAGATGCGAGGCTTGGCACCTTAGCACATTTGCGAGGGGCAGGGCATCGGATGAGAGAGATTGACCTAGCCATCCCTGAGTCTGGTGGGAGGGACTTCGCGTGTGGATGGATATCAGATGGTTGGGTCAGTTTTATCGGACTAGTGTCCCCTTGAGGAGGATGATGCAGCGAGGCAACACACAGCCCAGTTTTTTTCGTGTAGGACCTAGAGGCCTACTCCAGGCACTAAGTGAGAGAGACCTAGAGATGGATGGGAGTCTAGATGGGATTCATTGGCAGATGATCAGAATGGTGGGACGTTTGGGGAAGGAGTGGCACATTGACCCTCCCAGTATCTCAGAGCAGGATGCCCCCAGATGGCGCCTCTGGCTTTGGGAGGGTAGGCCCTTGAGGGAGGTCCATTGGGATCCAGGAGAGTGGTTCTGGCCCTCCAGGGGCGTCCTTGCTGAGTAGGTGGACGAGGTGCCCTTCTTTTCCTACACCACACGGATTGGCAAGAGGCTTCAGATGGACACTTCAATGTGGAGCCCTTCGAGGGAGAGGCATTGGGTGGCCCAGAGAGTGCCATGGGATGTCCGTTCTAGGTCTTGGATGCGGTTATGATCTAGTTTGCAGCCGAGGAAGATCTCCTACTTCTTCTGGCTAGCCGCCCACGGAGGCTTGCCCATCGGCCCGTGGTTGGAGCAGATGCAGGTGGAGGGGCAGTGTCATTGTTGCTTTGCTGGTTTTCTGGAGACCATCCCTCACTACCTCTGAAGCTGTCGTAGCGCAACGAGGATTTGGATGGGCGCCCTCAAGATTATGACCCATATGCAGAGCCTTCAGACTCAGAGGGACTACACTTTGGGGATGGTGGCCTGGTTAACTGAGGGAGGACACACGTTTCAGATTGATGAGATCTCCCCAGCTTACCAAATACAGGGTCAGAGCATTCAGAGGATAGAGCTCCATGAGGCGGTCCCTCATAGCCTCGCTCCTCCGGAGGACAATGTATGGGAGGTAGTAGCCAGTATTACTGCATGGAACATTTGGGTTGCTCGCTACAGTCTGGTGATGGGTAAGCATCTGGTTCCACCCTCGGCTACCTTGGTCGCCATCTGGCAAGATATCATCTACACCCTCCGCTCCACCTGGAAGCATGGGACCCCAGGCTCTAGGGCGACTGTCGCGAGGCCCGCTCGATTCTGCAAGCTTGGCCTGTAGGAGTTTTTTACATATTCACTCCACAAGGGATTCGCCGGTTGTATAGTCCCCCCACCTAGCAGTTAGGTAGAGGAATGCCATGCACCTCCCTATGCTGGACATAGAGGAATTACAGCAACAACTCTAGCACTAGAGAGGTATTTCTTTTGGCCAGGGATGCGGAAAGATATACATCAGTTTGTTACTGAATGCTTTACGTGTCAGAAAGTGAAGTATGATAGACGGAAGGTACCTGGCCTACTTATGCCTCTCCCCGTGCCTCAGGCACCGTGGGAAAGTAATACAATGGACTTCATTTTTGATTTGCCAAGATCAAAGTCAGGGAATGATGGGATTTGGACTACCATTGATAGATTCAGCAAGCAAGCTCATTTCATTCCGGTTCGCAAAACCATAAAGGCAGATCATATGGCTAAGCTTTTCATGACATAGATCTTTAAGCACCATGGTATGCCTAAGTCCATTGTCAGTGATCGAGATCCTAGAATGACCATTCTATTCTGGAGAGCTTTATTTGATAATATGGGGACGAATCTGAATTTTTCTTCTTCTTTCCATTCCTAGATAGATGGTCAAAGTGAAGTAGCAAATTCTACAGCATTGGATATGCTGAAATGCTACATGGGTGACCAAGGTTCAGACTGGGAAAAGTACCTACCATTGGTAGAGTTTGCTCACAATAATATAGTACACAGCTCTACAGGGAAAGCCCCCTTTGAGGTAATCTATGGAAAGGTGATTTTGCCACCTATCCTGAGGACTGAGGACGAAATATTTGCAGCTGATCAATTTGTGAGAGACCTCCAGACAGCTTACAGCCAAGTCCGGACAGCAATCGAAAGGTCTCAAGAGAAACATAAAAGAGCTGCAGATAAGCATAGGAGATAGCTAGATCTCAAGGAAGGGAATTGGGTACTTTTAAAGTTCGAGAAAGCTAGGCTCCGTAAGTTCAAAGGCCAACATAAAGTGTATGCAAAGTTATCTTCCAGGTACTATGACCCTTTCAGGGTTACATAAAGAATAAATGAGGTTGCATACAGGTTAGCATTACAAGAGCATTGGAGGATTCACAATGCATTCCATGTGAGTCTTTTAAAGAAATTCCAGGGCCAGAGCCTACAAAGCCAATATCAGAGGATCCAGAAGTGGATGAGCTGGAGGAGGTCCTTCAGCCAGAGCAGAGTAAGTATCATACTGTACGCAAAGGCCCTGAGGGCAAGGAGTTTTACAGGTATCTTGTAAAATTCAAGAATTATACGGCATTAGATGCCAAGTGGATGGATGAAGACATGTTGTCCGATCATTCACAGCTTTTGGATGTTTACAAGGAAGCTTTTCAGTTGAGGTGAACTGAATAGAAGCCGAGGGGATGTCACCATCATGTAAATATCCTAAGTCAAGTAGAGTTGATCATTTATTTGATCATAATTAAAGAGTTTTCATATGTGTTAATTATGGTCATCTTTTAATGGTCAGAGAATTGACTACAGTCAAAGATACTTGACTCTGGTCAAGTAAACCTGACTTCGGTCGGGGAGACTTGGTTTATTACCAAGAGGGTTAACTATGGTTAACCAGAGAACCACAGAGCTGACTACGGTTAGAGAGTGTTGACTTCGGTCAACGAGACTTGGTTTATTGCCAAGAGGGTTAACTACGGTTAACCAAGATGTGCCAACTTTGGTTGGAGAGACTTGACTATAATTAAGGCGCCTCGACCCTTGGTCGAAGCCTCTTAATTATAATCAAGAGTGTTGACTCTGGTCAACCAGAGAATAAATATAAATATATATTTGTATATTTGTTATGTGTGCACATGTGTTCAGTGGGGACGCCCACCGTGACTAGAATTAGTCCACAGTGTATTATTTGCATGCAAAGCGCTAACAATTAATAGGTGCCATGGTGGTGCGCTTTAATTAATTATTGTAGGTACTAGGAAGAGTGATTTTCCTAAGGGCAATGGAGCCTACCAAGAGTCTAGGAGGCGGTTTGCGTGACCAAGTGCTTCGAAGACTCCAGAGTTGCCCTTAGTGGCATGTAATTAGGAAAGTAAAGTAGAAATTGACAAGTGGCTTGTTGCCAAGAAGGGGAGCCTGAGAGCTCATGTAATTGAAATTCACGTTTGAATTTTGTATATACAGCTACCATGCTGAACTCTTCTACTCAGTTTTTGCTCAAGTAATAAAAACCTTCGGGGGGGTCCAGCCCGACGATTGTCCTAGGCCCTATTGTATCTGTTGAGAGAGGGAGAGCAAATGAAAGTGTTTTGGCTATCCATTACGGGGAAAATTTCATAGCAAATGAAAGTGCTTGGCTATCCTTTACAAGGAAGATTTCATCAGCTCCAGTCTTTTTGTACTCGTGGTTTTGAGATATACAGCTTAGCTTAGCATAGCACCTAGCGCACCCTTCCTTTGTGGCTTGTATGAGTTTCTTTCCATTTGTTGTACTTTGTCCATAGGCCCATGGGGTCTCCTGCGGGCATTAATATGTCTCTCTCTCTCTCTCTCCCTCCCTCTTACTCTCTCTCTCTCTCACTCTCTCTCACGTGTGGGTGTTTTGGCCTAGGAACTGCTACTGCTGAAACTAATGCGTGCTCTCTCTTAGCTCTATGCCAGTGTTATGTCGTGTGTGGGATGTGGAAAGTAGACCATGTTAATGATAATAAAGGGGTTTGAAGTGTATTTCATAGTGGTAGAGGACTTCTGGATAGGTGTTAAATCCACATACCTTTTCATCTCTATTCCTCAAGAAAGGAAGGGCCGGGGGTGGGGGGGCTTTTGTGTGCATGCATGCTTGTGGTCATGTGATTTGGGTGCTGACAGTTGTGTGAGTGGTTTGAGAGTGCTCTCAACGGAAGCAAGAACGGAAGAGAGAGAGAGAGAGAGAAACAGAGAGCCACACAAGTTTTGGTGGGTGTAGAACCACCCTAATCTTCTTTTTCATTCATTTATATATGTGTTTGAGTATTGTACATAACCGGGGCAAAGGCACAGTGACCTTTAACCCCCACAACCTCCCACTTAAAGGACAATGTGCCTTTAAGGGAGAACAACCAATGAGCATACTATCCAATGCCCATCAATACACGACAATACTCAAACCACTGACTAGGTAGACTCTTCGTTAGCATATCTGCAGGGTTATCATCTGTATGAACCTTGACAAGCTCTATGGGCTTGTCCTCAAGTACCTCCCTGATGAAATGGTACCTGACCTCAATGTGTTTGGTCTTTGCATGAAAGACCGGATTCCGTGCTAGCTGAATAGTACTCATGGAATCACTATGCAATGTCAGTATACCTGTATGAATCCCCAAATCTCCCACTAGCCGATCAAGCCATATAGCCTCCTTGCAACCCTCTGTGGTTGCAGCATACTCAGCCTCTGTGGTAGACAAAGCAACGCACTTCTGTGCGTGAGACATCCACGACACTACACCACCTGCAAAGGTAAACACATAACTAGAAGTGGATCTCCTACTATCCACATGCCCTGCATAGTCTGAATCTGTGTACCAAAGCAGATGCACATCTCCTTGGTACCCCTCATGTACCTCATGATACACTTAACTGCCTCCCAATGCCTCTTTCCTGGATTAGCCATATACCGGCTAACAACTCCCACTGCAAATGCAATGTTTGGTATAGTAGCTATCATAGCATACATAAGACTCCCAATTGCTGATGCATAAGGAACCTTGGCCATCATGGCCCTTTCCTCATGTGATTTGGAACTATCTGTATGACTCAGTTTCACATATGGAGGCAATGGAGTACTCACTGCCTTCCCTCCCTCCATATTGAAACATTGCAATACTTTTGTAACACTCTTTTTGTGAAAGCCAAAGGAGTTTCCTACTCCGATCACGCGTGATGCGCATACCAAGAATATGACCTGCAAATCCCAAATCCTTCATATCAAAGGCCTCATGCAACTTGGCCTTTAATGCATCTAGCTCATAAGTATTCTTGCTAGCCAATAGCATATCATCCACATGTAAAGATTATCAGGCTATTATCCTTAGCTCTTTTAGTGTAGAGGCAGTGATCAATTTCACTCCTCCTAAAACCTTGGGACCGAATGAAAGCATCAAACTTCTGATACCATTCTCTAGGCGCTTGCTTAAGACCATAGAGACTCTTCTTCAGCTTGCAAACTAAATATTCTTTGCCATTTTCTTCAAAGCCTTCCGGCTGCACCATGTAAATTTCCTCATGCAAATCCCCATGCAAGAAAGCTGTCTTGACATCCATCTGCATAATCTCCATATCCTCTCCTGCCACTAGTCCAAGCATGCATCTAAGTGTGGTCATCTTCACAACCGGAGAGAATATCTCATCAAAGTCCACACCCTTCTCTTGCTTGAACCCTTTAGCGACCAAACGGGCCTTGTACCTAGGCACATCATCACCTATGACCTTCATAAGTGAACTCATCTCTGATTGCATAGCATACTCCCACTTGCGTTGATCCTCGCGCATCATAGCCTCTCTGTAGCAAGAAGGCTCCTCGCAATCAGTAAGCATCACATAGTCTACTCCTGGAACAAACCTATCAAGCGGTCTAGACACTCTAGATGATTTTCTCAAGAGCATTTCAGCTTGCTGTCCCACTTGCATATCAGCCACATTTGGCTCATCATTTCCACCAATAGATGATCCATCATTTACCCTTGATTGTATACCTATGGGAGTACTTGGTGGTACCATTTCTTGCACATTTGGTGCATGGACAGCTTGCTGTCTATCAACATATGCAGGTGGATTCACATCTTGGAAAGTGATTCTCCTCATTTCCACATCCCTCATGGGTGCTTTATGCATCTTTTTCTCATTAAAGACTACATCATGGCTGCGTATGATCTTCTTTGCTTCTGGATCCCAGAGACGATAGCCCATCTCTCCACTTTCACCATAACCCAGAAAGATGCATTTCCTAGACTTAGGATCTAGCTTCTTTCGAAGCTCTTTTGGCACATGTGCATATGCCTCACACCCAAATATACGCAAATGAGAGTAAGAGAGTTTCTTGTCACTCCACGCCTCTTCAGGAATACCACCATCCAAACTCTTACTAGGTGATCTATTGATCACATGCACTGCAGTCTTCATTGCCTCAGCCCAAAAACCACCAGAAAGACTTACATTGGAAAGCATGCATTGCAACCTTTCTTGAATGGTACGGTTCATCTTTTCTGCAACTTGATTTTGCTCTGGAGTATGAGGGGATGTGAGCTCCCTCTTAATCCCACGTGTATCACAGAAATGCTGAAAGTCATGAGAGAGATACTCTCCACCATTGTCAGTCCGTAGGCATTTAAGCGTTCTATCTGACTGATTCTCAACCAAGGCCAGCCATTTCTGAAATACCTGGAACACATCACTCTTCCGAGCTATAGCATAAGCCCACACTTTCCTAGTTGCATCATCAATGAATGTCACGTAGTATTCAGCCCTACCTAATGACCGTGTAGGCATGGGACCACATACGTCTGAATGCACCAAATTAAGCTTTTCAAACTCTTTCTTTCCCCTTCTTTTATGGGCTGATTTAGTCTGCTTCCCATAGAGACAGTGCTCACAAAATTCAAAATCAGAGAAACTCAAATGCGGTACATAATCCAAACGGCATAAGAGTTTCATTCCATTCTGGCTCATGTGCCCCAACCCGCAATGCCACAAAGAAGTGCTTGGCTACTCAGTTATTGCAACAACATGATCAAATACCCCTGATACATGTAAGGGATACAAAGTCCCACACTTGGCACCCCTGGCCAAAAGCATAGAGCCCTTCTGAATTTTTCAACTCTGAAAGCCAAAAGTGGTGTGAAAACCAGCATCATCTAGCTGACCCACTGAAATAAGACTCTTAGTCAACTTAGGCACATGTCTCACATGTTTCAAAATAAATGCAGGCCCATTTGCAAAAGAAAACTTTATGTCACCTACTCCCACTATGTCACATGCATAGTCATTTCCAAGATGCACACAACCTGTCTTTCCACTGTCATAAGTGAAGAACCATTCCATATGGGGAGTAACATGGAATGAAGCACGGGAATCCAAAATCCAATCGTGGGAATATGCATCATCTGAAGTGGTAAGCAACTCTGTAGATAAACTAGACATGTAGAGAACGTCATTGTCACTATCATGTGTGACTGCATTGATCTCCTCGATCTTCACTTTTCCTTTGTCCTCCCTTGGACTCTCTTCCTTTTGATTTGCACCCCAATTTGCATTCTTTTTCTTATCCTTTTGCTCTCTTTTCAGCTTATAGCAATCCTTTTTCATATGGCTCTTCTTGCCACAGTGGTAACACTCAATGTTTCGTGCCGTGGATTTGCTACGAGACTTCCCTCTTTCTTGAAACTTTCCCCTGAACCGTGATCTGCCCCTTTGCACATTTAAGGCTGCATCCTGCTTATTGCCGTCCATAGACTTTCGTCTAATCTCCTCGGCCAACAAGCTACCTACAACATCATCAAATTTCAGTACTCCACCAGGTGCAGAGTTACTGACAGTTGTACGGAAGGTATCCCATGAGGATGACAATGAACATAAGAGAAATATTGCCTTAGTCTCCGCATCAAAATTCATCTTTTGAGCCTAAAGCTGGCTGAAAATAATATTGAATTCATTCAAGTGAGAAGCAATGGAGATCCCTTCCTTCATCTGCAGCTCAAACAACCTCTTCATGAGGTAAACTTTATTAGAGGCAGTTTCCTTCTCATAAGTGGTACACAGTTTCTTCCACAAATCTTTCGTAGTCTGCTCATTTACTACTGTGAAATAAACTGACTCTGCACGATGAAGTCTAATAGTAGATTTTGCTAATACATCCAACTCATTCCAATCATCCTTAGACATATTTGCAGGCTTAGCTTCAATCCTTGCCAAGGGTTTAATCTGCTTCTTTTGAATAAGCACATCCCTTATTTGTTCTTTCCACAAAGAAAAGTTTGTCCCATCAAACTTTTTAATGCTAAAAAACTCCTTTTCAGACATGGAAGAGGATGCCATGGTGCAAATGAAGCAAAAATCCCAAATGCTAGTGCTTACAAGAGAGAATCACATCAAATACCAGGTGCACCTAAATGTGTATGCCACAATAGAGTGAAATATCACCAAAACTCATGTCTTAAAGCATCTGACTCATGTGCATATACTATGCATCCATATGAGCAAATCTGGCCCAAAAGAAAATGCCAACTGCAATGGCAATCCAAAATGCCAATAAGTGCCAAATGACTCAAGCATAAACACCGTCCACTGGCATATGTATTAATAATATCTCATCCAAGAGAGCATAGTACTATCAGTGCATCACCTACAATGTGTCAAAGCTGTCCCTCAGTATAAAATAGCATCCATGTGCAAAGCGTCCATAAAAATAGCATCCCACAAGGTAATTTGGGCCTATCAGCGCATCCAATAAGGACCGCAATGCATCCAAGTGGCCTATAAATCATCCACTGCAACCCAATGCACATCACGAATGAGCGCACACTGCTCAAACTACTGCAACTAGAGTGATCTGCATAAGGTATGCTCAAGAAATCATAGTCCCACGGTAATGATCGCTACTGAAAATAGAACCTGAGATGCCTCAAAACATGGGCGCCATTGCATAATCGGACATAGCAAGAAAATCTGCAAATATCTCTCTTCTCTGGAACTCCAAAATCCCAACCGATGAGTGAGAAATGGGAGTCAACATTTATCCACTGCCATGTGGCATAAATCTAAGGTTTCAAAACCTTAGAATGAAAAATGCATAACAGAGAGACGAAATTGAATACACAGAGATCTATAACTCTGAAAATCCTCCACCAAATCGCGTAAGAACTGACAGGTAGGGGTTTTTGGGTGTCCGGAATGCAATGGGACAGATGGTTTTGGAAACCGTGGTCTCAATCACTGGGTCCAACACACGGACTGAAAAACGTTTTTGAAAGCAGAGCTGTTTGTAAACTCCACCGGAGTGCGAAGGATGAGTAACATAGAAGTTTTAGGTCCTCCTGAGTCCATCGGAACTGACTGTGTTAGTTTCTGCGTTTTTCTGCCCGGGTGTTGAAACCCAAGTTTGGAGCAACCAGTCAGAAATCCAATGAAATGATCCCAGATTCAAGAATGAAGGTGTTTCCAAGCTCCTGAAGTGAAGTGGACACCAAAAGCAAGCAATAGTTGCCTCTACAAGTCAATACGGAGTCTCTGTCATCGAAGGGAACAGGGAAAAGCTCAAAAAACGACTTTTTCTTTGAAAACACTCAACAGGCTCTCAAAACCACTTCGCAAAGCCAAAGTGACTTTTTCAAAGGTTCCTCCAAGGTCTCTACACACTCGGATGCAAGTAAAGTCACCCACAAAGCTTCCCATAGAGCTTTTTCCTTCCTCCCATAGAGCTGCTGAGCTTCAAGCATTCACGCACGCTCAGCTAGATCACCCGGGCTCTGATACCAGTTGAGAGTGCTCTCAACGGAAGCAAGAACGGAAGGAGAGAGAGAAACAGAGATCCACACAAGTTTTGGTGGGTGCAGAACCACCCTAATCTTCTTTTTCATTCATTTATATATGTGTTTGAGTATTGTACATAACCGGGGTAAAGGCACAGTGACCTTTAACCCCCACATGGTCCTGGCAAAGGGGTATGCATGTGCTGTGGTGAACTTGTGCACGTTTGTGTGGGGTTTGTAAATCTGTGTTGTTGCAAGCAATGGGGTGATTTGTTGATCTTAGAAATGAAAGAGACACGTGTGATTTGTAATTGGCAGTGGGGGTTTCGAAGATGTGAAGATATTTGCTGGGTGAAAACTAACAGAGAAAATCCTACGCCTGCTTTGCGACATGATGCGAGCACTCTCCTTCAACATTCAAAAGTAAGATTTCATTATGTTCTGATGTTTTGGACAGGCAATGTTACACTGATCGTATATGATGTAATTGCTACCATAACAACTTTATTTTAATACAGGTAATAGGTTTTGATGTGGACATTTGTGGCAGGAGCATTGTTTAATGGGAATCAAGGGCACTGTTCGTCGGAGCAGTGATGGACATATCATCCATGCAAATATTGACACTGATATTATCATATCGGAAGAACCTGCTTATGGTCAGTCCATAAATTACACAAATTGGAGCAGAGCTGATCTAACTTCTGAGGCTTTGGATGGGGACCTTCTGTGTGGTTATTGATGAGAAGCTTGTTTGTGTCCTTGTGTGTGCTTGTGTGTACATGGCCCTCGTTGTGGAGTGCTCCAGGGGTTGTAACCTTGTTTCTTAGATGCTTGAAGAATCTGTTTAATAGTTCGATAATATTTTTGGTCTTGATACTGAGTCTAACAATAGTATGGTTCTTCACCTTGAACTGTTTTGCCTTGCGTAATAGGGTCCACGTCAAAGCCAGAGGAGCTTTATCATATTGTGGAGCACTTTGCTCAAGGTCAGCGTCGTCTTGAACTCTTTGGTGAAGATCATAACATTCGTGCCGGTTGGGTCACTGTTGGTAAAGGTCTTACTTCTTCGAATTTCAACCCTCAGGTATGCCATATACTTCGCTGTATGCCCCTTATGATTATGTCTTCCTTTGGATGTTGATAAGAACAATGCGTATTTGCTTACGAAGTCTTTGTTACTTTCGAGTTTTGCTTTGTGTCCTCTTGGAATGCATCCTATCCCCCCCCCCCCCCCCTTCCAGTCTGCATGCCCCTCATCTCTGGGAAGGGGTGTGTGTCTCTCTCTCTGTTCATGCACACGTGCATGTGTGTGTGTGTGTGTTCTTCTCTACCTCTCTTCTTGTTCTCCTCCTCATTTAAGATTGAACACGTGCAATCTTTGAAGGTATAGGTAAATTAAAAACCATACGTTTAGTTCACTTTGAAGGTATAAATGTGGAAATTTTAATTTTCAATAACAGGGTCTATTAACCTTTAGATGGTTCTTTCTCTATATTAAGAAGAACGTTCTGCTGTTGGATAGAGGGGTTACTGTTGCCTTTTATTTGCAGACATATGCCAAGTATTTTGAAGATCCAGAGGGAAAAGTATGGCAGGGTGGCCGTGGCAACCCACCAGTGGATGCACCTCATCTAGTAGGCACCACTCCTGAGATAGAGGCACTGCGTCCCAAATCTCCTCCTCCAAGAGCCCAGCAGCAGCAGCAATCTCAGGCTGCAAATTCTGCTTCTCAGCCTTCAGCTGCCAATTCTAACAGTAAAAAAGCACCCAATGCTTCACCACAGAATGCTCAAGTTGTTTCTAATCCAGGTAGTACAGGTCCAGGACAGGTAGCACCCACTTCTTCTGTCATGGTCAATGCTTGTCCATCGCCAATTCAAGGTCCAGGCATGAAGGGGGCAAATTCTGGCCAAGTATTGAAGACAAAACCATCCCCTCGTTTGGAAACAGGACCAGGGATGACTGCAGATGTCGGACCTGAAGATGAGAAAAATGTGGGAGTCGATGCTCAAGAACTTTTTTCAGATGGGGAGATATTCAGGCCATCTAAAGAGGCGGCCTCTTAATCTTATGGAATGAGGCAAGTTTTGTAATCAATATCATTGTAATGGTCAATAACTATATTTTTCGATTCATTCCTTTTTGAGCTATTCTTTGCGCAAGATCGTAAGGAAAAATATTATTTCATTGTGGAATATTTCCATCAATTTACAGAATCCGTACTTAACCTTTCATGTCTTCAATTGGGTAAATGAGATGTCTTTGTTTTCATTTTCTTTTGCACATACACAAAACTGCTTCTGGTAGAGGGCATTTGGTAACTTAGGATCCATTCCAATGTACAATCCTTGTTTAATTAATGCTCATTGGATTCTGCACGTGTGTGGATATTTTAATGACACCCAGTAAGGTGCGTTGATGTCATTGTCTTCTTTGTAGAAGACATCACTACTAATGGTTATAAGAGCGTGAACTATCCATAAAAATCCAGGATGAGATTCTATGAATTGCTTGGAAATTCATTCACAGATAAACATATGAAGACTTGTACATCATAATTTTACATCTCGTTAGCAACGGGGTGCGGTAGGGTGGAAAGATTCATAGATATTGAGGAAATGGTGTCAATGTGATACTTTGATTCTTTCTATATCGTTCTGTTATGGAGATTGTCATGCAATGGGTGAAATTTATGTTTGTACCTTTGAAGGATTGGGGCATATTACAAGGCATTGAAGAAGGATTCAAAAGTATTTGTCTGCAAATATAGGTGTTTCTTCAGACTAAAGGAGAAGAACATACTAGGATTAATAATAAGTCATGAGGTTAACCACCTTCAGGGTATGGAAAGCCATGAAATTATAACTCTTCCACAAAGTTCTTGCCTGCTACAGTCCCATTTAGATAAGGTTCCAGTAAATTCTCAGCAATCTAGAAGAAATCCTTGGAAGTCCAATCTCTTTTATGACATGGGATATAAAATAGGATGCATCCCAAAAGAAGCTCTCTCTCTCTCTCTCTCTCTCTCAGGATATGTATTTTGAAAAAATAATTTACAGATGGCTATCCCCTCCTCCAGTCAAAAAAACCATTGTGATAGCTTAGAGTACCCTCATCCAATATGTAGCCGTGTCATTCTCCACCAAATGGCTTGACTTTAAAGAAGAGACTTGCCACAACATTAGCCCTTGTATGCGACCTATGTGAGCTCGAATACCTCTGTTGCATCAAGTATAAAAGCATTCCTTATTAACCATATGTGCCACCAAATTGTCCAGTTGAAAAAAAATGAAAAAAGATTGAGTAGTTTGGGTTATCCAACCCAGTAGTTTGGGTTATCCAACCCATGTCGAATCTTCAAAAATCACCGGTAAGGGTCGATTGGTCAACAGAGTCCATATGTGAGGTATGAAATTCCACACTTTTGTTGTCATCGGACATGAAATGAAAATATGAAAATTCCAAGCATGTATTACAAAACACAATCACTAGAACCAATCTAACGCTCTCTCAATTGATCTCCCATGAGTAGACCTCCCATCACATGTGCTAGATGAACAATTTCCCTTGATATGGAATCTTAGAGTACAAGCCCTGCAAAAGTACTTCTTCTACCATACTTCTATCCTTCTGGGTGTGCCATACTCAATTAGCCTTCCGAGTGAGCCGGTACTTCTCCTTCACCATTATATGGTACACTTGATTGGTTGTAGGTCGGAATGTAACCTAAGGCTTTCTAAATGCCCAATCTAACCAAGGTTGTTGGTCCTCCATTCGAGGAATGTCACCAAATGATGTAAGGGTAGCCATAACTATGCATAGCCACGAGGAACTTGAAAGTATTGTTGGACTTTCGGAAACAACAATAAGTGGCGTCTATGGGGCAACAAAGCAATCCAAATCCTCACCAATCCCAAAACCAAACCATTCGACTGAATTTTGGTTACTCTACCAATTTGTTAGGCCACTCCAAAAGTTGTAAGTAGCCAACACTTCACTTACCGTATGATTCCAAATGTTCGATGAGAGGGCTTCCATTTAGTACATGAAATCATCAAATGAGAAAGGAGAGGTGTGCCACCACCCAAACTTATTATCCGACCATGTACCATCAATCTTAGTCTTTTGATTGGTACTACTTTTCAATACCAAGCCGCTTAAATTGTATGTCTTTGAAAACTTGCTATTTTTTGCTTTCACCCTCGTATACTCTTGTCTCTATCTGTAAATTTTTTTGCTATAGATCAATTCATTGTCTCTATCTATAAGCTATCAAATGATTGGTTGTCTCTATCTATAACCTTCATCCATTGAAAGGCACTATTCTGCATGTAAACTTTTTTGCTATTGATCAATTGGTTGTCTCTATCGGTAAGCTATTGATCAATTGGTTGTCTATATCTCAACTTTTTTGATATCAATTAATTGGTTATCTCTATGTGTAAGCTCGTTCCATTGGAAGTCGGGTTTTGCAAGGGAATTCAATTCTCAGTCTTGAGTTTAGGCTCGCGACTCACTTTTTCTTGGTATGTTTGTTTAACCAAATAGAGAAAAATTGTCAGTGCATGACTAACTACTATATATATAAATATATAATAGATAAATATAAATATAAATAAATACAAGTATAAATAAATAAATAAATATGTGTGTGTGTGTGTGTGTGCGCACGCACGCGCATGCATGCATGTATGTATGGGTATATACCACACATATGGTCATTTGGTTATCCAAATATAGCATGTGCACCATATATTTAAAAAGTTGTCTTTTCATACATGTACTATCTATTGTCTTTGTAGGGATGATACATATAAGGTCATTTTAGCAGTGCCATGACAACAGCCAATACAGTATGTAATGCCTCAAAAAAGTTATTGCTTATGCAAGTGCCTCTAGGTGCAAATGCCTATACAAAAGAAGTTTTGCAAGTACACATGAGAATTCAATAAGGAATGTGGGTTGAGTGTGGTGATATTAGATCAAACTTACAAATTGCGACTCTTTTTTTGCATTGTCTTGCATTGATTTTCCCAAAAGAAAACAGTGTCCTATTTTGTGCACAATGAGTCCATTGAGAATCTTGTGCTACGATACTTTGCTCTTTATTAAGAGGGACCACCAAATTATGAAATTGGGAAATAATTTGCAAAGGAATTCACCTTAGAGAACTGCAAATTAGTGCAAAGGGATGGCAAGATGCAACCTTTCATGATTGCATGGAAGAGACTACATGGAACATGCTAAGACAAGAGGACATCTAGTGTAAAGCACAAAAGTTGAGATGAAAATATGAGATCTACACATGGATGCTCTCTTCAATCTCCAATGCAAAACGTCCATTTGCTACAGCAATGGTGGAGAATACAAGTTTTCAGATGACCCCAAACTTTGATAAAAACAAGATGGCATTGCCATGGTGATTAGTGCAGCAGAGTTGAGGTTGGGACAGCTTAGGTCTGCATTGATGAGGCATACCAAGTTGTTAAGAATGCTAGCTGAAGCTTGTGTAGAGTAGAAGGAAAGTGCATAAAAATTAATAAGCTTGAAGCTGAACTAAAAAGTTTTGGAGGGGATGCAAATCGACACCATGGCTGCTACAAATGTTGCAATGATGGCACTCCAAAGATTATGTATATAAATTGCAAAAAACGGTTGATGATGCTAAGGTATGTCTCTAAAACAATGTTTTTTTAAATTTTAATTATGTGTTTGCACACACACTATGTGTAAATTATCTAATACCTTGATTCGTACATGTTACTACATAGAGTATAGAAAGTTTTATTTTAGCACATATAGTATACATCATATGTGTACATAGGTTATGTGCTATTTACCATAGGTTATTAGCTATCCTCCACCATAGGTTATGACCATATTTAATGTACTATACATAGCATATTCTATTCTACGTAGAACTTGTATTCTAGACATAATCTATGAAATGTGCTACATAACATAGTTAATGCATTGTTCAATACTATCTATTCAACATAGAACGATCAATGTTCTATGCAAAGTAGCACGTGATCTAAACTATAAAGCTTAGTTATTATGCTATGTAGCTTATTCTATGCTAAATATCACATTATTTATTCTATAGAACATAGTTAATGCACTATGAATCATAATTTGTGCTATATAACTCATAACATGTAAGCTATGCACAATGCATGATTATCTCTGCTACATAGCACTTAATATATTATTTCAAGGATTTTTAATAAGCTATATAGCTCATAATGTGTGCCATATAGCACAAAACATATTGTATATAGCATAGTTCTTGAGCTATACAACATCATTTGTTTTGTAAAGAATAGTTACTGTGCAATATAGCACATAACTTGTGCTGTATATTCGAAATTTTGTGATATAAAGCACCGACTTTGTTCTTAATAGCATATTTAGTGCAATACGTAGCAAAATCCATGTTGTATAATAGATAATCTATTCTATATAGCTCATTTGAGGGCTATGGAGCATTAACTATGCTATAAAGCATAATATATATTCTCTAAATCCACAATGGAGTTTACTATGTGCTACATAGCACACGATCAACTTTATATAGCATAATTACTATGCTATACATCATTAGCTATGCTATATAGTACATATTATGCTATACATCATTAGCTGTGCCATATAGTACATATTATGCTATACATAATTAGCTGTGCCATATAGTACATATTATGCTATACATTATTAGCTGTGCCATATAGTACATATATTATTCTTTGGAGGATTTATTATAGCATCGATGCTATCTAACCTTCATTATTAGGTAAGACTTACCAATCACAAATTGCTATGTGTGTTGCTATAGATTTAGTCTTCATCGGACTCACCTTATAGGTCTTCTGGTATAGTTTCTAAATAATTGGGTATAACTGTTTTGTCATCCTCCCAATCATCAAGATTTAATGGCACTCCTCTGTTTGGTTGTCCCTTTTTGAAGCATAGCTAGCAATTGGCTCTTCATTTTTAGAGTGCAAACACTTTGATAGGGCTTGCCAATTTAGATCCCTCATCACTTGCTCACCACATAGATAATTTATATACATAATGCTATATAGTACATATATTATTCTTTGAAGCATAGATAATGTAATCTATAACATAAGGTGTGCTTTGTATCTACTATATAGCATATATGATGTGCTATGGAGCACAAGCTATGGTACACAACACATATTATGTGCTTTGCATGTGATATATAGGTCATTACTTTTGCAATACAGTACCTTATCACCGCAATAGCTTGGCTAAATACATAACTTGTGATACAAACTTGATGTTTTGTATATAGTTGCAAGTTTCAAAAATAATATTATTTGCAGGTTGTAGTTCTACAAATAGAGAGGATGATTGAGGAGGTATAAGACCACCTTTTGTTTGTAGTTATAGTCCAGGTCTCTAAGTCTATACCTACCATAGTTGTCCATCTACATCCACAGTTTTTTATGGATGTGAGTGGCAAGTTTTTAAGGCCAATACCCATAGCCACTGCTCAGCTTATGGCATTCGCTCATTTAAGGTGTTTTCTTATCATGTAGTTAAAGGTACCACTGTCTCTGCTTTGCTCATGTAGCAACAGAGATTGGTACATTAGAGAAAATTTGGACTAAAAAAGGGGCCCCTTAGAGAATTATTAAAATATTAGAGGCTTGGATAAGGAAATATGGAATCCATCAAGGAGATTATGCCATGTGGAATTCTTTGTAACAAAGGCTCCCAAAATCTAGGAGAAATTCCACTTTTCCACAAAATACCTACAAAAATGTCATTGGTACTTCATATTTAAATATTACCTTTTGTAGGTCTGGCCTAACCATGTCAAGCTTTCTTGTTTTCCTCCAATCCATCTATCCCCTAGCTAGAGCTATAGTCACGTTTTCCTCCTGATTCACGATTTGGCTCAGTCCTTTGACTTGCAAACAAACTCTCTCACTCCTCTCTCTCTTCCAAAATGTTTTCCCCCTCCATGCACTCCCAAAATGTATTCCCACCACTTTCTAGTAGCTTGTTTTAAACTATCTTTGTTCCACTCTTGATTAGTCATTTTCCCTCTTCTCTATTCACATTTTTCATCCACTTGTAAAAATCTCTAAGAGAGAACTTCTATTCAAGCTTTGCACGTGCCTCTTCTCTCTTACTCCATTATCTATTTCATTCCTTCTCCAATTTCTCCTCTTTCTTAGAATTGAAAGATTCGACCTGACTTTGCTTGGAAGGAGGAAGAAAAACGGGCGTCTTATCATTTTTGACCCTTTCTATGTCTTATTGAATACTAGAAGAAAAGACACATATTTTCAAGGTAATGAAGTGATTTCACTTTCAAAAATGTATTTTAACTAAGCACATAAGTTCTTATGTGAATCTATCTATACGTTTGTTGTAAAGGGAAGAGAGGAGGGAGAGATAAAGTTGGATGATATTTGAAGCTATAGCACTATTTTTTAAGTTGTTTCTTCTCTGGTATAGGAGAAAAAGAGAGAAAGAGAGAGAGGTTAGGGGAAATAAATATAGAGGGATTGTATTTCAAAGTGTTGTGTGTTCTTTTGTTCGAGGGTGATAAGAGGAGGAGAGAGTGAGAGAGAGTGATTATATTTTGAAATGCTATGTTTTTTAATTGTTTGAGGGGGCAGCATCAAGGGTGATACCCCGGGTTGGTTGGTCTCTTGTGAGTAAGGAGATGAGGGGCAAAACCCCTATCGTGCATGCTCTAGTCCTCCTCTTTGGCACCCTCTCCTCTACCATGTGTCATCGTTGTCCACTGATCCAATATGCTCTCATGTTGGCTATCTCCTCATCCTCTACTCTGATGTGTCCCAAGGGTGACTCAAAGGCATAAAATGATTGACGTGTCTCTGTGCTTGATTAGTGTCTCGTGGTACTATCTCCTACTATTGTCTGGTCTAGTGTAGTAGAGTCTTTTTGAGCCACCGCATCTCCAATAGAAAGAGGCCAACACACACCTAATCATGGAAGTGGATCAATCGGGAGAGTGGTTTGAACCCGTGCCCCTCCTTGTAGAAGCAGTGGTAGCATTTTGGGATCTCATAATAAGCATGGCAAATGCATAAGAAGTGCTCCTCTGTCACCACTGCTACCAATGTGCATAACTTGAAAAATGTGATGCTCTTTAGGTGTACATGTATCCCTCCCTACTTCGATCCTCAAATGTGAGAGAGACTCACATCTATCCTATGGCAATGCTCATCGCATGGGTAACTCACTTATTCTCCAGATACTGGGGCCTTATGATCAGTCCATCACCTGATATCCTCAGGAAGCTATCTTGGTAAAGCTACATCTTGGTAGGAAACTCGTAGTCCCCTCCCTAAGTCTGTCAAAAGACTAAGATCCAATCGTATGATGTGGATGATCTCATCTCATGGGATCTAGAGGGATGGGGAGTCTCGACTATACTGAAAGGGGGGGAGACGGTCCATCTAAATGCCCTTAGTCTGAAACAATTTGGAGATACATGCATACCAAGCTATGTTGATCCCTTGGCTAGCCATCTGGATAACTCTAGTGCCAAGCCTTGGTAATCTCCATCGACGTAAGGCCCACACCCTATATAAATATGTCATTGTTTGGAAGATGGCATCAATCTGCAATGGTGTCATAGTGAACTCAGCTTGTATGATCTGGTGAGGAACCGCTGGTGAGGAACCGATGGCTTACTCATGATCACCTTGGACCCCATGACAACCTATAGTCTCTCAAATCTCTACCACTTAGCTGCTGCTATTGCCAGTAAGTCACATCCCCAAAAGGGTGCTGGTGGGTACATGGCTATCCATTACTAGTGTATAAAAAAAGCCACACCTTTATTGAGGGATCTTGGAAGTGTGCCTGGAAGGATTGTTTCTCCATCCTAGCTAAGGCTCCTTCTCCTTGTGTGAGTCATATCGCCTAGCTGCACGTGTCATCATGAAGATAGGACCTGAGAAAATTGCTCCACAATATGTATATCTTTGTATAATCTCCACCAGCTCCCCTTGATATGCGGAGATGTGCTGCCAAGTTGCTATTTGTGAGGTGTTAAAAATCATAACCTTGGTCTTGCCAAGATTAACCATAGTCAAATTTCCCTCTTTGCAAAATATCTCTAGAGGCTCAAGATGTTGCTATAAACCTATTGTAGAGGAGGAGATGAGAACTATGTCATTTGCATACAGTAGGATCTATATCATCAAATTTGCAAGTAGGGATCCCTGTCCTCCTAGGCGGTCAATGAATGTTGTGATCTCTTAAATGTAAATATTGGATTATAAGGAACATGGCCTATTTTTCTAGATCTTTTCTCATATTTTGTAATCTTAACTTGCCTAGAGTGTAGAACCATATTTGAAAGAACCTTTTTAATACTTGTAATCACTCTCTTATTGTGGCTTCAAGTTACATGCACCAATGGTGCACAAGTAGTTCGCTTTGCAAACAAAGTGGACGGCTTACTTTGAGCCTTCCACTTTCTAGGCTTCGCCATATTATTTAACAATACCATTTGGTGAAGTAAAGGATGGAATGACTACCTCACCGTTAAGGTGGTTTGAGGTGTTGATTCGGTTAACACTTTACTAAGGGTCGAGGACTTTTTTCAACCAAGGACGTGGGCAAGGATCGCTCGCTTTGATTGTTGCACTTCACCGGCTTTCTTTGATGATCGATGAATTCCTGCCAGCTTAATAGACTCGAGGTCAACAGCTAGATGCCATTCTGCACGATAGGATCCACAGCCCTCAACTTCAAGTAGCTCACCATTGTTATGACCTCCGATCACACTTGGGATATCGGTTTGGTCAAAGAACCTGTTTAAAATTGAATGTGACTCCTTCCGGACCTAAAAAACCAATTCACATTCCAATTCAAAATATTGTAAGCATTTTCCATTACCTTATCAAAGTTCAAATTTCCATGGTATCTCAAATGCAACCAACCATACCAAATCTCTTGTTTGATTACACACTCAGATGCCTTGCATCATCAAACTCAACTTGAAGGTCTAGTATTCTATTCATGAATGCCAAACTGAATCTTTCTAATTTTTTACCTCTTACCACCTCACTTTCATCAAGCTTTAGTATGATCTTTAGTTGACCATTGCATTCTTGCACAAGGATATCATAAAACTTCACCATAGCCTACAAAACTATGTGAACATCCATCACAAAGTTGTTGTTGACTATGAGTTCGAATTCTTTGGACTCTCCAATGTTCTCTTTCATAGGAAGTCTACTACATACATGTTGAGGCCTGTCAACTAAAAACAATACACCCAAATTGAGAGCACGCCTTGCCTTATCACATCGGTTGGTTTTGGAAGCGAGACTTTAGCTTTTGTTCCTATAGAAGGCCATGCTTTCTTTAAGCTCTAAAATATGAGTCAATAAGCCCTTGTACTTGTCCCTATAGTATCACATACTCCCTGTGCATTAGTTGCATTGAATGAATCCACACCTTAAAACTTTGTTCATTAACTCAGATGCTATCTCTAATTTTAGGCTTTTCAATTTGGGATTTTGTATGGTAGACTCTAACATTTTTTTTGTAAACACATTGCCCATAGCACCAGAGTCTTCATCATGGATAGACATGAGTTTTGAAATAGTTCTACAAGCTCTCACTTGATTCTAGTGGTGACCACTTTTCTTGGATGTTTGACCACTTTTCTTGGATATTTAATTCATTGGATGCAATTTCCTCTTACGAGGTCTTGGACCCATGGGAGTATCATTCATGAATGCTAATGTTTTTTCCAATTTCCTGATCTCAACTTTCAGAGAGGTGTTTTGCATCTATAAGTGAATTCCATTTACAGTGTGCTCTCCCAACTGAGCATCTATTGTTTGAACCTTTGCCTGTAATTCATGACTTTTATTCTCTATGTCATCGTACCATTTTTCTTTCATAGCCATCTGAACATTTGTAGCATGCATAGATAATGCCAAATGTTGATTCCAAGACTCTAACCTTGCAATCCTTTTGTCTCTTTCATTAAGCAAAGATTGGTTGTGGGTGTGAAGGCCACTTGATCCATGAGCAATCAACCTTTGATAATATCCTAGCAAACCATTCTCACCCTTACATAGAAAGTTTATTAAGTTGGTCAACCCATGGAATTGAGATTTTGAAGAGCTATTGAATTAGTTTCACTTGGTAAGGAGGATTCATTCCTCTTTAGAAATGGTGCATTATTTACATCAATTTGAAAATGGATGTCCACCTTTTTCTTTTTTCCTATGGACATCCATGGTTTACACCTAAGATAATATAAATTGACACCTAACATCCATGGTTTACACCTAACATAATATAAATTGACATTAGCAAACAACATAACACAAATAAAACCCCTATACTACACACAAAATCTAATGATTAACCTTATGATTATGCAGACTAGGACAAGTTCATGGCTATTTTATGAATGGTCTTGTAAAGAAAATAATATGCAATGAAGTAGGAGGATGACACTATTGTGTTAAGCCTGTCAAGGGTGTAATCATTAGGTTGATTTTTTTGGGGGGAAATGAAGACAAGTACTTGCTCTCCTAATGAAGAAGCCTTGTAATGAAGTAGAAGAGTTGAATAGAATAGTAGAGCAAAATAGGTTAGTTAAACACAACACATGAGGGGATTACAATGTTGGGATAAATGTGATCAAGGGCTTGCTCTAAGGTGCATGTGTGCATCTAGGGGAGTCACACGTGTGTGTGTGTGTGTGTGTGTGTGTGTGTAGTAGAAGCACACCTAGTGCTATGAGGTGTTAGACCATGACATAGGTGATGATGTAAATACAAGGGTTCCCCCCACATGGGAGGTTCCTTTGATTTAGGTACTTCCTATGATGTAGGGGCTGATTTCCACTGATGTAGGGGAGGTGCCTATGATCTAGGACACCTTCCTCTCCACTCTATTTAAGGGAGGTTCTCCATTCATTTCAATACACATGCTTTTTGTTTCACTTGTGCTCTTGCTTTGTGTCATCATGAATCTCTTCTATCCCACCCATCTCTTGAGAGAATATTCTATACAACCTTGTGAACCATGTACTGCCTTTGACTAGTTGCTACAAAAGAGGTTGATGACATGTTGTGATGTTCATAGCTCATGTTTGTCTCACCTCATATGGAAATGGATTGTAGATAGATTTGTCCACTTGTGATGATAAATATTATATGTTACATTTGGGATTTGCCAATTCCATGTGAAAGTTTTAGGCTCTAACAAGATGAGAGAAGATAAAAGCAATAGGCTCAAGCAAATAATAATGATGTTCACTACAGTTTTCACAATTATTTCCAATAACAAAGTGTGAGTCCCTCTGGCAAATTCAATGGCCACATCTTATAATGAATAATTCCACACTTTGTTCATTTCCCTCCTCTTATCCACGTTATACACCTCCAAAGCCTCCCAAAATCCCATTGAAGCATCATTGCATTGTGCTAATATTTCTCTTTTCCTTTGCTCCCATTTCTTGGTAGCTTCTTATCATCTATAGCTCTAGTAATATTTCATTGACAAGTGCCTTATTGCAATGAACTGTATAGTTTGGATTGTTGTTAAGTTCCATGGGAAGAGAGAAGGCATACATGGAAGAAAATATGGTAGAAGAATGAGAGAAACACAATGGGATGGGGAAGATACTTTGAAATCTTCCACATACATATTATCTCCAAAATCCATGATCCTTGCTATAGTAGTATAGTATGCATTAGCCATTTTGTTTGGAAAATAGCAGACTTTGTTTACATTGTGCAGAATATACAGTAGTCTATGTGCATAGGACATTCAAAAGTTTTAAATTTATATGAGCTATATATGTTTTGCTACATGTGCTATATAACACCATGATTATCATATATAGCAAATTGTATTAGCACAATAATTATGGCACACTTTGTACCCTACAAAGACCAATATTTTTGCTACTTAGTTTCCCAAATATGCTTTATGGCACACAATGTTAGCACAGTAAATCTAGAATACCATGTATACTATATGTTTGTAGTAGTAGACGTCACATATTACACATGGCACATTCAATTTGCACCATAGCAACATGATTGTAATAGCATTCACAACATATATTTCTGCTCTATAGCACAAAAAGAACAAACATTTTGCAACCACAAAATAGAAAGAAGATCATATAGAAACATAGATTTAATAGCATATAGATAGCAGATGCTTTTTTCCATGTAACATGGAAATCAAACGTGTCATACCACAATACAACAAAAAGTATCATGTTTTGAAGAGAGAGCACATGTGTAGCAACAAAGATTTATAGCATTGATTTCTTAGCTACAAAACACATGAAGCAAATTAAAATTTGTACCACACAATATAAACAAAAAGATCATGTTTTAAATAGATGATACAATTTCGATATGTAGATACATGCCTCATTTATAATTGAGCATACCTACATTCCTGGTGAGCTTTTATTAAGAGGGCCATGGTTGCATGAAAGACCATTCACATTCTCCATATTATCTTTGGCTAGAGAGGAGGATGCACAAGCAAGAAGAGTTGTTTGAAAACCGAGGCAAAAACAACAAGATAAATATGGTAGAAGAATTTACTACAAAATTTGAATCATGATTTTTGTGTGTGTGTGTGTATGTGTGTGTGTGTGTGTGTGTGTGAGAGAGAGAGAGAGAGAGAGAGATAGAGAGAGAGAGAGAGAGAGAGAGAGATAGGAGAGAAAAAAAAGATTGGGTGGGTTCCATCGTGCTAGAAAGTCATTGTAACGAACATTTGCCTATGTTGTGATTGCATGTAAGAGGAATTCTTGAACGTGCTAAATGTTTTACTTTTAAATACTTGTGCTTTTATGCTTTTATAACTCATGTTTGGAAGTGTAATATTTTGGACACCTTACCATCCTTTCACCCCATTGACTTATTACATTTCCAAATAATTTGGGATAAAATCATATACAATGTCTCACACTTTCGACTTTTGCACTCTACCATTTGGTAGAAATATTTATATAAAAATTCTTAAAAATTTGGGCTTGCATTTCCTCTAGGAGTCCTGGAATAGATATAAAATTTCAAATCTTTTCCTCCATCAGCATCCTTACAAACTAGCTTCTAAAGTTGGATCTTCCATAAAGGCTTGGGTCTCATGGTGTCAACATTCTAAAGCAACAATACTCATTATGTAAGAGTGAACTTCTCTAAACAACAAAACGATAAATAGCCATTAAAATCAAATAACAAGAAAGAGAAGTCATGAAATACTTACAAAATTAACATATACTTTTTCCATTAGCACCCTTACAGACTAGCTTATAAATTTTCATCTCCCCTGAAGGCTTGCGTGCCATCGTGTCAACATGTTCTAAAGCAACAACACTCATTATGTACGAAATTGAACTTGTCTAAACAACAAAACCATAAAATAACCATTAAGATCAAATAACAAGAAAGAGAAATCTCTCTCTCTCTCTCTCTCTCTCTCTCTCACACACACACACACACACACACACAATCCTCTTCTTCCTTTTGACTATACTAAATTACTTATCTTCCCTTTTTAACCCTTTGTAAACCCTTTTATACTGCCTTGCCCCCCTCTCTCCCTCTCTCCAGAGTTTTCCTCTCACTCTCTCTACATTCCCCCCCCCCTAAAAAGCTTATCAGTTCACCCCACTCTAGCATTTGTTAAATTTCATTGTTTTCTCATAATTCTCCCCTATTTTTAACCTATTCTTCCTTAAATTTTTCATAGTTGCCTTTTATCCTACTCTTCCACTCACTGTGAACTCGCTTTGCTTCTTGCTTAATGTGTCCAATCATGCCTGACCTTCCAGCCTGCACCGGTTAAGATTCTTGGTCCTTACCTACACCTTGCGTGAAGTGGGAGTAGAATCATTGTCATCTTTTCACTTAAATGTTATTATGTATGCATGGCCACAATGCATGGACATAGTAGTTTTCCAATTGTTTTGTGCATGCGACGTGATCGCATGCTTCTTAGTTCTCATTTTCCTCTCTTACCTCTCTTTGGGCTCTCACCCACCACCCATTGGCTCTTACCTCTCTTCTTAATTTACTTATCTCTCCCTCTTCTACCTTATAACTATATGTAATCTTAGTTTATATATAAGACTGTATATCTCGGTGTATTTATACATAATTCCTCTCCCTCTTCTACCTTATAACTATACGTATTCTCTGTTTATATATAAGACTGTATATCTAGTAAAACTATATATACTGCATTATTGCTTGTATGTTCTCATCTTGTTTACTATTGTTGCTCATCTTTATTGCAATTCTTATCTCTTTGTATTCTTTCTAATTTTACTTCTAAATTACTAATGTTCCAATTTATTACTAACATTGTAGTTTCCTTGATTTATAGTGCCTAATCTATCTCCCCCCTTGGTCCATAACCCTATTACTTTCATTTATTCGTTTGATTAAATAGCTTTTTTCCAAAACCTATAAGTAAAAATTTAAAAAAAAATCATTGGTTAATTCTATTCATTTAAGGAAATTGATTTCAAATTTTTATAATGGAAATTACCTTTATTAAATTAATTGATTGATTCTTTTCATTTTCTTTAAAACACATTCTTAAGCAAATTGGTTTATTTTCCAGTAAAAATCTTTGTCTAGATGGTCCTTGTTGTGCAATCAAGGGTGAGGAATACCCCCCATATGTAAAAAAGGGTGTGGACTACCCCCTGTAACAAGGGTTAATTTTTTGTTAAGATGGTCAGTCATCTCTTGGTCTATGTCAAATGATGGTTCTTCTAATGGTTGTGGACAAACCCCCTCGTTTTTCACACAATATTTGTAGATTATCTCCTTTTATTTTTTAGAATCTAGAAGGTTGTGCATGTTCCTAGGTACAAGCCAGGGAACACAGGCATTACCTACCTACCCAAATCATGCTATATTGTTCTAACATATAGTGTATTTGGATGGTGACACGTAAGTAGACCCTGACCTCGGAGGGTGGACTACCTGACGGATTCGACACAGTTGTACTGATTCTTTGCTTAAGTTTGCAAATTCAATATCAATAAAAATTCTATTGCCATTCCTCTTGTTTTTTGTACCAATTTTTTGCTTTACAATTGTGTCAAAAGTTATTTCAATTTAGTTTTCTTAAAGAATTTCAATCCATTTCTCATATACATCTTTTTATAATTATCCAAATGATTGAGTTAATTTTATGGTTCATTTATTGATGGGATTATCAAATCTACACACACACACACACACACACACACACACACACACACATGGTAGCATGTGCCATCTTGATAACAACCTTCCCAACTAGATGTGTGATTGGCAAAGATGATCTAGATCTTTTTGGTTTGTACTCTTATTTTATGTCTATTGTTTGAAATTATGGATGTGGATAGTACTTTGTATTCAAAGGTGTGTTTAGTTAACATGTTTCAATTATTAATGGTCTATTATAAGTTATGTATATTATAATAGTTGAGTGATGTTCTTTTATGGTAGATAAATTCTTTATCATTGGTGATTGGTATCTAACATGTATACTTTTTTGGATATTGAGAGAGAGAGAGAGAGAGAGAGAGAGAGAGAGAGAGAGAGAGAGAGAGAGATAACAACCAACTCTACTCCATGCCTTATATAATATTATTATATATTAATGGATCAAAAGGGGGTCAAGAGACTGCTATGAGCCACACACCCAGTTTTGAACCCCCCCCTTCTCTCTCTCTCTCTCTTTTTGTATGCATACATGTATGTATGTATGTATGTATGTATGTATATATATATATATATATATATATATATATGTATATATAAAGACTTTGTGTAAATTTACCATGCGTTATATGCGAGTTATCACAAGATGAAAGCAATCAATTGAACGATGCCACATAGAAAAAACCACCACATGGAAGACATGCAACAACCATGCATGCTATAGGTAACCACATGATAATTTTGACATACTGCAAGGTATATCAAAATCACCATGTGGTATACTAAAAATGTAACTATACGATATGGTGTGAAATATATTGTGTGGTGTATCATTGGTTGATTGGGTCCCTATTGCCCCTGGAAAATATGTGGTTTCTATGTGTTAATCTTTTTAAACAATTTTGAATCATATAAATTGTGTTTTGAATTGATGTAGTAAAAGAATTTGATGCTAGCATTATTGTATTGCACAACATG
The DNA here is from genome assembly GCF_047967505.1 of Dipteris shenzhenensis. NCBI lineage: Eukaryota > Viridiplantae > Streptophyta > Polypodiopsida > Gleicheniales > Dipteridaceae > Dipteris > Dipteris shenzhenensis. The sequence goes on along the minus strand of NC_141616.1, from coordinate 53,265,743 downwards.
GACCCTTCAATGTTCAACACATTTGTAATGCACAACATCAAACTATTAGCATCTTTAAAAAGAAACCTATGGGGTTATAATACAAGAACGACAAAATCTCTATAGATGCTCTACACCTAGCTACCTAGACAAATGCGAGTCATCTACGAACATTAGAACTAATGTAATACACCTTTCCCAGATGTTAATTATGGATTCAAGAAGGTGATGTCCTTTAATAAACCCCTTTTACTCAGAGAGAATCCACTCTTTCATCTTGCCTTGTACCCTAAGAGCTAGAGCTTTTGCAAAAATCTTATAGCTGCTTGTTAAGGGTCTCCAGTTCTTAATGGGGCCCTCTTTTGCGATCAGTTTGATAATGCCCCCATTGATATATAGGGGAAGAGCACCTTTCACCAAACTTTCTTGCCATAGTAGTAAAAGATAAGGGCCAACTAGTTCCGAGAAAGACTTAGAGAACTCAATAGGTAGCCCATCCTCACCAGGTGTCTTACCACTGCAATAACTGACACTGCTTGCTTCCTTCAACTCTTCTAATGTAAAGGGTCTCCCTCAGTAGGGTAGATCAAACTGTTTGACAACTTTCTCCCATATAATTTGACATAGTTGACTAGCTCTCTGGATGTCCTCATTTGGAATGATTGTGTACTAGATAGTAAATTCTAAAAATGTTATTGAATGAAATAAATATTCTCTTTTGTGGTTGTAGAGTAAGATCCATTTGCTCTTTTAAGAAGGGGGATCTCCTCCTGCATTCTCTTTCTTCCAATTATTCTAAAAGTTTCCTTAGTGGGTCTATCTATCTTCCCTGCCCACTAGTCCCTGAAGTATATTTTGGAATCATTTAATATGATCTGTTCTTGCTTCCTGAGGTCCTTTTTAGCACTTACTAATTCTTTTTGGGCATCTACATCTCCAATTCTCGCTTTTGTTCTAAAACTTTGATATTACTCTGAATTCTATCCATTCTATGAGCCCTAATCTTAGCTCTTTACTTTCTAGCTGTTTTTAAAATGATTTGAGTATAATGAATAGCCAAAGCCCAGCTTTTGAAGCAGAAGTGTGCTTAGAAAAAGCATTACGCCAAGCCTTACCAATTAGAGTTTGAAAACTCTTTAACAAGAAGAGCTTTGGGTCAGATTTAAACCAAGAAGAACTCCTCTCCCTAGACCCAAAATCACATCTAAGTGAGACAGGTTTATGGTCTGATAAACTTAAAGAAGAGAAAGTTTCTACTTTTAAAGATAAGTGATTGGTTAGTAAACCCTGAGAGACATAGAAATTTTCCAATTCTGGCCTCCCTTCTATTGTACCCAACTTGGCTGTTGCACCAAGTGAAATCACCAACTCATCCAACACCCACCTATTGCTAGTGCTCCTTGCACTCTTCCCAAGATAGTAATTCAGTGCCTCTGATGCATGTTCTCATTTCAAGCCATCTATCTGCCTTGCATTCCACCATATTGAAATCCCCCATTGTAATACAGTTACCATCTCTACATTGCAAAGATTCCCATAATCCTTTTCTTTCCATATCTAAATTAGGGTCATAGAGAGAAATGACTGAGAATTAATTTCTTTCATGGAACACTTCAGCATTACCCATCTATTGTGGTCATCTAAAATGACTTGTGAGACACCATCCTTGTAGTGAGATAAAATTCCAATGGTTGTTCCCCCTTAACCTCCTCATGTGAAGTGTAATACCAAGTTCTTCTTCTATACCTTTTAGTCTATTTTCTAGAGTATCCCTACAAGCCTTGAGCTCTTGTAATCCTAGGAAGAGAGGAGATAAAGAGTTAGCTCTCAATCAGAAAGCTAGCTCCTCACTCCTACCAGGGTCCATCAGCCCTCTAACATTTAGAGTCAAGAAGGTAAATACTTTATATAACATTCTTTTTCTGCCCCTTTTTAGCCCTGGGGTTGGGGCTGTTCACTTGGACTGTAGCAGTTTTGGATTGCCTCCTTTTGTGTTGGACTATAGTAAAGGCCTTACCTTGACTAGTGTCCTCTTGATTTACTGAGCTGACTGGAGTTCCCTTCCCTTGATCTTCCTTCGATTCCTCATCACTCTCTTCTATCTCTTCCATAGCATCCTCTCTATTAACATCCTCTTCAAACTCTTTAGACCACCCAACTTCAATCACCACATTGTCCTCTTGACTGATTCTATTGCTATTCTCTAAGATCTCCTCTTTATCTCTGAGAGGTTCAAAAGAGTTTTTATTTGCTGCTTCTAGCAAACTGTGATCCTTGTCCTTACCACTATTTCTTGTGACATTTTGATCGCTATGTTGATTGCTCACTGGATGGTTTTGAGCTTTGGGAATCCACCTTTTAGCAAGGCAGCTTGTTTGATAGCAAGTTCAGCTTCCTTGACTTTGCCCCTCTTCAAAGGTTAATTTTTTACCAGGAGTGGAAAGTCCACACAAAAAGAAAGAGTGGGGGAGGTTTTTATAAGTCAGAGGTTGCTCCTTATAAACACTACCATTTCTATTGAGAATAGTAAGAGTCTTGGGCATCTTCTCAACTATATCCATATTAATGTAGATTTGCGGATTGCCTTTGGGGTTAATGAAACTTTCTTATTCTACGCCCAGCACTCCTCCTAGCCCACAGCAAAGAAAGGGAAGTTGATTACACAAATACAAAGGTAAATTAGGGAGTTCCATCCAAACAAGGATTCTAGTAGATCTAGGGGCATCAAGAGAAAACTCTTTAGACCACCATTCTAAATAAAGAGGTTGATTTATAATGGTCCATAAACCATGTTGCATAGCTCTAGCAACCATCTTAGGTTTTTCAAAAAGAAAGACAAAGAAGCCTTTCTTCAAGAATCTCACATTCAAGACATTGATACCCTTTCTAACCCAGTTTATTCTAATCCAAGACTTAATGAAGGCTAATGGACGTCTGACTCCAGAAAAAAAGCCAACTAAAGCATGTGTTGTCAACCATACCACAGAGTCATGCAACAGAGAGTCATCTAGGAAGGCCATTAATGTTTTACATTTCCCAACTGATTGATCTTCTCCATCAAGTTGTTCTACTATCATCTTGTTGTGGACCATGTCTGGGTTCTAGGATTGTCGATGGCATGACACCTTCAACTTTCTCCTTGCTGGACGCGGAGACCCTCGACTCTCTTAGAGCCTGCTCAGAATAGATACAATCTATTTGTCCATTTTTGCTTGGTGCATATTCGATGATTGAGGGCGGTTCAATTCTAAACGAGTGTGTTCCACTTCCATAGGCTCCATCTTTATCACCATGTTTGCTTCTTCCTCCATTGCTTGAAGCAACTGCATGCTGAGAAGCTATCCTACCAAGGGCTCCTGAGGGAGCTTGATCTTTGTTAATTCCTCCCATCTCATCTGTGTGCTGGGGAGAAGGAGTTGCACTACCGACTTTGAGTATCTCTCTTGAGGCCATGGGCCCATCTGAACCGAAAGGGCTAGGAGCAAAACGTGATCCTGGGGGGAAGCTAAAGAAGTCCCCCCCGTGGCTTCTGAGCTGCATGTGCATAAGAGGGGCGCACAACACCTCCTCCTCGACCTCCACGAGTGCTGGGATAAGCTCCATATCTTGATGGAGGTGCATAACATTCCTCCAAGAGGCTTCATGACAAAGCAAGGAAAAGCAACTCGTCAGTGAAATCTATGTCTTCTAATAGATGAAAAGGCACGCGATCCACAAAGGCTGTAGGAAGCTCAGTCAGGAAGTCAAGTGACGCATACAGATGGCGAGGGACGTTGAAGGGAATATCGAGGGGGTTGATGGGAGATGCGGAATGAGGGTGGCCAGTCTAGATGTCACTCTGAAAAGCTTCACCTCTGTCTCCATCACCATCATCCTCAATCTCCATCCTCCCATCGAAGTCCAAGAAACCTCAAATTGGACATTTTTTTACACAGAATCACAGTGGTATCTTGATCCTGACCATGTTCTCCTAGCACTTGGGTCTTGGAGACTCTGGTTACAAGGTGGTTCCCCCATTAAGTTCTTGTAGTGGGACCCAAGGGGAGTGGGAATGGATTGATGAAGGGCACCGAGAAGAGCATCCCCTTCTTTTGTTACACAGTCACAAATGCTAGGAGATTTTAGCTTAGCAGTAGAGGTTGGAGGCCCTCCAGAGCTTCTCATTCGGATAGTTTTATATTTCTATAGAGGTGTAGAAAAACTTTTGGAGGTGGCTCTGGAATTACTTCAATAATAGAAAGATTACTCTCTTCTTTTGGTTTTCTATTCATGGAGGGATTGCAGTGAACTTGTGGAGATCCAGGTTTGGGGCTGACCCTACTTGTCCTCGATGACATGCAGCAGTTGAGTCTGTTCAACATTGCCTCTGGGAGTGCAGACAGTGATGACATTTTGGAAGGGTGTTGCAAGGATATTTAGCATATTTCATAGAGCACCCTTCTTCATGACTTGGGGATCACTGGCATGGCTATCTCTTACTGGCCCTTAGGTGTTTTTCGAGGGACATGACTCCAGACTCCAGCCTTCATTATACGATGACACTCTATGGAGGTCTCCAGGATGTTCCCTTCACTCCTTTTAGAGCTACCCATGCCTTGGTTGACACATCATGGGAAATTCTGGCTAGCATTGCACCTTGGCATATTTTGAGGGCTAGATGTATAGAGGCAATGGAGGGTTCCCAAGTTCACCCTTCCCAATCTATGTCGAGTATATGGACTAATACAATACACGCACTGATGGTCATCTGGGTGGGCATGCACGGATCCTCCATAGTAGCTACAGCTAGGAGAGATACTTTTTTCAGAGTTTGGAGAGGATCTCCTTTCTTCTCTAATTCTCCTTCAGGGTTGAGGTGGCATTCTCAGCCTCCACCTTGGATTTTTGTTAGCTCTTTTTTAGCTGGTTTTTTTTCTCATGCACGGCATGATGTACTCCTGCATTAGAGTATTTTTCATTCATACTTAATGAAGTAATCTTTTTGAAAAAAGAAGAAGAAGAAATTGGAATTTCGCAAATGTCCAATAATGGTGCCACATATTTGTGGTCTCGATGATGGCAATGCATAATAGTTTCTCAATCCGATGTAGAAGCGAGTATAATAAATAGGCAAGGTATCCAAAGTTGGCTTGGAGAGTGCTCGTACCTTTTCCATCATGGTTTGTCGCTCACCTTGGAAGGTCTTTCATTGGCACTTGGCCTTTTTCTTAATTGCTAGATCAATTCATGACAAGCACAATCATAAAGAGACATTTTAGTAGGTAGGTTCCCCAAAGGCTCTACTTGGTACAATGGCTAATGTAACTGTCAAGGGAAAGATTCACATCCACCTACCTCATTCATGGGCATTTCCAATGCACAAAAGTTTGCAAGGACGTCTCAACCCAACAACCGGGGGACGATGAACCAGATGGAAAAAATGAAGCAGAGTAAGGCATAGAGTGCAAGAGGAAGAGATATCAAGCTGTGGACTTGAGAGATCAAAGTAAAACAATTAATCAATGCCTATGAGGGTTGAGATCTTCGGCTTTTTTGGTATGTGTTCCACATAATCAAGTTTTTCAAGTTGCTCAGCATTCTACTTCTCTTTAGTTGATTTGTTTATAGTCTCTGACCTTGGTTATCCAACTCCCATCATAACTTTGTCACTAGGCTCCTTGTCACCAGGTTGCTCAAGAGTAACCTTCTTGCCTCAATCATCCAACTCATCTCCATTATTAGGCTACTCAAAAGCAACCTCTTGCCCCAAACATTCCCTTGTTGTCATTATGCTTTTCATTACCCGGGTAAGTCAATATCCTCATCTTGGACGTTGGATGAATATTTTTTCCCATAAAGGGTCCATTGGTCCCCCAAATTTAAATATCCCCTTCCATGAATGAACCCGCTACCTGAATCATTTATAGAGTGATCACCCTAGGACCCCAATGGAGATGAGAACCTCCATCAAACGTTAAGAGATGAATACAGTTTTCTTACCTAAGCTCTTAAGAGAACCACTTTCAACGCTTTGGCCTACACCTCTCAATGGAATTCAACCTGAGAACCCATGCTACAATTGTGAACACCTTTTCACTATACTAGTGGAAAGAATGTAGTACCTCATTCTCCATGAATCAAGCTTGTAGATAGGCAAAATCTACCAAAACTTGTTTGAATTGGATTGAAAATGAATGCTCATACCAAACTAAAGACAAGAAGAATGAAAGAAATCCAAATATATGTGAAGGTATGAAAGAACAAAAGGTATTTAGTAAGTTTGAACTTGAAGATCAATCCTCTTTCCATTTTCTTTCAAAGAATTTATTCTATTGCCTCCCTCCAAGCTAGAGACATGTTGATTCATTGCTCCATATAGTCACATTGATTGTGCAACAAACTTGAAGGAATACCCTTAAAGATGTTGTGAATGCACTTTGAAATAGAGAAGAGAATTTAGATGGAGAAGATATGGTGAGATTGTGCATAGATACTATCAAAAAGCAAGTGGGTCACATCTCACTTAAAAACATGGAAGGAAAAAAGGGGGACATGGAAGGAAGGTAGTAGTTGGACATGGAAGAAAGGCAGCACTTGGATGGTAGGGTTTGATTTCAAGAGACGTGATCTAGTTTTGGTTGAGAAATTTGGTTGGAAGTAGGTGAGGGAACAAGTGGGAGAGCTGGTAGACTTCCACCATTTGAATTAAAAAAATGTGAGAATCATGTCACATCTGAGCCTCAAGCCAATTTTATATCCAGATTTATTCTCCTTATCATGTCGCATCTCCATAAGAAGACTTCTCTAATGGTGACCCTTTTTGCGTCCATAGCCAAATTGTGCTTGGTACTATATTAAGGGTCTCAATATTAAAAATGGGACTCCATCCTAGGCCATTTAGCAGATATCCAAAACAAATATTAGACACTGAAGCGAATCATGAGGTATTACCCCCTTCGAGGCTTTAGAGATCCTTGTCAAGTTTTGTCATGAAAAAGTGGTTTACATTAACCAAAAGTAGAATTCCATGGCCATCATGTGGTGACAAAGGAATATTTAAAGCCCCATTTTCAAGGGTGTCCAACCAGTGGTATTATATAATTTTCAAAAACTCACCATGATGGAATGTGTGGCCTACCTAAAGGAGCGATTTGATTTTGGACTGGAGAATATGTTGGATATTTTGCATCAAACTAGAGAGAGAGAGAGAGAGAGAGAGAGAGAGAGAGAGAGACTTTACATTCAAATTTTTTCTCTCCTCTCTGGTCAAAAGCAAGGAGGTGTAAGAGTTGTTCATAGTTCATGATGCAAGAGTCTGAGAGTTGGATGTGTTGCAATTGCAAAAGTTCTCACAAACCCAAGTTGGTTGATTGTTCTTGCCCTTAGGCTCATCAAAAGCCTCACTGAGGCTTGAGGATTGTTCGAACCAAAATTATTATTCTCATCAATGAGAGAGAGAGAGAGAGTTTACATTCAAATTTTCTCTCTCCTCTCTAGTCAAAGGCAAGGAGGAAGGTACTAAAACCCCAGAGATACTAGAAAATAGCAATTTCAATACTTTCTTGTTCACTAGTTGTGGCAAGTGTAAGAGTTGTTCATAGTTCATGATGCAAGAGTCTGAGAGTTGGATGTGTTGCAATTGCAAAAGTTCTCACAAACCCAAGCTGGTTGATTGTTCTTGCCCTTAGGCTCATCAAAAGCCTCACTGAGGCTTGAGGATTGTTCGAACCAAAATGATTCTTCTCATCAAAGAGAGAGAGAGAGGGAGAGAGAGAGAGAGAGAGAGAGAGAGAGAGAGAGAGAGAGAGAGAGAGAGTTGACACTCAAATTTTTCTCTCCTCTTTGGGCAAAGGCGAGGAGGAAGGTATAAAAACCCTAGAGATACTAGAAAATGGCAATTTCAGTACTTTCTTGTTCACTAGTTGGCAAGTGCAAGAGTTGTTCATAGTTCGTGATGCAAGAGTCTAAGAGTTGGATGTGTTGCAATTGCAAAAGTTCTCGCAAACCCAAGTTGGTTGATTGTTCTTGCCCTTAGGCTCATCAAAAGCCTCACTAAGGCTTGAGGATTGTTCAAACCAAAATGATTATTCTCATCAACGGTGTGAATGAGTGTTCAATGTTGATTGGTTCATTGTTCACACCTTTATCCTGAAGCTCATCGGTAATGCAACTTGCAATTTAGAGTTTGGGTGGCTACACTTAGGCTCATCAACAGTGTGAGTGATGTTCAATGTTGATTTAAACTAAGGGCTCATTGTTTGCACCTTTAACCTCAAGCTCATGAATAGCCTAGTATTCAAGGGTTGTTCGAGCCAACACCAATGTTTGCAGTGCTTAGCTCCAAGCTCATCATTAGTGTGAGTGTGTGTTCAAGTGTTGTCCAAGCTAAAAGAGTTCCAAGATATTTCATAGTTCATTAGTATGAAAGATGCATGTTGGCATGCTCCTCTAAAGATGAGCCTACCGCACAACCTAATTGTTCCTTCTAGGGCATTGTCACATGGCGAAGAAGCATCATCGAAACTTCAGCAAGGAGATAGAACAACTCCACTATCCAAGTTTTCTACTAGAAGGAGCTACATTCACTCTAGCAAGCTCATGAGTATCTTGATTTTGCAAAGCCTTTTGCCATTCAATTGTCCTTTGAAATGCACATTTTGAAGCTTCTGATGTCTCTATGCCAACTCATGGAGCTCAAAATTCCTAGAGCAAGTTAATTGTAGCACCCTAAGCAAGGCTAGCAATATTGCAACTATCAGTCAACTATTTTATATATATGAAGAGTTTTACCTGTGTGATTCCTCTCATTGGAAGGAGTTCCAAGGGAATTGGTCCCAAGGCATCGATGTCACATGTTGATTCTAGTTTGTCGAGGTGGTTTCCTATCATTCAAATCAGATTCAAGTAGGATCAATATTGCTCAAGAGCCATCCAGCATGGCTATTCAAGCATTGGCGAAAGAAGTCACGGTGCCACAAGGGTCTAGTTTGGCCTACATTATTGAGGACTAAATTGTTCCTTCATCTCACACCAACATCAGTACATTTGCATCGGTTGATTTGACGGATTTGCAATCAATTCTCGAAGCCCATAGAGGGCAATCATTGACAATTTTGTGATGGTAAAACATAAATGAAAAAGCATAATACTAAGATTAGATGGGCTTTAGCCACACCAAAGCAAACAAGAGAATGCATCACAATATTGCAAGACTCGATAAGCATAGTACTAAGATTCGATGGGCTTTAGCCACACCAAAGCAAACAAAAGAATGCATCACAATATTGCAAGACTCAATATTGGAGACACCTGCTGACTCTATTTAATAAAACATACTATTTATTTTCAAACGCATATGCGTTTGAATTCTTTTATGTATATGCAGTAGTACGAACGCATGATTTGATCTATGTATTCATTGACTAATTGTAGCATACATTGGCCAAGCATATATTGGCAGAGCATAGTCCTTTTATAGACACTAGCAAAGCGATCGCACACTCTTGCTATACAATCTCTCTTGCAACATTATAAGTATTCATAATACATTTATAGGGTAAAACTAATAGCGTAGTGCAAGGTATTGGCTGCAAGCACGAAAGGATAACTAAATACATTTTCATTTGTTAGACGAAAGCGAGCCTCTATATAATGTCGATGATTTGAAGATGTAATACAAGAAACCTTAGAGATTCGATCCATCTCATTCAAAAGAAGGATCAATAGATATCCAAGGTTTTCCAAGCTCTTGAAGATCCCTTCAACTCAAAATATCCAACTAATTGCTTTTAAAATGGGTTGCATTTGACCCAATCCTAGCCCAAATCAATGCATTGCTTCGGTAGCAATCTTTTACAATTCTTTGAAGGTTATTAGAGACGCTTGCCCTACTAACTTGGCAAAGTATTGTTGTTGAGCCATTTTCCAAATGATATTTCATTCTCAATACTACAGTTCATGTTTTGCGTCCTTACCCTCGCAACAACATTACAGTTCATGCCCCTTACCCTCGCAACAACCTTCAATCCTTGCAACCCTTGTTGTTTTCCAGCAAAGACCGTTGCTTTCCAATGTTTTCAAACAAATCCAAGGAGAATGCTTAGAAGTTGTAAGATATTATCAGTGCCAATTGGCTGGGTTTTCAAATGCCTTCATGTAATGAAAGGCAGTGCTTAAGCTGAACGCTGTACTTCCTAATTCATCACATTAATACAAATTATCTTTCTTTGGACCGCCAAAAAAAAAAAACCGTGCAACCCTTAATCTTGCATCCTCTGATTCCTCTTCACGTCTCCTCATCCTATCCCTCAGGCTCTCCTTCCCGACTATTTTATCCCTTTTCCACCCCCGTCTCTCTCAAATCTACTCTACCCTTACAGCCATTCTAACTTCATAATCCTTCTCTTCCAGTTCCACCCATTAACCCTTGGAACCCTAGCATAGATGCTGATCTTGAAACTCAGCCAAGCTCTCGAGTTTTCCAATTGCACCCCCAACGATCAACGATGCTTAGTGGCAGTGAGTGACAGCAAATCCTTGGGATGGATTGTGGATGTATTTCACATATTTTGTAGAGTGAAAGAGAACCTTGCACAACTTCCTATATATCATCTTCTAATGTCCTCTCTACATGAGCCTCCTCATCCCACAGGACAGGTGCTGAGGGGCATCTTCATGACAAAACCTTTCACAGCTTCCTTATACATCATCTTCTAATGTTCTCTCCACCATGTTGCTTGGCTATAGTTGCTACATTAGCGTTGAATGCAAACTGCCTGAGCCTCCTCCAGGACAGATGTCCCGTGGCATCTTCATGACATCAACACTGTAGGAGTCAGCAAACTCGGACTCCACCTGACCTCTCAGGGCCATGGTCTATGCACAAGGCACTTACAGCTTCTGTGCTTTAGCAAATCCGCACAGTTACCTATGGCGATCTGCACTGATTCGGAGATAAAACAATAATCTCAATCCCATGCAATTCTAGTGTGCAGGGATAGGCCCTTGCGTCATTTAGCACAGTAACTATTCCGGTCTACACTGATTACTTGACAAAACAAAGTATCCAATCAACAACGAAAGAGTTGACTGCAAAGAGATTGGTTGCAAAAAACACAAGTAGCTCTTTCAGTGTTTCACAAGTCTATGTAATGTTTGTACATAGAAGGGCTTGACATTGAATGGCATTTTCAATTGAGTTTCAGAACACACGAATGTCACCAGAGGCCATCATCGCAGAAGGTGCAGTTTGGCCTTTGGCAAACATTCAATAATTCCACCGAACATTACATGGGCATCTATCGCCATAAAATGAATAAAACAACAGCTGGGCATGCCAGGTAGGGCCAGAAACAGTAGCAATTGACTCATAAAGGAGGAGCTGCGCAGCATTATTGAGAGAAGCTTCCTCGCAATACAGAGTTTTCAATCAGATGCAATCATACAATGAGCTTCAGCCAAACATTGACAATGCCAAAAATAAAATAATGAGTTAAGAAAACAGAAAAAGACCTACCCAATCAATGGAAATTCGATGAAACCAGTGGAAGGACCAGCTTGCCAAAAATCAAATGAAGAGTTAAGAAAACAGAAACAGACCTACCCAATCAATGGAAATTTGACGAAACCAGACTGAAGGCAAGAGATCCAGTAAAAGGAAGATCCAAGTAGAAGGGCTAGCTTGCCTGTCTCATTCCAGCAGGCATGCTACCAATTCAGAACAGAGATACTTAGAGCCAGTCACATGCTCCAACAGGAGCAAGGCTGAAGCCAATTTGCCCTGTGGAGGATGTGCAGCTGCTGCTTTTGAGCACTGTTTCTATTTGAGCAAAGTGGCCATATGTCTCTATTACGTCTGCTACGGTCCACTTTGGACTGACAAAAATGGGCCCGTATTGGCTGATGATTGCGTAAAAATAGACTCATAAACAAGCGCTCCGGTGCCTTCCTTGAAGTAGACCACATGGCTGCCATGATATGCAGCATCGAAAAGAAATAGGATTTGCCAATGTATATTGGATATTGAATGACATAATGTCACCATTTAAATGCTTAATAGACCTCCCTTTCAGATTCCTAATGCCATAAAATACAGGCAAATGAACTCGTAAACAGATTACCTACGTGTCTCCATAAATTACATTTAGATCAACAGGAAAAGGCAACCCTCAGATATTCATAGAACAAAAACCATTGATCGTTAAGCTCTTTGAACATACTCAGTAAAAGGTTTACCGCCTTGCTGAAAGAAAGGATGGACGAAAAGAGCAGGATTACAATGCCTTACGAATCCTGACGGATGAGGTACACCCAAAAGGTAAATTTTACATCAGTGCATCATGTTGACCGGCTATACTGTACAATTTACATCCCGTCAGCCTACAGCGGTCCACAGCAACTCATGAAAATTCTGACTGAATATCATCCGAGCAAAACATCAACCATCTATTGACTCACTGACCTAGCTAAACTCCTCAGATATGGCGGAGGGGCCACATCTCCCGAGCATGGCAAGAATTTTACACGATGAACTGTTGAGCCAGCAGCCCATCTAAAAGCTCCGACATTTTTTGGATTGTTTGAGAGGTTTCTGATAAGGTTGGATGCTTTGGAAAATGGGAGCTTGGAAAATCTCTTTAACACCCCAGTAGACTCGCAAACCAGTTCTGGCAGTGAAGTCGACGTGCAGTTGAGCGTCTCTACCAATACATAGAGTGCTTAAAACGAATTCATTTCGAGAAGATAAGTTCGCCTTTTCACAAGCAAGCTCGCAGCACTCTGGAACGGCTCTTCAAAGGCAGCGGACACGAAACCATCAACCTCCTTACGGACAGGCTGGTCACTAGGACGGATTGCCACTAAAGTTGCTCCTTTCAACCCAGTTCCCCCCGGCAGCTCCAGGTAAGGTGCGTACCACAACTTCATATTCAAAGCCGGAACTTGGGTTCTGTTGGACGACGCAGAGGCTGCCAATGGCTTGTTTTTGAACTCGTGCAAGTGTTCCTTGGACATGCAGAGCGTCCCCTGCCCATCGGCGTCGGTAAGAACGAGATTGATGAGAGTGGGGTGCTCGGATATGATCTGCTGAAGGAGATAATGCCTGGCCGAAGCGGCTATGAGCGAGCTGATGGTCCAAACAACTCTAAGCTTCAAACCACCGTTCGTATAGAACGATTCCGGCAGGCTACCACCGTCGTCTTGCGCTGCCGATTCGGAGTTGTCTCCCGCCACAGATCCTCGCTCGTCGTACCTACCTTGCAGAAACCATGGCTTTCCGAACTCGAACTTGTCTCTCTTCTTCTCCTTGTCAGGTTTCACTAACGCCGATGCGCCAAGAATGACGCAGCTGTGGAGCGTGCTACCGAACTCCGCTCTCCATTTGAGCAGGACGCCGTCCTCAATGCCCAGCTCTCCGCCAGGCAGTTCTATCCGTAGGTTTTGGATTGCCTTGAAATTCTTCAAGACCTCGCCAGGGGAATGATGCGATACTTCCGCGAGCATGGCCTTCTTGGGCCCCAAGATGTGCTGCAGGAATTGTAAGGGTTTCAAGATACTCCCCACCAGCAACCTGACCAAATGCCCGAAAACCCCTCGCCCCTTCACAGTGAGGCCGTTGTCCTCGCCCGAGATCACACAGTCGACCTTCACCGTGACATTCTCGACCAGGAAAACGAGCGAATGAAATCGTTTGGAGACCACACAGCATCTTCCAAGAGCTTTGATATCTCCGACGCGGTTGAATACTTGGAGGAGGATAGAGTCATGGATCCGATCGAAAGGATCTGGCAGAGACAAGTCGGGGAAAGGGCAAACTCTGGCCAGAGATATGTCAGGGCAAGCTCCCGATTTACCTTCTAGGTACATGCTTCTCTACAGGAAAGGCTTAAGGCTCCAGGGTTGCGTCTGCGGGAGAGAAGTGTAGAGCTCGGCTAGCGTGGAAAAGTTGCGAGATTTCAAAGGATGAGAGGGTGAAGAATTCTGAGAGAGAGGAGGTGCATCCTGGCGAGAATTGAAGCAAGCGGAGGGAGAGCAAAGTCTCCTAGAAGACTGTGTTGCGAGCTGCTGCTGCTTCTTCTTCTTCTTCTTCTTCTTCTTGAAGCAAATTCCACACGAGGCTCTGCAACGGACGGATGACCCAAAACCCCAGAACCCACAACCACGCCAAGAAAGAAGCAACGGGAGATCTTCAAGCTTCGAGCTCAAGATTAAACCACTCATAAAACATGCCACGATTCATGTGGAATACTATCATAGCTAGGCAATCGCGGTTAGGGGTGTGGTTTAGTTTGTCCCCGGCATTTGATGGCTCACTGTAGCGCTAACAGCACCTCAAGTCAGAGGAGCTCCCCACTCTAGCTAGTGGCACTCGTCGGACTTTTTTGCAAACCGCCCAGAGAGCTTGACATGTTGGGATTCGAGAGCCTAGGAGGAAAAATTCCTCTCCGCAAGATCGACCGGGTGACCGAATTGCATGTTGAGGCACGAGGAACCCACTTCAAGCCACAATTTGGGATGTTATTTGTGCTAAAGCTAGAATGCTTGACTCGGCAACTCCCTCCATCTCCGACAGCACACGAGGCTGGCGGAGTTCACTTTATAAAGGCTAGAGAGTGATAGGGATGTAGATTAGGAACATAACCAATTGACTGGGCAAAGTGTCCCCATTCCATCTAGCACCTGTGGCCAAATGATCCAACGATTTTCTCCACTTTGACATCAATCAACCCTTGTGCAAACCTAATTAACGTCCACACCCGCATTCGTCTGCGTGCATTTGAGTTGCATGAAAACAAGACCATGGACCTCCCTGGAAATGCGCTTTCTCATAATGTATCGGTGAAGTTCTCCTTACATGATGCTACAACCTTGAAAGCTCAATCATTGTGTTTTACTCTGCCCCTCAAATTCACACATGGACCTCCCTCAAGTTCACATACAATGGGTTTGGACTTGTTGCTAAAAGTCTTGATATAGCCTTTAATGTTGATAACAACCCCTCCCTGACACAAACAAGTATGTTTAGATGTTGGATCAAGCACAAGTGTACTACCGAATTGGCTTGTCGCTAAGTGCTTGAGACATATGCATGGCATGATGGTAATAAAGGTGTCATGCCTCTAATCTGGCTTTTTTGGGGCCTTCGGAGAGCATGCTCAATCCAATCCATGCATAAACACACACACATACTTGATAATGATAGCATCCCATTAGAAGAGTACATCCCACGTTTGCTTGTCCTCCAAGAATTGTGTGCAAGGCCCTATTTTTCAAGCTTTTTGTTGAAAATTTCAATCTCCCACTCAGCTAGCACAATCCAGTGGGAATGCGCTCTTGTTACGATGTGAATAGCAATTCTCTCCATAGGGACCTCTATGGGGGTGTTCACAAAGCAACCGAGGTCTCGGAGAAAGCAATGGGGTTCCAATGTCACTTAGAGGGTTTGGCTTTGAAGACTGTCTGACCCATGACTTTTGACGCAGAGAGACACGTGGCATGGGCTGAGAGGGCATTGTAGAGGCATCATCCATGTGACCTTCGTTAAGAGCTCCCACTTTTAGATATTATTGGATTGGATGGATGCGGAAATTAAGAAAAACGCTCAAATGTAAAATATCGAGAGATCCGGATTTGGATTTCTTGACACGAAAAAACGGACTTAAATTGATTCCCTGCCCTAGGAATCTTCCAGTTTTTTTTTCTTTAAGCATTAAAGTCGGCCGGAAATCCCTTTTTTATAACGTTTTTTATTGGGTTTTTTGTGGGCCCCTCAGCTTTTAATACACCCGCGGTCCACGGCCCGACCAGACAGCGAGCTCCCTGCATCCGCACGCGTGTCCAACATCTACCCAATTTGTTTCTGCCACGTGGCGCCACCTCAACAGCCGTTAATTTGCTGTGACTCAGCGTAGGATTCAAACCCTGGATGCTAACACAAGCCGTTACCAAGATCTTAGCACTCGTTAGAATTGTCTCTTAAGCCTAACCCGATGCGGAGACTCTGCTCTTTTTTTTTGGAACTTTTTCACTAATATAAATATATCACTTACCGGAACTTTTTCACTAATATAAATATATCACTTACCGTTAACAAAATTACATAATCACAATTGAAACAACTAAGGGTCCTCGCCCAACCTCTGGACCATGTTTTTTTCTCGCAACAAAAGCTAGATGAAAGATGGTCCACATCCACACTCTACCAAGTGAGTGTGGACCATGTTTAGCACAAGCGATACACGTAAACAATAGGCGAGAATTCCCCATTATCTGCCAAATGTAACATACTTAATTAAGACTTTTTGAATTGAGGGACCTATTTACCAAAGACAAAAGACATGATCTTACAAAAGCTTGAACCACAATTCAATAAGAAAGAACTAAAAAACTATAATGCACTTTATGCTAAAAAGTATGCACAGCAATTACCTAAGAAACAATAAAGGAGAATTCCCCTTTAGCTTCAAAATGTAGATTACTTACAAAACACAAAAGAACATGATCTTACAAAAGTTTGAACCACACCCAATAAAACTTTAATGCACTTTATGCTAAAAAAACTATCCAAATTTAATGATGGCAATGATTGAGCAATTAACTAGCATCAAACACAAGTTCTCTACCATACACATTCACTTAACCATTCCATAGGCTCCCCATAAACATTGTGTTCACTAAAAGAGATCATGTCCCTGGCTAGTGGAGGTACATGTTATGTAGTGAGAGCAATCTTTAAAAAGATCATTGTCATCATTCACCCTGCTTCTTGGGAACAAGCCTAATTGGACAATATTTTTGCCATGTGTCCATGCTATTCCATTTTCAATTAGTTCAAATTGGTCGTTCCACCTATTTTTAAGCTTCAAAAAAGAGAATCCTTATTGACAAGGATTGACCTTTAAAGAGTTACAGTGTTCTACAAGTAAGGAGTGA
Source organism: Dipteris shenzhenensis (assembly GCF_047967505.1). Taxonomy (NCBI): domain Eukaryota; kingdom Viridiplantae; phylum Streptophyta; class Polypodiopsida; order Gleicheniales; family Dipteridaceae; genus Dipteris; species Dipteris shenzhenensis. The sequence goes on along the minus strand of NC_141616.1, from coordinate 53,248,856 downwards.
CAATTTGATCACTACCCAATATCATGTGCTTTTCAAGAAAAAATATCCACAAAAAATGGTCAATTGATTGTAATAAAATTCTATGTCTAAAATAAAGATATGTTAACCCATCGTATGATCTTAAGTTTTAGTTGCAAAGACACAATGTAGTAGTAGCTATTTTGAAGGAAATGATCTATATCTCTCTTTTGAGGTGGAGAAAAAACTTTACTCCAACACATGACAATAGCAACACACCTTCTTTTTCTTGCTTTAAGCTTTAAAATCAATACAAGCTAACCAAAATCATACTACATTGTGTCCTATCCAATGACAAGATAGCCTTTCGTGGCATGAGGAGTCCAACTTTGCCTCACATATTGAGGCTGGCCTGGTTATCATACTTCTTCGTTGCTTGAGGCATATGTGAGGAAATTTGAACATGTGGTTGTTTGAGGGGGGGCAAGCTTGAAAGACCTACCCATTTGAGGGGGGGCAAGGTTGACAGACCTACCCATCTCGATCAATACCATTAGTGGTAACTTTGCTTTCTGGTTGGGAGATGTCAAGTACTCTAAGAACCTTTTTTTCCCCTGTGCACCCACCCATGTGTGAAGATAGTGGGACAGAAGGAAGGAGTCTCACTTGCAGCTTTCTCACATACACAATGGGGGAATACACACAAACGTGGAGGCTGAAAACAGTTTTCCTCTTCTTAGTTGTGAAAGTCAAAAGAACTCTAGTACAAAGAAATAGAAGAACCCTATATGTGGGTCTCAAACCAAACTCAGCTAACTAAGGTGGCATACTAACTGAGCCATGAACTAGAGTACATAAGGATAGCTGTCATCCAGCTATTATTCATGGGCGGTGTACCAACCGCATCTGCAGCTAACAAGTCGGTGACATAAATGCACAACGGTCACCCTGGCATATCACGAGTGGAGCTCGATATCTCAACACTCCCCCTCGAGCTCAATCCCAATTCTCGCACACCAAGTAGGTCTCTGAACTTGCGCAGCTTCTCTGCACCCAATGCCTTCGTGAATATGTCAGCTACCTGATCCTCTATGCTGACATAAACTAGATCAATAAGACCTAGTAAAACCTTCTCCCGCACATAGTGATAATGTACCTCAATGTGCTTTGTTCTAGCATGATAGACTGGGTTATTTGCCAAGTGTATACTGCTCATGTTGTCACAATAAATGACAACTGGCCCATCTGTAGACTGATGCATATCATAAAGTAGCTTATGCAACCAAGCTACCTCACATGCAGCCATTGCTGCACCCGTGTACTCAGCCTTTGTGCTCGACAAGGCAACTGTAGGCTGTTTCTTGCTGCTCCAAGTGACTGCAGCACTCCCAAAAGAGAACACATATCCACTGGTAGATCATCTATTAGAAATACTACCAGCCCAATCAGCATCAGTGTATCCATGCAACTGTATCTAAACCCCAGTCTCATAAAATAGTCCATACTGCAATGTGGACTTCACATACCTGAGTATGCATCTAGCCGCATCCAAATGCAGTTTCCTTGGAGCCTACATAAACTGACTTACCAATCCAACAGCATAGCTCAAATAGCATAGCTCAAATCTGGCCTGGTAACAGTCATATAAATCAAACTTCCTACTATGCATCTGTACATAGTAGGGTCTTCCAGAAGCTCACCTGCATCTGCGCTCAGCTTCACATTCTGCTCCAAAGGAACTGATCCAATAGATGCAGCTTTAGTAGTCCACACATCAGAGTGGATTAGTTTCAATGGCTTCTTACTCTCTTGAACATGTCTTTGAAATGGTTTCCTTGCTGTTTTCCAAATTGACAGGATTCACATACCTTATGCATTTCTGCAACCTTGAATTTAGGCAATCCTGCAACAATATTTTGGGCCTGCATTGATTTAAGTCGTTGTACATTAACATGACCAATGCGTTTATGCCAGATATCAATATATGCAACTACACCGGTCCCATGTGCAAACATTGTTGCACTCAATTCATGCATGTCCGCATCCAGCGTAAACATCCTGCCCTTCTTCTTTCCTTTTGCTATCAAGCGACCGTTATTTTTCATATCCTCAACAAGATTAAATCTGACTTGCAAGCCCTGCTCAACCATTTGACCGACAGAAACTAGGTTCTTGGTGATATTCGGGACATGAAATACATTAGACAAGTATTTCTTTTTCCCATCTTGCATAGACAAAGGAATTTTACCAATCTGCACAATAGGATGTGTAGTATCATCACCAGTCTCCACAAATCCTAGTCTTTCCATTTTCCTTGCATCCTGCATCCATTCTGCATGACCTGTCATGTGGTTTGATGCACCTGAGTCAACATACCACACATCATTGCTTTCTTCTGCACTTGTCACAGAATTGGTCATGTGCTGCACCATAAACATATGCTCATTTCTATCATCACCCTGTCTACTAGAGGATGCATAATTGCCTTGCTGCAATTTTCCATTCATAATGTCATTCTGCTTTTTATAGCAGTCTTTAGCCATATGACCCATTTTACCACAGTAGTAGCATTCAACATTGCTGTTTGCATTTTGGCCTCTTTGCCATCCACCACGACCTCTTTGGCTCCCCCTGCCTCTAGAGTTACCACGTCCTCCTCCATAGGACTGGTTTTCTTGAGTTTGCTGCATATTCTGATTTCTATCATGGCCTCCAGATCGGCCTGTTCTACCTCTGTCTCTACCTCTTCCAGCATTTGAGTAGAAGACAGTTTCTTTTGAAGTTCCTCCTGAAGAAGATGCACCACCATTTCTCTGCTCTTCGGAAATTAGAAGAGCAAACAACTCCTCAAAATCATGAAATTTTTCACGGATGGCAATCGATGTCCGGAACTATGCATAATCCTTTCCTAGACCATTCAAGGTCACAGGAACTAGATCATCACCTTCCACTTGTGACCCAATGGAAGCAAGTGCATCTGCAATTTTCTTCACCTTCATGTGGTAGTCATTGATGCTCATATTTTCTCTCTGCACATTGTGCAACTCCTGCTTGAGCTGCATTTTCCTGGCTTGTGTATTTGTGCTATACATTTTTGCCAAAGTATCCCATGCCTCCTTTGGCATACTTGCATCCTGAATATGCACAATCATAGAATCTGAAATACTGATAGACAGCCAGTACATAACTTTTCTGGCTCTCTCATGCCATCCTTTAAATGCCAGCATTTCCTGTTGATTGGGAACATTAGGAAGAACTGGTTCTTCTTCATTTCCTGTAATGAACTCCCAATAGCCTTTTCCCATAAGGAAATTCGTCATTCTAAACTTCCATGCTTGGAAGTTGTTCTTGTCAAGCTTTTCAATGACGATCTGTGAAAGAGAATCAGACGCCATTACAGAACACTGCAAAATATTCTGTCACTGCAAAAAACACTTCTTCTACCTCACAAGGGCAAATCTGCAAAACTGACAAAAGTGGTATTTGACCAGACAGGCACTTCCTAGTGACGATTTTGCATCAACAGGTAATAAGGATGATTCTGTAGCTCCCAATATCTCTGCGCCTGTATAGGCATACGATGCAATTTCTACGGTAACTTTTCATCGACCTGCAGAGTAGTGGTCGCGCAGCAAAAATAGGGCCTTTTTCTCAATGCTTGCGGAGAACTTCCACCTCGAAAACGGGCCCCGAAATGGCCTCTCGCCACACCGTGAAGGGCGTCTCAATCTGAGACAATGCACTCTTGCACTTTCTGGCTATGCTACCTGCAGAGATTTGCTCCCAAACTCGGAAAAGGAAAGCAACACTGGTCCTCTTACCAGGACATCGCGAACTTGGTTTGCTTTCTTGAGCTCCTTACCACAAACCAGGCTCTGATACCATGTGAAGATAGTGGGAGAGAAGGAAGGAGTCTCACTTGTGGCTTTCTCACATACACAATGGGGGAATATACACAAACATGGAGGCTAAAAATAGTTTTCCTCTTCTTAGTTGTGAAAGCCAAAAGAACTCTAGTACAAAGAAATAGAAGAACCCTATATGTGGGTCTCAAACCAAACTCAGTTAACTAAGGTGGCATACTAACTGAGCCACGAACTAGAGTACACAAGGATAGTTGTCATCCACCTATTATTCATGGGCAGTGTACCAACCGCATCTGCAGCTAACAAGTCGGTGACATAAATGCACAATGGTCACCTTGGCATATCACGAGTGGAGCTCGATATCTCAACACCATGGTGGGCACAACTGCCTAGTGTTCTATGCTCTATGGGTAGGATTTGAATGAGGGTAGCCGCATGAGCACGCAGAAGCCCTAGCACATGAGCTATCCTTGCTCCTCAACTACTCGAAGAACCTTGAGGGTGGGGGCGGGGGAGGGGGGAGAGGCTAGAGACCTTAAAGAGAAAGATGCTACTATACACAACATGCTTTAAAGTCCCAAAGCCCTTATTAAAAGCCTTTGGATGCAGAAGAAATCAACTTTGTCTCACTCCATTAACCCTAAGAACCTTAAACACCCTAAAGAGAAAGATGATAGTGTACATGATATGCTTTCACTACAAGACACGGGCCTCTTTCCGATGCCGTCTACTGACGCTTCATGGCGAGGGCGAGGGCGAGCACGAAAATCATCAGCACGGTTGGCGGGTGGGGAAAATGTCGGTGTAAATGAAAAAATTTGAGTCGGTGTTGTCATCGATATGCATGTCTATATGGACATCAGTATATACTGATGCCTATATCGACATTCATACCGCGACGACTCACAATGCTTCCACCAACGCTTGCACCGACTTCTGGGTTAAATTTTCCATACCGACATTTTTATAGACATCATTTCGAAGGGACCAAAAAATAATTTTCGACAACAAGTTTGATCATTTGAAAGAGAAAAAATATAAGACTGTGTACACCAAATTTGAGATCAAAATACTCATATATTTATATTGAACTTAACATACAAATGTACAAAATGTCACTATATAAGTGAGAGGGCCAAACATAGGAAGTCTTGTCGATGTCATTACAATCAATCAGTAGCATTTCCATCGATGGCTTAGTCTTGAGCCAAGTCAAATAAGTCTATCTCAAGGTTTACATACAATTGATCACCTATATCATCATCCCCTATTGTATGTCTACCTAAGACTTGATCCTCTAGTTCACCCTCTTCTTCCCCAAACTCGTGATCTCCACCTTCCTCCATCACAATGTCATTATTGTCACCTTCTTCCTAGCCCATATCGTCATCTTCATCCTCTTCCCTAGATCCATCAGCATCATTATTTGGATCTTCTACCACATCTCCTTATCCACATTCCTATCTTTAAAAATATGTTTGCTTCGAGGAGCAACTTGAAACATGTACCACCAGCTTGGATATGAATGATTCGGGTGAAAGATCACCTACGCTGAAGATACAAATTAGATGCTTGTAATTATGCTTAAGTCTATAAATATAGATATATGAACATCTACCAATATTTTCTTGAAAATGAAGATATTAGCTTTTAATCAATTGATCATTAGTATGTACCTATTCACAATGCTCTGGAAGAACAAAAATATCACTTTTCCAAGGTCCGGTGGAGTCAATGGCAAAGAAACCACTGATGTCTCTCCTGACTGTAGCACTGGGATCATTGTAGATAGTTCTAAACCATTTGACATCAAGAATGAAATTAATAAATTTTCTAGAATCAACTTCATAGATGTCACGTATGGTCCCACAATAATCCAACTACAAGGAGACAATATTAGTATTAGAAGCACTTGCTTGGATATCTTGTACAAAGTTAGCCATGACTCCATATGTGACTCTCCTTGAATCGATGTGTTCCACATGAAAATTCCATCCATATGACCATAATGCACTGTGCTTGTTGTACTACAAAAGAACATGATTAAAACAATGAGGATGCATTTTGTAGCGATTGTGATCATAAATACCCAAATTAAGTAGAAAGGTAAATTAATTACATGTGGCATGCATCCAACTGCAAGCTCGATCGGTCATCCTCTCCATCATCTTCGACTTCACGAAGAGTTTCTTGTAGCCAGTCGTGGGGCATCTGTCTAGGGAGAAGAGCAAGGTCTGGTGGATATGGCACCCTTTGCTTGTGCACGACTCTAAATCTTGTCCTCTCATTTATTCTTTTTGCTTTGGCCTCTTCATATCTCTCCACCCATGTTTGCATCTCGAGACTATGGCACCCTTTGCTTGTGCACGACTCTAAATCTTGTCCTCTCATTTATTCTTTTTGCTTTGGCCTCTTCATATCTCTCCACCCATGTTTGCATCTCGAGACTATTGAGGACACAAAACTTATTGAATTTTTCTCTTTGCTCTTTGCTCATCTTTCTTTCAACCTGTTTACCTTGGGGAACCTCTGCAATGACACAATCATCGTCCTTGATATTCCAAGCATGTGGCACATCGGGATCCTTGGATGCAAGAAACTCTGTGATGTATACTAATGACTCTTGCACAAGCCATCCCTCTGCCATGCTTGCTTCAGGTCTAGCTCTTTGCCTTACAAATCCCTTCAAAGTTGTCATAAATCGTTCAAGGAAAAACATCCAACGACCATGAATGGTTTTTGCAATGGCGACTTGTGAACATGGGATTTAAAAATGTTGCCTAAGTCATCATGCAAATGGATTAGACCTTGTCTTAGAAGATTGGGGTAAGAAGTCAAATACAACTAGGTACAACAAAGTTGTGGATGATGCAAGATCAATGAGTATTTAACGACAAAAATGCAAGAAAGTGCTAAAAGGACTTTTTGCCACAAGATTTTGTATGCAAGGGATAGAAAGGTTATGATTGTGAGTGAGCACAATGTTTTGGAAAGTAGTAAAAGAATAGTAATTGTGAGCTGGCTTGCACTAAGAGCTTTTGATGCTAAGGTTCTACCATGGCATGACACCAAGGACGTTGAAAACTTTGCTAAGGAGGGAGTGAATTTATTTCTTGCGAATGTGTGGAGGAGAGGAATGAGTGAGCAATTGACAAAATTACAATGTCAATGAAAGACTAAGCAAAGGTAAAGTTCTTCAAATTCTATATTTTTTGCAATACTATTGGGGATGTCACTTGATATCCCAATAAAGAAGATTTCCAAAAATAGGATGGGCATTTACCAAATGGCAAAGTGGATAGCATTAAAGAAGTTTGACAGTGAAAAGAAGTGACCCAAAGGTACACAAAGAAGCTTGAGAGTGAAAAGAAGTGACCTAAAGGTACAAAAACCTTGCATAGGAGCTACAACAAAGGATTCATGAGAAGATCCAATGCCAAGGAAGTCAATGTGGATGTACCATGAAGGGTAGTAGATTGAGGAAAAATTGCATTCATTGTTGTTTTATTACATTATGAATCACAAAAGAGTAAACTTTAGATTTGGGATTAACACTACATGAATCCCGAGTTAAATCAATTTTGCATTGGAATACTTGCTAAGGGATGCTTTTTGGACTAAATTAGCAAAAACAAGGAAATCATAGACTATCTAGGGGAACGAAAAGAGATATTTATGTTGTCCTTAGGTGGAATGAATGACTACCAAAGGTTCATTCCAAATTTTAGTAGCATATAAAGCCCTCTAATGGAAAACCTTGGATTGAAGAATTTGCAAGAATAGTGCCGACCTTGATTGATGAAATGCAAAAGATCAACCACAAAAATTCAAAATGTATACCTTGATTGATTCCAAATGTAAATTTCCCATCCACACCTACAATGCTCCTACAAAACTATTGAGATTTTACAATGTAACACAATGAAGATTATTTTATGTACTTTAACATGATACTCTTAGAAAAAGTAATAGAATGGCTTGATCAATATCATATTAGTCATTTCAAAACTTGGATAGAGCTAAGATATGAATTCATGAAAAGGTTCCAACCTGAGTTAAGTAAAGAAGATGTGATGTTGAAATTAAACATATTGAAGCAACACCCATGCAAAATAGTTTATGACTTTTCGCGAGGATGAGAGCCTCAACAAATCAATTGACAACATTGCCATATGAAATTTCATTCCATTTGCGCAGTTAATTGGGCTCATAAATGGTTTCAAATCAAGAATCGTGGAAATCACAAATTCCACTAGCAATTAGGATGAGCTCACAAAGCCATCACAATAGAGAAGGGGACAGAAGGCAGTAGAACCAAAGAAAAAAAAGGAAAAAATCTTCAACTATGTTGGTGAGGTAGATGATGCGGTATTTAACCCAAAGGAGGACTTAGCAAAGGTTGACAAAGATGAAATAAATTAGCTCTCAAAAAAGATGGGAATCAGAGGATCACTAGAATAGCAAGAAATATGGTCCACTAAATGTAAAAATGAAAGGCACACTAGTAATGAGTGTAGATCGTGAAAATGCAGTAGCATTTGCAATCATTCAAGATGCAATCCCAAAGAATGTCAGTGCAACAAGAACAACATAATGGTCATTCCAAACCGCTGAAAAAAGCAGTGATTAGGGAAACAAAACCTTAACAATTTAGGCAAATCATAAAGAACCCAAAGTAGGGTTGGAAAAACCCAAATCATGAAGAGTTCCAAAGCAATGGATATTGAATACACATTCGCCATGGATGAAGAGGATAAACTATTTTGGCAAACAATGAATATTGTGCCTATTGCAACAATCAATACATTGAGGGTGGCAACAAGCTTCACAAATGCAAATGACTCACAAGAGTTCAGTCTCCCAAAGTACTTCATGGAAGCAATCAAAGGAGAAATGGAAATCAAAGAAGAACCAACCCCAAGAATTAGGAGAATAAGTGGTAGTATCAGAGTTAGACAATCAAAGGGTTGAATGGAGGGACAAAGGATAAGACAACTCAATGAAGAGTTCATGAAGAGTTCATCAACATAGCCCATGAATTGTTTCAATGGTTGAGTGATGTATTCACTTAAGAGTACATAGATCTTAAGGGAATATCTCCTTTGCTATGCTAGCACCAAATTTCTATGATCCCATATGCCAAGCCTATAAAGCCACAATGATATTGAATGAATCCAAACCACACCAAATTGGTGAAGGCCTGCATTGATCAACTTCTACAAGCTAGTTTAATCTACTAATGAAGTTATATTCTATTATAATTGTGCAAAAACTGATACAAAAAGCAGGTGATCCCATAGACACTAATTATGTGTTGCACTATGTCAGCTTCATAATCAGAGAGCACAAGACCATTAAGGGCTCTAGATTGAGAATTTTACACATAGACATGAGGTATCAACTCAAATCCTAGCACAAATGCTCAACCACGCGGTATGCCATAGCTTCTCACCTGCTTGGAGCAATACCACCATTGCTGATTGGCTACACCTTGGCCAAGTTTTATGGTTTCGTTCTAGAGAGAGATCAATGGCAACACAAAGGCCCATGGACAGAGGGTTGTGGTCAGGAATGTTTTTGGAGACAGCACTCCACCCTAGGCCACATCATCACTCTCAGGGCTATCATTGAGGAGGTGAGGTTGAGCTGTCAGAAAGTCTATGCTTGCTTCGTAGACTTTCAAAAGACACTATCCCATGATCCCACATAATCAATAGGCTGCATGAGATGTAGATTCCAACAATACAAATTTTGGGGGTGATGAGCCTATATGAGTCAGTCAGAGGGAGAGCTCCTACCCCATGAGGCCTTTCAGATTGGGTTGAAAGCATGATCAATGTGAAGAAGGGATGCCCCCTTTCACTGACTCTTTTTGGACTCTACATTGATGAGATCACATCCTTCATAGGTGGCGAGGGATCACTACTTGTTGCTGATTTGACGATACAATACTACTATATGCAGATGACATAGTCCTCATATCATCTTTAGAAGAGGGACTACAGAGACACTTAGAGGCCCTAGAATTGTTTTGCACAAAGAGAGACTTGACATCTAACCTTGGGAAGACCAAGGTTATGATCTTCAACAGCATCTTCTCTTCCCTTGAGCACAATTAATGGAACTTGGCAACTGTAATTTGAACTTACAATTCATTGCAATAAGGTGCTTGTAAATGAAATCTTGCTAGAATTATAGGTTATAAGGAAGCATGAAGCTACCAGGAGAATGGGAGCAAAGGAAAAGAGAAATAGTAGCACAAAGCAATGATGCCTCAATGGGATTTTGGGAGGCTCAAGACGTGTATAGCGTGTCTATGGGGTTTGTTTAGGACCTTGCACCATGCACTAACCCCTTCTGACATGGTACATGACAAACATATTGTAAAATATATCGAGACCAACACATTGATAATTTTTTTATTCTTGTGGCGCTAAAGAGGTCCTTACAAGAATTGAAGAATCCCAAACTAACATGGAACTCTATGTGAAGCAAAGCATACAAACCATGGTAGTGGCATCATTGCATGATGATAGTATTTCGATTTTGAAGAGCTTTGAGGGTATTGTACACCCTAGGAATTTGAACTCATCACTTAACAAGTTTTCGATGGTGAGAAATTTGTCCTTAGATCTTTGCAAATGAAAATCCCATAATGATGTGTTGTGCTCTAAAGGAAAGGAAGTTGTCCTCACATTTCAAATAGAGCAAGCAAGGGTGATACCAAGAAAGAAGACAATTTTTTATACTTGAATTACAAAAAAAGAATATGTGAATCACCCAATGCATTTCCTTGATGAGTCCCAATAAGTAATATCAGTTTCTATTTACATTAGTTCATGCGAGCTATTTGTTTTATGTGGAGAAATTAATATGTTGTATGGATAGCTTTGATATGCCTACTACATAGCGATAATATGTGCAAAGTGCACTCATAGCATGCACAATGTGCTACATAACATACATAGTGTGCTATTTAGCATACATAAGGTCCTATATGCTCAATGTACTATGCATAGCATGGACAATGTGAGGTGCATGGAATATACGATATGCTAGTACAACATATTGCGAATAGTATACTATTTAGCATATCTACAATTAGCATATGCAATAGCACAAACTATGTGCTATATAGTATACATAGTGTGCTACATCTATCCATACTAAAATAGTGTGCTAGCATGCCAAATCTATCAATACTCAAATAATGTGCTATATAGCATACACAATATTCTCATTAGCATATAGCATACATTGTGTGCCACATCTATGTATACTCAAGAAGTGTGCTATATAGCATATTGAGTGGGCTATATAGCACTAACAATGTGCTATATAGAATACATAGTTTGTCACATCTATCTATATAGTGTATTGAGTGGGCTAAATAGCACTAATGATGTGATATATAGCATATATAGTGTTCCCCATCTTGGTATACTCAAACAATGTGCTATATTTTTTTTTTCCCGAAAAAATAGTGCTGATTATATTACTTCGAAAAACAAGATACAAGAGGTCAGTTTTGCAACTGACGGGCTGCGTTCACAAATCGGACGCAACCCTACATGGAATCAAAAAGCTCTCTCATGCGGAGGGATCAAGCGGGTGTGAGTAAACAGCCAGAGAGGTAGTGAATAGCGCCACTGAAGGCCCTGAGAAGTATGCTCGAAGAAGAGGCCCCGCGTATCCCAATCTCGGAGGAAACGTCTCTGCTTCTCCCGGCCAGCCCGGGAGTCTCCCTGAATCTGGTCCCATTGGCCTCTGAGTGTGTGGATGATCTCACTCCAGATGTCGGCCATGATCTGGGCAGTCAAAAGAGAGGTACCACCGAGGATCTACGCGCAGCGCAAGGTCCAAATGTGCCAGCCACAGCGATGCTACTAATAATCTCCCAGATTGGCTACCTCTCCTGAGAACCTGTGTCCGCCTCTGCCAGGTGCAGCGGGATGCCCTCCAGCGGCCCCCAAGTCCCCTATGTGATAAGGAATATGGGGTCCTGTGGGCCTGTCTCGAACAGCTGATGAAAGCCAGGTGTGGTGCTGCACCAGCAGAACGCACCCTAGCTCCGGTGCTGCACATGTAAGGATCCCGAAGGTCCACCTCCACACTTCTTGGGCGTGAGTGCAGCTCCACAGGCAGTGTTTGGTGACTCCTCGTCCTCATGACAGATCTGACAAAGTCCATCCTGACCAATCTGCCGCAACCAGCTCCCCACTGGAAGACCCTTATGGGCAAGTAGCCAAAGGAAGTAGGAAATCTTCCGTGGCCGCCAGCTCTCCCACAGGGCCTTCCAGAAGGCCTGCAAAAATAGCCTAGAGATACCCTGAGCATACCAACTGGGTCGCTGAGTGGGCGGGCGGCTCTGCATCCTCCCCAAGAACTCCTGCCCAATGTCGTACTGTAAGCGAAGAAAGGGATCGGCCCCTGGCCTACCACAACCTCTGGCCATCTCCACTCACCTAGGTCCCAATCAAGCTCTGACAAGGCCCACCCCTCCTAAAGCCAGAGTCGCCATAACTGCAGCTGATCCTGCTCTATACTAGGATCGAGATCCGCCAAACCTTCCCCACGAGGCCTACGACCCACACCCTCTGCCACGGGAGAAGGGGGTCAATGAGCACACCTCTCTCCTAAGTCGACCGTCCCCCGAAACCGCGAAGAAGGAAACAGAGGTGTCATCCATCCGGCGTGCAACCACCAGTGGGATGCCACGGGGGGTGAACTGTCCAAGCCAACAGTCATCACCAGGCATGAGGATCTAAAACTCGGGTGGAGCCAACCAACCGGCAAGAATCACTCCGTCTATCTCTGTGCGTCTCGCCTAAGCTCCACGGGCACCTCCAGCTGCGGCTGCTAGAGCAATGGTCTCCAAGTGTCTGTAAGTGTCCCTCCAAACTCGAAGGGACCGGGCTGGCCCCTGCATCCAACCGTCCCACAGGATATGTGACCTCTCCCCCAGCTGAAGGCCCTCGGTATCTCTGACTTGAACGTTCCAGATGAGCGGCTGGCGGTCAATCTCCTCTTGACTGCTAGGAGGGAGCTGAAGGAGGCTGAGACGGAGTCGCCTCCAAACCATGAGAAGGCTACGAATGAGTGGGGAGCGGGGGTGAGTAAGCGGTGCAGAGGAGAAGATCCACCGGAGGGATGGTAGCCACTCTCCACCTTGGCGCGGGACGCAAGAACTGATAACCTGCTGAAGTAACATCTTCCACGTTTGCCCCCCCGGGGTCAAGCCGCGGATAACTAGCTTGCCCAGCAGGGCCTGACTTTGAAGCTCAGGATCAATGACCCCCAAGCCACCCTCAGCCTGCGGAAGAATGACTGTCTGCCAGGCTACCCTGGCTCTGGTATCTCTGAGACCATCCCCCCCAGACCAAAGGAAATTTTAGACCATCCTCCTGAGCTGTGCCACACTGGATCTCGAGAAGCACCAACAAGAAGCCACATACCAAGCCGTGGCTAGGAGAACTTGGTTGACTACAAGAGCACGACCTGCAAGAGAGAGCTTAGCAGTGCTCCAGAAAGCCAGCTTCCGTCAAATGGAGTCTAGCACCGGGAGAAACTGCTGAGCTGGCGTGATGTCCAAGCCGACCTGAAAGCCGAGATATCTAGCTGTTTGCCCCCGCGGGATCCATCTGAAACCCAAGAACCTCCCCCACTGTGAGCATGCCTCAGGGTTTGTGAGAAAACCAACTGATTTGTTCCAGTTGACTTTCGCACCGGCTGCTGACCAGAAGACCTCTAAGGCCAGCCTCACCCTCTCCAGCGTCATCTCATCATCCTGAACGTACAGCGCGGTGTCATCTGCATACTCCGAGTCCAGGAGCTCCGTGTCCTCCCTGATGGGAAGGCAAACACCTCGGATACCGGTCGACCTCGCCCGAAGGTAGTATGTCATCGCCTCGGCGAAGAATAGAAACAGGTAGGGAGCGAGGGGGCAACCTTGACGCACTGATCTCTCTAATCGAAAACGCTCTCCCATCCTACCACCGATGATGACCTTGCTGGTAGCTGTCCTGTATAGCGCTAAGATACCCTGAATCCATCCTACTGGGAATCCCAGTCTCTCCAAAGTACCCTCCGGGAAGGACCAGTCCACTCGATTGTAGGCCTTCTCAAAGTCGAGAAGTAGAATGGCTAAGTGCGCCCCGCTGTGCTGAGCCCACTCCGTTGCCTCTGAGAAGGTAAAGACATTATCCAGGATACTGCGATCCTGGATGTCTGAGTGTCATGAATGAGGTCAGGAAGTAGTGGCCGAACTCTGGCACTGATCATCTTGGCAAGGATTTTGTAGGCAGTGGTGAGGAGAGTGATCGGGCGCCACTGACGGATCTCCTGTCGGTCTCCTCCCTTCAAGATGAGGCAAATCAATCCAGAAGAGAGGCTCTCGGGGCATATGTCCACTGCTGAAAATCCTCTGGAAGGCTGCTAGGAGGGGCTGATGGATCTAATCCCAGAAAGAGGTGAAGAAAGCGCGAGAGAGCCCATCCTCGCCAGGGCATTTCTGCCCATCGATGGCCAACAAGGCCTCCTGCATCTCGACAGTGGTGAACGGAGCCATCAGCGTCGTCTGCATGTTGGGCTGAACAAGGGCTGGAATGTGCCTCCACACTTCCTCGCGAGAGTGGCTAGAGCAGGGGGAAAGCTGCTCCTATTGGAAAAGAGTCCTGTAGAAGTCGGTAGCCAACCCCAAGACCTCTTCCGGGTCAGAAACGATGTGCCCCTCCATTGTCCTGAGACTCCGGAGCTGATCACCTGCTGCCCTCTGGCCATGCGTCCTGAAGAACTCCTTGCTCATCCGATCGCCCTTCCGAGCCCAGTAGGAGAGGGAGGCATGATAAGAAAACTCTGAGCGACGCTGGAGAGTCTCCTCAAGAAGGGCTCTAGCTCGAAGGGCCTGGATCCGAAGCTCCTCCGAACCCGGAGCTACCTACTGGAGTCGCTGAATGGAGGCGAGGTCCCTACGAAGAGCTCTCTCTCTGCCCCACCACTCCTGGCAAACCTGAAGGGCTGCGAGCTGGCAAATCTGGTTGGACTCCTGCAAAGCCTGTGCCACCGACTCTACCAGATCCACGCACTCTCCCCAATCTCTGTCCCAAAGGCTACCGATACTGCTGTGCACCTCCTCCCTAGAGAAGATGGAATCAGGAATCCTGAACGAACGGGGAGGAAGGAACCGAGCTGTCGAGTCTAGTGATTGGAGCACTGGCGCGTGGTCGGAGAGTGTCGTCCCTGGCACTATACCCACCTGACCACCTCTGCTGGTGGCCCAATCACTGACATAAAATCTGTCCAGTCTCTCCAGGAGTCTGCCTCCTTCCCTGCGGAAGCCCCACAATAAGTCCAAGCTCCCATGCCATCGTCGGAAGGACGGGTCTCTCCAGCTGTCCCTACCACCTGTCACGAAGATAAAGGAGTCCCAAGCGGACTGCTCTGCCTGAGCTATACCTGTAAACTCTAGTCCTCGACCCTGCTGGTCCTCCAAAGCCTCCAGATTGTTGAAGTCACCTCCAACAATCCAGGAATCCATGTCTAGGAGAATCTCTGTGAGTGTCCTCCAAAAAGTGGCTCTGCATCGGAGGTCTATGGGTGCATAGATGTTGAGGACTCCTATTTTGGAGCCCTCCAACTCTAGGCCAACCCAAAGTGCTCGGCCTGGGATCAACGTACCATGACCAAAAACTCCCTGGGCAAACGGCTTGCACACGGAAGTACAAACACCACCACTCCTCCCCTGTGCTCCGATCGAAAGCTCCCAATAAGTGTGAGAGTGTCCAGGGAGGATCTTCCCGCAGCTACGGGAGTGAGCCACTGAAAGCTTATGCTCCTAGAGCAAGAGCATATCCAAGCGACCAATCACTGCTGGCTGAAGTTCCTGTCTCAAGATGAGCTTCCTAGGACCACGGGTGCCAGAAGAATGAAACCCGTTCATGTTCCAGGAGACAAGGTGTAAGCTCATGATGAAGACTGGTAGGCTGCGAAAAACTGTCTGGCGGCTGAGGTCGATGAAGAGGATGAAGTTTCGGAGTGAAGGCGCTGACGCTTTTGTGAGGGTTTGCAGGGGGAGGCGGGGTCATCCTGCCCATTCTTCAGAACTTTTAGCAAAGGCGTGAGGCCTTTGGTGCCATGGACAAACACTTTCTCGAGCCAACTCGAGATCTCTGAAGTGGTCATCCCATAGAAGGCGCGAAGCTTCTGGGGAGTCCAGGCTCTGACATCCTAGGGTAGGGGCCACGACAGAGGGGGTCTGAGGATCACAATCAATCTGAAACGCTTGGCGGTGCATCGCCACCGTAGGCGCACGTCACCCTTGAACCACTGAGTCTCGAGAAGCTGTCCACCCGACGGGCCTATCCAAGAGCAAATTTGAGCGTGCGTCTGCTCTCTGAGAGCCTCCCAATTCGAGTCGTCTGTCTAGGTCTCGGTGCCCTCGCTGAGAAAGGTGAAAGCAAAGCTGGGGCCATCTCTCGTCGGGGCCAAGGCTGCGATCTTCCCATCCGCCCCTTTATGGAGCAGGAAGATACTAATGTCGAGGTAAGCAGGGAAGGTCCCGAGGTCGGCCACATCCAAGTAATCCCAGGGACCAGATCCGTAGAAGTCGCGAGGAAGCTCTCTCTCCTGGAGCTGAGGCCCGCCAGAGTCTGCAACTGAGGGGGTCGGGCTAGCAGACAGGGAAGACTGCTCCAAGGGTGGTGCAGGCCTGCCTAGGGTGGGGAGGGGGAAGGAGGCTGAGGGGTAGGCAACTCAGACTCCACGGAAGCGACTAGCGGGGGGGGCGGAGGAGGGGGAGTGGGGGCTACCCGCGGTTGAGGAGCCATCGGTGCAGCTGACAATGCAGGAGAACTGAGAGGGGCGGGGGAGGGGGGATGGGGCTGGAGCTGGGACTGGGGCTGAAGAGGAAGAGAAGGGGGCTGAAGCGGAAGAGGCGGGGGCTGATGCTATGGGTCGAGAATAGAAGGCTGCGGCTGGGGTAGGGGCTGGGGCAGAGTGGAAGGGAGCTGGGGATCGGAAAAGGGGGGGACCTGAGGCTGCGGAGGGCGGGCTACAGACAAAGCAGAAGCTCTCCCAGGACCCTGGGGCAGTTGTTTGTCAGGTCTCTGAGGCGCTGCTCCCGGTAGGGTAACCTCTACCTCCTTGCCTTTGTCAAAAGTCTTCTTATTCTTTCCTCTTTTCCTTCTGACCTTGGTCCAGCCACCAGCCACCTCTGGAACGGGCTCCGGCTGACTCTGCTCTTCCTGACGTGGCTGCCCGAGGGGAGGGGGAGAGGGCTGAGAGGGGAGGGCGGGGGGGCCGGGAGGAACTGGAGAAGCGTGGACAAGCAGCAGCCAGGTGCCCAAAGCTGTGACACCTCAGGCACTAGCCTGGCTGTCCTATAACTATCATGCTCTGAGTAATGCTGCCAGCATCTGTCACGATCTCAATCACTACAGGGAGGGACGCAGGGTCAGCCACAGCCACACGGACTCTGGGAGCACCTGCCGCAGTAACCGCATCGACGAAAGTGTCATGCATCACCCAGCCAAAGTGGGAGCCCAGGTCCCTGACTATCGGCCGCAACTCAGCAGCAAGGCCTGGAAATACTAGCGTCACTGGATGGCGAGGTATGCAGAAACGAGCATCAAAGTCCGCTGCGCTAATCCCTCGGTACCAAGGAACTATCATGATGATCTTGCCATCCACCGATGTGGGGGAACCAGCAATCAGGTTGCTCGTAGCTTTCACTGTGGATAGTTTGAGCCAGAAGATGCCCCTTCCCATAAGGGCCACCTCCTCAATGTGACTATCCTCTAGCATAAGCGTGGATTGCAGCCAATCCCTGATGGCTGGTCTGG
This sequence comes from Dipteris shenzhenensis, assembly GCF_047967505.1. Lineage (NCBI taxonomy): Eukaryota > Viridiplantae > Streptophyta > Polypodiopsida > Gleicheniales > Dipteridaceae > Dipteris > Dipteris shenzhenensis. The sequence goes on along the minus strand of NC_141616.1, from coordinate 53,231,194 downwards.
AGGGGGAAAGTCCAATGACTCTGCCATAGACTGAGGTGTGGGCAAAGTCATTGGCAACCTGTTGTACCCGGGAAGATTGTTGCTCTGTCAAGATCACGCGGTAGGCTTCTGGAGAGGGGGGTTCCGGGTAGGGAGCCGCCATACCGCCAAGACAAACTGCGAGAACTCCGATAAGGAAGAGGCTGCCACCAAAAAAGGGGGGAGGGGATAGACGAGGGTGGAGCCTAGGTTTGGATGAGGAGTCGGCAAGCGAGGCGAGAGCGAGGGCGGGCGGGGGGCAGAGGGCGGAGGCGGGGGCGGAGGGGCGAGAGTGGGGGTGTGGCGGGGTGAAGGAAGGGGCGGCGACGAGGTTGGAGGGGTGAGGCGGGCACGGTGAGGTGGCGAGGCGAGGCGGGAGAGCTGGGCAGTGAGGCGGGCGCGGTGAGGCGGCAAGGCGGGGCGGAGGGGCAGACGGGGTGAGGTGGGCGAGGGCGGGCTAGGCGGGTGAGGCGAGGGCGGGCTAGGCAAGGGCGAGTGAGGCGGGGGCGGGCAAGGCGAAGGAGGGCGGGGCGAGGGCGGCTAGGCGGGGCTAGGCGGGCGAGGGCGGGCGAGGTGAGGGTGGGCTAGGCGGTCGGGTGAGGCGGCCGAAGCGAGGGCGAAGGCGAGGTGGGGGAAGCGCAAGGCGAGGTGAGGGGAGGGCGAAGGTGCAGCAAGGGAGGGTGAGGCGAGCTCGCAGGCGAGGTGGCCGAGGGGGGTAGGGAGGTAGGCTATGGCGAGGGAGGGAGGGAGTGCTCGCAGGAGCTGTATCAGGGCTGCATACTCACAATGTATTGATAGCTTGATGTTGACTAATCTCCAAACAATGTGCTATATAGAAAATTCAGTGCACTAAAGAGCACAAATAGTATTCTATGCTATATAGCATACATAGTGTGTCACGTATGTATGCTTAAACAATGTGCTATATAGTAAATTCAGTGGGGAGTAGAGAGCACAAACAATATTGTATATAGCATAATCAATGGGCTCAAACACCACATTTATGTATATTCAAAACAGTGTGCTATATAGTAGATTTGATGGGCTAAAGTGCATAAATAGCTATATAGAATATTTTGTGTGCTCAATAGCACAAATAGTGTGATATATATCATAAATAGCATGCCACATGTATCAATAATCAAATAGCATACCACATGTATCAATACTCAAATAGTGTGCTATATAGATGGTTAGTGGGCTAAAGGGCATAAATAGTGTGTTATATAATGTAAAAAAATCAACATATTCAAATTGCGTGCTATATATAGCATACCACAAACTTTTATCAATCAAGGACAATGGCATGTTATCTCTCCCAAGAAGCATACAACCAAGTTCATAAACACAACTTCATATATAGATGGTAGATGATTGATTTAGGGAGTGTTTGAAGAACTTTCCTTTATATGTCGTCATATCTATTGTAGATTTTGCAAAGAATTACTTAGTAAAAAAAAATCAAATTTATTCCATGCATTGGCATACTAAATAGCTCATAATATTGGTTCATAATACTTATCACCATAGCCCTATGGATAACAAAATAAATAAGGAGATGCATTTCTACATTTTTTATGCATTTCTACATTTTTTATGACAAATACATGACACTCTTTTTGTATAGCATTTCTTTTCGCTTCCATAAAAGTGGCTTAAGGAACAAGAGATACAATTCAAAATGGATTTAGTGTGGTGAGATGGAGCAGCATCTCAGTTTAAGGTAGCAAGAACCTTTTACTCTGTTGCCAAATTCTTTGGACTAACCAATTTCAAGATGACCTGGAATTGCTTTGAATTGGATCCATGGCAAAGGAGAACATGATGGTGCCTACGTATTGATCATCAAAAGAACCAGCCCAGTGGTTGCTTGTGATTTAGCTTTGGGATAGTTTACTTGTTTCATTTCTTAACTAGGCTTTGACTTAGTGTGATTGTCCTAAAAACATTGTGCAAGCGTATGCTAGTTCAGATCAATTACCAGCTATGTGATTGTTCAGAACCAGCATCGTTGAACATACATTAGTTATTGACTAGCCCAATGGCATGGTTGAGCAGAAATTAACAGCAATATATTTCACAATAGAAAAGCAATATATTGTTATTTTACTAAACCAGCCCAGTGGTTGGAACATCATGCAACCATGTCTACTTCAGCTCAATCACCAATTATGTGATTGTCCTGAACTAGTGTGGTTGAATAGACATTAGTTATTGATGGTCTGGTTGAAATTACTGTGTTTCTTAGTACTTAAATTAGTAAAATCTAATTTCCTACTATTTAGTTCATATGCCACTTAATTTCTAGACCGAGATGGCTTGGACTTAATGCGATTGTCCTAAACTAGCTCATCGGTGGTGGTTCAAGGCAAATATTCTACTTTGTCTCAAGGTTTAAATCCCTGACCGATCTATACATGATGTGAAATTTCTTTGGGTCTACTAGCCATGACAAGGTTGAACATGATGGTGTGGTGCTATTATCCTACTGTTATTAAGCAAGCTCTATTTAAACACCAATTAACAGGCCCTCAAGAAAAGCTTAATGATGCCCACGATGCTGTAACATGTCTTATAGCCAACCTCTCCATAGGCGCGCATTCACAACATACAATAAACAAAGCCTTAAGAATAGTGTAGTACACAGAGTGTTCCATGAAGTGAAAATGGATGAAGTGCAAAGGAGAAGCATGCACAATTGTGAGAAAATTAAAGGAGTTTGTGGTCTACACATCATATTGGGCTTTTCAAACAACCACCTGATTAAAACAAGAAAACTTTCTTGTGTCTGTAGTGCATGCATCATCATCATGATTGTGGGAACATTGCACTGTGAACACATGGGAATGAGTTCAAGTTTTTCCTCTATGTTTAGATGGAGTGACAAACAATGGAGAGACAAACAAAGACTCACCATAGTTTGGGGAGAGTTTTGATGACCTCACTGACTGTCTGGAAGAGGGGGATAACTTTGCAGTTGTCACTAACTCTGGGGAGAACAAGGAAGATGACCCATACTTTTTGTTGCAGTGCACAAAACTTAAGCACAAGGTTGAAGAAGCATTTAAGGATAATTGGGGAACAACCTATGAGAAGTGGGATGTAGTAGTCATAGCTTTTTGGTACAAAAAAACATCCAAGAGAGGCCGCAATTCCGCAATTATGAACTGCTACATAAGAGTCCACAAACATTTGTGTACTCTCATCTAGTAAGAGTTATTAAGTTCCAGATGCAACCTATGCCACAATGAAAGAAGGGCAAGAATTCTTCAAATTGGATTTAGACACGCATCAGCACATCTTGGGGTGTCTTGGAGTGGTGGATGAGGACGACTAAGATAGTACTAAGAGAATGTAGTCTCATTGCAACAAGGAAATGATATTTCACTTATCTTGGAAAATGGAAAATGTATTTGAGACTACACTTGTTTTAGTAAATGCCAAACTAACCACCCTGCTTGTTTGTAAATCCCAAACAATAAATTCCAGGCTTGTTTTTAGTATATCCCAAATAACCACCGCGTTGGTTTTATTAAATCCCATAACAAATCCACAAATCCTAAACGAATGAATTGTATGCCATTCATCTTGTAATAATAAAAGCAAACCACCGTGTTGGTAGCTATTAATATCCAAGTGTAAAACTAACCACCATGCTGCTAGTGACCACTTATCATGCACTATGCCATGCTATCCTAAAATTTATTGCAAAGTTCTATACTAAAACAGTCCCCTTTAGGTTAGTTATCTTCAATTAGTCAGATTTCAGCCACTGGGCTACTTAAGACATTAGAGTAGTCCTATTTCATCGCTTCATCCACCTCGTGTATTAAGCAATCGTGTAAAAAATGAAGATTTATCAGAGTTTACTTTGGTCGACTAAAATAAGATCGGTTAACATTTTACTCAGGCAGATTCATAGCTGCTCACAAAATATTACATTCACATATTATTGACACTAACAATAAATCAACTGTCTTTCTAGAGACATTTAAGTATTAACATGGAAGCAAGTCGATACAAAATCAGGTATTACGAGCACCATAGATCATGGATGATGACAGTCTGAGAAAGTCCACAAGTCCAAGAAATGCCTGCAAGATTTTTACTTTTTCAAAAATACGATGACATTTTGCGGCTCAAGGAAATTCCAAACTTTTGACTATCTTATTAACCTCTCTATAGCAAGCATCTTCCAGCTCTTTAGGCTAGTCTGATGAGCTATCGTAGACCTCATTACACACTCAGATCACCAATTGCTTGCTTGCCTCTACCGACTTGTATGCCCATAGTAACTCCTCCTTTCGCTCAGGGTCCTCTTCATCCCAATATTGGCGCTCTATACAACTTCGCGTCACCATCATGTCCTACCAAAAGAAACCTACAACATGAGCTTGACAAGTACCTTACAGGAGTAAAAAAAATGATAGCCAACAATTTTTGTTGACTCTAAGTCGTACAATTAATTGCAAAGCATGTTCTCCTTGTAGCTATTATCCTCCCTCTTATCCAGGTCTATTTCTACGAGGAGATCATCCAACATTGTTCTCAGATAGAACATGAGCATTCCAAAGTCTTTTGGGTTTGCCATAAATTTGCATTGGTGTATAGAGTTTTAGGGCTAGATTTCATAATGGGCTCTTACTTTTGTGGCTACACTTCACTTAAATAGGGAGAGAGTTCATTGATCCCAACCTTCTTGTACTTCTTTCATACAACTTGACATGTCCACCTCTCATCATTTGACTGAGGTGGGTAGTCTTCTCTATTAGCGGGTTGGAACTCTAGCTAAGATATGCAAAGATAATGTGCGAGCAATGACTTCCATACAAAAAGAATCACAAATGCATACTCACCAGTTACCACCACCGGGCTTGCATGATCAGTAGAGTGATATGTTAATTACGAGTCACTGGGATTGCATGCTTAGTAGAGTGCAGTTAATTACCAATCATCAGGCTTGCATGTGTGAGGACACAATGGAAGCTGAGAGGGAGAGAGAAAGCTTGAGAGACACAAGTTTTGGTGGGTGTAGAACACCCTAATCTTCTATCTCATCCATATATATATGTGTTTAAGTATTGTAAATAACCAGGGGTTAAGGTACAGTGGTCTTTAACCCCCACAACCTCCCACTCAAAGGCCAATGTGCCTTTAAGGGAGAACAACCACAATGAGCATACTATCCAATGCCCATCAATACATGACAATACTCAAACTGTTGACTAGGTAGACTCTTTGTCAGCATATTTGCAGGGTTATCATCTGTATGAATCTTGACAAGCTCTATGCACTTGTCCTCAAGTACCTTCCTAATAAAATGGTACCTGACCTCAATGTGTTTGGTCTTTGCATGAAAGATCAGATTCCGTGCTAGCTGAATAGCACTCATGGAAGGAATCACTATGCAATGTCAGTACACCTGTATGAATCCCCAAATCTCTCACTAGCCGATCAAGCCATATAGCCTCCTTGCAACCCTCTATGGCTGCAACATACTCAGCCTCTATGGTAGACAAAGCAATTCACTTCTGTGCATGAGACATCCACGACACTGCACCACCTACAAAGGTGAACACAAAACCAGAAGTGGATCTCCTGTTATCCACATGCCTTGCATAGTCGGAATTTGTGTACCCAAATACATGCATCTCTCCTCTACCAAAGTAGATACACACCTCCTTGGTATCCTTCATGTACCTCATGATGCACTTAACTGCCTGCCAATGCCTCTTTCCTAGATTAGCCATATATCGGCTAACAACTCCCACTGCAAATGCAATGTCCAATCTAGTAGCTATCATAGCATACATAAGACTCCCAACCGCTGATGCATAAGGAACCTTGGCCATCATGGCCTTCTCCTCATCTAATTTGGGACTATCTTCCTGACTCAGTTTCACATATGGAGGCAATGGAGTACTTACTACCTTCCTCCCCTCCATATTGAAACACTGCAACACTTTTATAACATACTCCTTCTATGAAAGCCAAAGGAGTTTCCTACTCCAGTCATGCGTGATGCGCATACCAAGAATATGACCTATAGGTCCCAAATCCTTCATGTCAAAGGCCTGATGCAACTTGGCCTTCAATGCATCAAGCTCATAAGTGTTCTTGCTAGCCAATAACATATCATCCACATAAAGTGCCAAGAGCATTAGGCTATTATCCTGAGCCCTTTTACAGTGATCAATCTCACTTCTTCTGAAACCCTGGGACCAAATGAAAGCATCAAACTTGTGATACCATTCTCTAGGCACTTGCTTAAGGCCATAGAGACTCTTTTTCAGCTTACAAACCAAATGCTCTTTGCCCTTTTCTTCAAAGCCTTCCGGCTGTAGTATGTAAATTTCCTCATGCAAATCCCCATGCAAGAAAGCTGTCTTGACATCCATCTACATAAGCTCCATATCCTCTATTGCCACAAGTCCAAGTATACATCTAAGTGCAGTCATCTTCACAACCAAAGATAGTATCTCATCAAAGTCCACACCCTTCTCTTACTTGAACCCTTTAGCAACCAAATGGGCCTTGTACTTAGGCACATCATCACCTCTATGACCTATATCTTGTAGACCCATTTACATGGCAATGCTTTCTTTCCATGTGGCAAAGAAACCAAGTCTTATTCTTTATGAGTGAACTCATCTCTGATTGCATAGCATACTCCCACTTTCCCTAATCCTCGTGCCTCATAGCCTCTCTGTAGCAAGAAGGCTCCCTGCAATCAGTAAGCATCACACAGTCTACCCCTGGAACAAATCTCTCAGGTGGTCTAGACACTCTAGATGTTCTTCTAAAGGGCATTTTAGTTTGCTGTCCCACCTGCATATCAGCCACATTTGGCTCATCATTGCCACCAATAGATCATCCATCATCTGCCCTTGATTGTGTACCTGTGGGAGTACCTGGTGACACCATTTCCTGCACATTCGGTGCATGGACAACTTGTTGTCCTATCAACATATGCGGGTGGATTCACATCCTGGAAAGTGATTCTTCTCATTTACACATCCCTCATGGGTGTCTTATGCATCTTCTTCTCATTGAAGACCACATCATGGCTTCGTATGATTTTCTTTGCTTCTGGATCCCAGAGACGATAGCCCATCTCTCCACTTTCACCATAACCTAGAAAGATGCATTTATTAGACTTAGGATCTAGCTTCTTTCGAAGCTCTTTTGGCACATGTGCATATGCCTCACACCCAAATATACGCAAATGAGAGTAAGAGGGCTTCTTGCACTCCATGCCTCTTCAGGAATACCACCATCCAAACTCCTACTAGGTGATCTATTGATCACATGCACTGCGGTCTTCATTGCCTCAGCCCAAAAACCACTAGAAAGACTTGATTGGAAAGCATACATTGTAACCTTTCCTGAATGGTGTTCATTTGTTCTGTAACTAGATTCTACTCTAGAGTACGAGGGGACGTGAGCTCCCTCTTAATCCCACGTGTATCACAAAAATGCTGAAAGTCATGAGAGATATACTCTCCACCATTATCAGTCCGTAGGCATTTAAGCACTCTACCTGACTGATTTTTCAGCCAAAGCCAACCATTTTTGAAATACCTAGAACACATCGCTCTTTCGAGCTATAGCATAAGCCCACACTTTCCTAGTTGCATCATCAATGAATGTCACATAGTATTCAGCCCTGCCTAATGACCATGTAGGCATGGGACCACATACATCTGAATGCACCAAATCAAGCCTTTCAAGCTCTTTCTTTCCCCTTCTTTTATGGGCTGATTTAGTCTGCTTCCCATAGAGACAATGCTCACAAAATTCAAAATTAGAAAAACTCAAATGCGGTACATAACCCAAACGGCATAAGAGTTTCATTCCATTCTAGCTCATGTGCCCCAACCTATAATGCCACAAAGTACTTGGCTGCACTATGATTGCAAGAACATGATCAGACACCCCTGATACATGTAAGGGATACAAAGTCCCACACTTGGCACCCCTAGCCAAAACCATAGAGCCCTTCTGAATTTTCCAACTCTGAAAGCCAAAAGTGGTCTGAAAACCAGCATTATCTAGCTGACCCACTAAAATAAGACTCTTGGTCAACCTAGGCACATGTCTCACATTTTTCAAAACAAATGCAGACCCATTAAACTTAGCAAGACAATTTGCAAATATCTCTCTTCTGCCACAACTCCAAAATATCATCCAAGGATAGAACCCTTGCACTTACTTGCAAAAATGAACCTTACGAAACTTAACCTTAGCCAAAATGCCACATGGCAATCAATGAGAAGGTCTTGGAAACTTTTAGAAATTTAATTCAAAGAGATGATGGAAAAACACAGAGAATCACAACTCCCTTGATTTTTCACGGAATGACAAGCAGCTTTGTGGACATATGTTTCAGGCAGTCCCGGATCAATGGGACAAAGAGCTCTGCAAATGGAGGCGCAGATGTTGAGTTCCCACTCACATAGGAAATGGCAAAATGAAGACATCAGAGATACAGATTCACCACAGCTTCAAAAGTTCATGGAACCGGAAGAAGCTTCTCAAGTAGAAGTTTTGGACCACTCTGGATCCACTGGGAGTGTCAAAAGTGCAAATGGTGGCCTGGATATGGAGATCCAATACACGAAGTCCTCACAGGAAATGAATTTCATCACTTTTTGCAGGAGCTGTAACTTTTCATTGAAAACTCGGATGACAGAGATGTTAGAAGTGAAAATGTAGCTCTCAATCTGATCTACAACTTTCTTGAAGACTTTAGTCGAAATTCTACCCCTAACTCCAAATATTTGTGCCACTATATATGTGTGTCTGAGAAGATTTTTTTATATCCTGCAGGAAATGAATTTCGTCACTTTTTGCAGGAGCTGTAACTTTTCATTGAAAACTCGGATGACGGAGATGTTAGAAGTGAAAATGTAGCTCTCAATCTGATCTACAACTTCCTTGAAGACTTTAAGTCGAAATTCTACCCCTAACTCCAAATATTTGTGCCACTATATATGTGTGTCTGAGAAGATTTTTTTATATCCTGTGCCTTTAACTTTGCAACCCAACAAAACAAATGCCCAATAGGATTTTGCCCCTTTCTCTCTAATTGCTATAGTAGCTCCAAAATCTGCAGCTCCTCCTACTGAACAAGGATTTTTTAGGATGCACCACTCTCTCTCTGAGCTAGAGGCTATGCACTGGGTTGCTCATGCTATCGTCAAGCTCTACTGCCAAGCTCTGATACTAGTTGTGAGGACACAATGGAAGCTGAGAGGGAGAGAGAAAGCTTGAGAGACACAAGTTTTGGTGGGTGCAAAACACCCTAATCTTTTGTTTCATCCATATATATATATGTGTGTGTTTGAGTATTGTACATAATCGGGGTTAAGGTATAAGGGATATGAGAATCTAGTCCAGAGTATTGCCATCTAATTGCAAATTTTGACACTGGAAGAGCTTCAGTCACTCCTACTTGGTGAAGAACTCAGGACTCAGGCAATCCAAGCACGTAAAGGTCATTCTAATGATCATGCATTCACAGCTTCAAATAGAAGCAGAGGCAGAGGCAAAGGCAAATGTAGATCATATCAGAAAAGTGGTTCATCATCAACAAAATCAAAGTGAGAATTAGCATCAGCATCAGCATCATCCTCAACAACATCAGAATCAGCAAAGAGGAAATCATTCCAATCGAGGAAGATTCCAAGGATGAGGGAATGCATCCACCAATGTGTCAAACATTCAGTGCAACTACTGTCACAAATTTAGACAATATGAAAGAGATTGCCGCAAGAAGCAATACGACCAAGGCAGTCAATCCAACAGTAATCGAGGGAATTTTCGAGGCAGAGGAAATCATTGTGGTGGACATTCTAGTCACAGTCATTTTGCAAATGAACATGGGAATATGTTTCTTGCAAGCGAGGAAATGCATCAGACTGATACAGTGTACCCAGACAGTGTACCCAGACACTGATTTCAATCCCAAAGAGGATTACAGCTATCAAGTCGACCAAGTGGAATAGGATCCTCGGTACATTGACAGTGGTGCATCATCTTATATGACAAATCATTAGGAATGGTTCACAGAAATGAAGCCATTTGAAGGTCAGAAAAATGTCATCTATATAGCAAATAATACACCGAGGGACAAGCGTTATCCCTATGAACAATTTCATTGGTACAAAAGGATTAGTGAAAGATGTGCTTTATGTTCTAAGGCTCAGCAAGAACCTTTTGTCAGTAGGTCAAATGACAGAACACAATTACAAAGTCACCTTCAACGGTGATGAATGCACTATCAGAGATAAATCCAAAACATGTCAACTAGTAGCAAAAGGTGTCAACGAAGGATGCTTATACAGAATGCTAGCTACAGTATCAGATAAGCATGCCATGTCAGCTCAACCACAACAGATGCCACTATCTGCAAAATGGCACAAGAGATATGGTGATGTCAACTTCAAGTACTTATTAGATCTCAGGAATTAGAATATGGCAATTAGGATTCCGAAGCTATAGTTTCTTTAAAAATTTTGCAAAGCATGCTACTTCAGAAAACAAAAGCGAACCAACTTTGTCAAAAGTACCTCTCGTGCACGAGGTATTCTTGATTTGATACATACAGATGTATGGGGTTATGCCCAGACCCGCAACATCAATGGTTCACTTTACTACTTGACTTTCATCGATGACTACATCAGATATTGTTGGGTCTACCTTTTGAAATAGAAATCTGAAGTGTTTTCCAGACTTCAAGAATTCAAAGCCATGGTAGAAAACCAGACAGGCAGAAAGATCAAGGTCATGAGATCAGATAGAGGAGGTGAATACATGTCTTTAGCATTCATGAACTTTTACAGAAGTCACGGCATACAAAGACAATTCACATGTGCAGATACTCCTCAGCAAAATGCAAGAGTTGAAAGGAATAATGGGACTTTAGCAGACAATGCTAGAGCAATGCTTAGTGAAAAGCATCTTCCGAATCAGTATTGGGTAGAAACAATAGCTACAATAAACTACTTGCTTAATCGTCTTCCTATCACAAGGAATGACTCGTTTTGTATTATTCATTCGACACAAGCCACACATTGGGCATCTTCGCATATTTGGTTGCATAGCATATGCCCACATACATGATGATCATTGCAGGAAATTGGATGCGAAGTCATGCAAATGCATCATGGTTGGCTATAGTGAAGAAAGCAAAGCATACAAATTGTATGATCCCATCAACCGCAAGATCATTATCTCCAGAGATGTAATCTTTGATGAGGAATTAGAATGGAAAACCTCACTTACAGAGGAGGTAGAAGCATCGACTTCACAGTCATCTATAGAATAGATTGATGAAGAAGAGGAAGAATTGCCAACAACACCCCAAGCAGAGCCACAATAGCTCAGACGGTCTACTAGGGAAAGCAAACCTCCAGCCAAATTGACATATGCTCAGAAAGGCAAAGCAATTTAGGTGGAAACCACCAACTATGCTCTTATGACTACCATCATGGCTACAAAGGAGCCAGTGTACTTTGAAGATGCAGTAGACAAGCCAGAATGGCAAACTGCTATGAATGAAGAAATGGATGCTTTGTATAAGAATAATACTTGGGAATTATGCGACCTTCCACCAGGAAAGAAGACCATAGCAAACAAATGGGTATACAAAGTGAAGTACAATACAAATGGAAGTATTCAAAGATACAAAGCTAGACTAGTTGCAAAAGGATTTGCACAGCAATATGGTCAGGACTATGATGAGACTTATGCTCTAGTAGCAAAGATGGATTCCATACAGTTCTTTGATATCACTAGCGACACTCAGCAAATGGAATGTGTATTAGCTCGATGTCAAGAATGCATTTCTCAATGGTTATCTAGACGAGGAAGTCTACATGCAACAACCAGCAGGTTATGTTGAACCAGGAAAGGAGAATAAGGTTTTCCATCTCAAGAAAAGTCTCTACATCTTAAAGCAAGCACCCAGAAATTGGTACAGTAGAATTGACAAGTATTTTGCTAATCTAGGATACATGAAATCCAATGCAGATCATACTCTCTACTACAAAATTCAAGGGGAAGACATTACTATTGCACTTTTGTATGTAGATGATCTAATTATGATGGGAAGTGAGGATAACTTCATCAGAAAATCGAAACAAGACTTATCTGCAGAGTTCAACATGAAAGATCTTGGACTTATGCACTATTGTCTTGGAATTGAGTTCTGGAGAGATTCAGATAGCACATTCATGAGTCAGCTCAAGTCTGTTAATAGTCTCCTAAAGAAGTTTCATATGGCAGATTGCAAGATTGCAGCCACTCCCATGGAACAGAGTTTGAAACTAACTAAAGATTCAAAAAAGCCTACACTCAATGACAGATACTACAGGCAGCTCATCGGATCTCTTATACATCTGACAATCACACGGCTAGATATTTGTTATGCAGTAAGCTCACTAGCATAGTTTATGGCAAATCCAAAACACTCATTGGAATGCAGCCAAAAGAGTCTTGAGATACATTAGAGGTACAAGACAGTTTGGGATAGAATAAGAGGAATTCATCCATGGTTGCATGGATACTATGACAGTGACTATGCCGAAGATCATGAGACTAGGAGATCGACATAGGGATATGCATTTTTCTTTGGTCAAGGTGCTATATCATGGTTGTCAAACAAACAGCTAATTGTTTCTTTGTCTTCGACTGAAGCAGAATATAGAGCACTCACTATAGGTGTATGTAAGGCTATATGGCTCAAAAGACTATTGTCGGAAACATATTACTTTGATGATTCAAAGCCAACAACAATATATTGTGATAATCAATCGGCTCAAGCATTGGCCAAGAATCCAGTTTATCACCCTAGGACAAAGCACATTGATGTCAGAGAGCACTTCCTCAGAGAAAGAGTGTTACTTGGTGACATCACACTACAGCATTGTGATAGCAAAAAAAATGTTGTAGACATCTTTACCAAACCACTCGATAAAGAGCTTTTCGAGAAACACCGATTAGCTCTTGGTTTGACCCAGAGGAAGGACATTCCCATTAAAGGGGTGTGATGGAATGTAATGCTTAGTCCTTCTTTAATTCCCCAGAATCATCATCTTGAGGGAAGGCCTACTTCATGATGTTGATCTTGAGGGAAGGTGTTGAGAGTTCATGCTCAACATCATGTGATCACATGTGCATAGCACCATCATGTGATCATATGTGCATAGCACTAACCTTATAGAGTGCTATAAAGGAAAGGGTTAGATCCTCTATCCGAACCCTAAATGGGTTTGTATATATTCTATTTTTTCAACTAAATCTAGTGTACAGTTAGTCATTTGTGGTGTGCTCTCTAGCTGTGCCCTCTCTCCTCATCTCCACTCTTCTCCTCTCCCCTCTTCATATTTTGTCAGGAAGTTCAAAGAGTAAGCTACAAGACACTGCAACAACAAGACTACAATAGGGTTGTACACAAGCTTGCAATGGCCTTTGAAAGTTTTAAAAAGCAGTCCGTTGTCATGAGAGATCTCCAAACTAGAGTGGAAGTCTTGGAAATGGCCCATGTTGATGTTTTTGAGCAAATTAAGCAGCTTCAAGAGATGCTAAGGGAATCATATGAAGCTATTGCATGGAGTGAGCAAAGAGTGGAAGAGATGAAGGATAACATCCATAGCCTTAGGATGAGGGAGGAAGCAATCAAGAAGCTACTTCATCATGTATAGAGTAAGATTGTTGTATTGACAACCACAAAAGCTACATCAAATGCCTATCATCAAATGCCTATCCTGTTATGCAGCAGGGTCCAAAATGCATGGTCTACCATACCCCCATCATAGATGACTGCATGATTCGATGGCATGTGTGCTACCACCCTATGCATGTTTGGTGTTTGTGCATGCAAGATCACTATGTAGAGAATGTCATTAGCCATTGTCGAGGTCATGGACAGATCAAATGTGCCTGCCTGCTATAGCTATCTACGATGAGAAAGTAGATGCTATAGCTCAATTTGCCATTTGGGCAAAAAATGCAAAAGACAAGGAGCTTGAATTGAGGAAGTTGAAAGCCCAAGCTTGACTACAAGAAAAGGAGCCCAAAGGGAGGGACCAACCCCCTTCAGGAAAGGAGCAAGAAGGGCAAAGTCTATAACCAGGATGCTCAAACATGGAGGGGCTAGGCCCCTGAAGGAAGGAACCAGCCACCTTCAGGAAAGAAGCAAGGAAAGGAGCAAGGAGGGCCGAGCCTACAATTAGGGAGCTCAAAAAGGCAACCTACTCAAAGCAATGTGGAGCTTGCCCCTAAAGAAAAGAAGCCTTTAAGATATAATCTGAAGGAAAGGAGTCTTTGAGATGTAATCTATATAATCTGTATGTAATCTATTAAATTATTAATTTTCTCCAAAGTTTACTTAGGCAGTTTACTTAGGCAATGTATCTATTTAGGATAATACTTTGCAGCAGCAATACGATTCATTCTAGTATAATAGCTTCTAGTATAATAGCACTAGTTAGTTACATCTTGGAGGTTGGTTGTGCACTAGGATATTAACTGCCACTAGGGCGGTGGTTTTCTTCTACTATTACAAGGATATTAACTTAACTACCACCAACATGATGGTTGGTCACCAGCACGATGGTTGGTTGCACACTAGGAATATAATTATCACCAACGCAGTGGTTTGCTTCTATTATTATTATTACAAGACAAGATGAATGGCATACAATTCATTCATCTAGGAATTGTGGATTAGCTATGGCATTTCATATTTCTCAATGTAAGTGCAATTGTTAAGAGATATATATATATATATATATATATATATATATATATATATGTAATAATATATGCATATGTATATATATGCAATATTATAATATTTCCAAAGTGACTGAAGTGATGTTTTCTCAGCTATGTGACTAGATAGTGTCCTTTGATAATTGAACCATTTTTGGGGGTTCATAGTCTCTCCTACTGTTGCAAGTTGATTGTTGTAGTCTTTTATGTGGAGTACATAAGCATGACCGGTTTCATTGCTGTTGCAGAAACTTTGGTTGATCTGGTTTCTCAGGGTGAGAATCCTGGATGTGTTCTTGGACTCGTAGAGAGCCGCAAACATATCCGATGCTTCTTTTGATGTCTTGATTGTGTTGAGCTGTCCTAGCATGACATCTTGCCAGACTTACACAAGCCCTTTGTTGTCCAGTGTGATGCTTGTGGGAACAGCATAGGAGGAGTACTTATGCAGGACAGTAGAGTGGTTGCATATGAGAGCAGAGTGCTCACTAATGCTGAGATGAATTTTGGGATATATGAGAAAGAGATGGCAGCTGTCATACATGCTCTTCCTACTTGCCTCTTAGGTGTTGATTTTTATGTCCAAACGAATCACCAATCCTTGAGGTACTTTCTCACTCAGAGAAAGCTGTCAGAAAAGCACATGCAGTGGGCAAACTTCCTTCCGATGTTTCATTTTTAGATTGTGCATGTGCCTGGCAAGAAGAATCTCGTTCCATATGCACTTTGCAGAAAGTCCAGTCCTAATGCAGTATCAAAGAAACCGCAAGTTTCAGCTGTCACCATTCCATACCACATATCAGTATGCCAGTGATGGTGGTTTTGCAAGAGTTTATGATCAGCTGGTTGAGGGCAATTGACATGAGCACTATATGCTTAAGGATGGATTTCTGACTATGCATGGCAGACTTTGTGTCACAAAGCAGTTGAGGCCAAAGGTTTTGATGGAGAGTCATGCCCCACCATATGCAGGACATCGAGACATTGAAGCCACAGTCAAAGGTGTGGAGCACTTCTTCTACTGGCCAACTTTGAGGAAGGATATTGAGGCTTATGTGAAGACATGCATCACTGACAATAGATTGAGGCTTATATGACAGGCAAAAGCCAGCTGGATTGCTACAGCCATTGCCTATTCCAGATAGACCCTGGCAAAGCATTGCCATGGACTTATCTTCGATTTGCCTCGTACACCATCAGGATGATGGAATTTGGACCATAATTTGCAGATTCAGCACGAAGGCCCACTTTATTCCAGTGTAGAAGAATATTACAGCAGATCAGATGGCGAGATTATTTGTCTCATATTTTCAAGCACCGCAGGATGCCTCAATCTATTGTCAATGATCGAGACCCCCATATAACCAGCATTTTTTGGAAGGTTTGTTTGAGAACATGGACTACGGTGAATTTTTCATCTTCTTTCCACCCTCAGTCAAATGGACAATCAAAAGAGGTAAACTCTACTGTCCTCGATCTTCTTAAATGCTATGTTTCAGACCAGCAAACAAAATGGGAGCAATTTTTGTCACTGGTTGAGTTTGCCTACAACAATACAATGCATTCTTCCACAAGGAAAACACCCTTCGAAATTGTGGAAGGCGGAAGAAAGGTACCTCCCATCTTCCACACCAAAGAGAAGATCTTCGAAGCAAATAGATTTGTGGAAAGCTTAGATGCAGCCTATCAGAAGGTAAAAACAGCCCTCCAGAAAAGCCAGGAGAACATAAAAGAGCAGCAGATAAGGCTTAAGCACCGACGTGAACTGGTCTTTAACGACAATGATTGGGTGGTGCTGGGTTTTCAGAAACCAAGACTTAGGCGGATGAAAGACAAGGATAAGGTGTACACCAAACTGAAAATGCGGTACTATGGACCTTTCCAAGTCTTGCAAAAGATAAATGATGTAGTTTATAGGCTCAAGCTACCACGCCATTGGACAATTCACAATGCCTTTCATGTGAGTTTATTGAAGCCTTTCCAGGGAGATGTGCTGGAAGACATGCTTGATGAGAAACTTCCAAAAGTGAAGGAATTGGATGAGATTTTGGTTCCAGGACAGATTTTGGCACACCATGAAAGGAGAGTCCAAGGGAGCTCTGATACCATGACAAAATATGAAGAGGGGAGAGGAGAAGAGTGGAGATGAGGAGAGAGGGCACAGCTAGAATGCACACCACAAATGACTAACTGTACACTAGATTTAGTTAAAAAAAAAGAATATATACAAACCCATTTAGGGTTAGGGTTAGGGGATCTAACCCTTTCCTTTATAGCACTCTATAAGGTTAGTGCTATGCACATATGATCACGTGATGGTGCTATGCACACGTGATCACATGATGTTGAGCGTGAACTCTCAACACTTCCACTAGTGTTTCTAAATAATAACAAGCTGCATAGGAGTTTAATTTAACTTTAGATTTAGATATTAGAATAGTGGAACTGATAGAAAAAGGGGGGAAATGGGAGAGTAAGTGTAAATTTAGAAAAAGGGGGGAAATGGGAGAGTAAGTGTAAATTACAAAAGAATTAATAAAAAGGAAAATTAGGGAGAATGGATACAATAAAATTAGGAGAAAAAAGAGGAAATTTTTAATTAATAAATTTTAAAAGGGGGATGAGGCTTTGGAGTAGAAAAGGCAAAAAACTAAGGGAAATAAAGGATAGAAGTTAAGGGAAAATGTTAAGGGGAACATTAATAATAAAAAGGGGGGGAAGGGGGGGAAATAAAGTAATTATAAAGGCAAAATGAATAGAAAGTGTGTGTGTGTGTATGTGTGTGTGTGAAGACTCAACAAAACCCCCTTCTATAGTGAAATGAAAACCATCTTGGTAATGGACACAAAAGAGAAAATTACTATGAAACATTACAGAAAGAGATGCGCAATTTGCAAAAGATTTGTAGAATGCATGACTGTACAAACAATTTTTTCTTTGATAAGTTGTAGCAAGCATCACTTTTGTTGAAGAGGGGAGTCTACATACCTGCCACCATAACAAGAAAAACATGGTAAGAACAACCTGTTTAAACCTTAGTTGGGAAGACACGTATCATAAACACCCCTCCCTTGTTATCGGTGTCACAATAAAAATAATAACTTAACCATTGACTTCTCAAGCTTGATGGACACTTGTGACCATAAAGTCAAGGAGGGAGATGGATAGTCGAGGAAGAAAAGTTAGCGTCAACAACTTAGAAATGTTAGAAAGGTTAAAAACTAACAAAGCGGAGGTAGAGGGGAGGGGTAAATCAACCAATAGAGTAATAGGGGTAATAATAAATAGATGAAAAAAAGAAAAAACATGAGATCGATTAAATTAGAGCTCAAGAGAAAAATTAAATGAAATATTTAGGGAGAGAAGCTACCTCAAGAGAGAAAAAATTGAGTTTAGGGGAAGTACGGTTGAGGGAAAGAGTTTAACGAGGAAATTAAAGAAAAAATAGTGTGAAAAGAATTGGAGAAATTAAAAAATTAAGGCAAAAAATTAAGAAAATTAGAAAGGGGGGGAAGGTGTAAGGAAGAAATATGAAAATTTTAGAAGAAAGGGGGCATTATGAGAAAATATAAGGGGGGGGGAGGAGAAAATATTATGAATTTTTTAAAAAACTTTTTTTGGAAAATAGGGAAATAACGAGAAAATTTATTAAAAAGAAGAAAAAAGGGAGGAAGAATATCGAAAATTAGGGGGGGAAAGTGAGAATTAAGGAAAGTAGGGGTACATAGGGGAAAGTAGGGACTTTTAGGAAGGGGGAAAGGATAAAAGAAATAAGGAGAAAAAGGGGGGGAGGGGGGGGAGGGGTGTTGGTATATGTGCAATGCCTACTTTTCATATGTAACCACCAATGTTCCATAGTGCCCTTTTGTAAGGCCCTCATTATGAGGAGAAGCCATGGTGTGAGAACTGGACATTGGTAGGATCCTTGTTTTGACACTAGATGAGGTCTCCTTGTGACTGTTAGGAGATGGTAGAAGGAACAACGTACTCCTCCGGGGTTTGGGGACAATGCCCCTGATGGGGGTGTGGGGGTGTGATGGTATGCCCTTCGTTGCATGCGCGTGAGCATTCGCATGTGAATTTACTTATGCACACATGATCGATGGTCGGTGGTCAATGGTCTTTGGCCGGTGGCAAAACTCAAGCAAACATGTGCCACTATCCTCACACTTAATCACACAATGTGCTAAGTCAATATGCATGTGCCACCGCCAGCCCACCAATGTGGTGTAATCGGTCTACTACGAAGGGCTTTATAAGGAGGCCACTTCTCAAGCCTCAACACCAAATGTCAATACCCCTACCTCAAGTCCTTCTCCATCCATAGTCTATCTAGATTACCATTGAAGCTCTACTGGAGCTCTACTGGAGAGCGCACAGGTGGACAGCACCAACAATTGTATCTAATACAAATTTTTTAATTCTACTCTATTGTGTCTATTCTTTGGCTATTGTACTATCGTTGTTGTCAAATGATCTCTCCGTTGCATCGTATTTCTATAAGGGGTAGGGGTGAAGAAATCAAGAAATGTGGATGCAAAAGGTAAGAGAGAATAGTAACTCTGTGTGTGTGTGTGTGTGTGTGTGCGCGCACGCGCACACACACACATGCGTACGTGCATGCATGCATGTGTGTGTGTGTGCATGCATGTGTGCATGTGTGCATCTATGCATGTGTGCGTGCATGTGTGTGTGTGTGCATGTGTGCATGCATGCGTGTGTGTGTGTGTGTGTGTGTGTGTGTTATCCTATCTACTTAGCTGTAAATTACACACATTCTTATACACATAACTCTCCTTTACTTCCAGTGGGTAATATGCCAAGCTATTTCCAATTCATATCTCCTTTCCTATTTACTTATTTCTTATTTCCATTATTCTAAGGATATATGTCCTTGTAAAATCAAATAGTGTCCACCCCATTCCATTTATTCATCCTTAAGTGGTTTTTCAATAGCATTGACCCTAGTCCTTGTTATTAGTGCTCAATCCCGTTTACATACAACTGAAATAACAAATTCTCCTTTTCTATAATTTCATTGACCATAAACATGTTAACTGTACCTGGTTAACTCCCTACTCCATCCATATTCATAAATAAGGTATTGCAAAAACAATCATTTCTTCCATTTCATAAAAGATGGCATTGTTCCTTAAATTGTCATTAGGTCAACATGTACAAAAAAAACTAGGATTAAGTGCAGTAATCCTATTCTCCAAGGACTAGCTCACCCTAGTCAGATTCCTAGTATAAGGTTATCAAAAAAACCGTCCAACCTTAGAAGGAGATTAAGGACTCCATACATATTTTAACATACTTCATGTATCAGCGAAGGCCGTTCATAGGTCCTTTATATAGAGTCAATGCTTATACTGTAAATTCGAACTGTTCTTTAGAAAATCACCATTGGAAATTTTGTCCCAACTACTCATGGGCCTCAAAGTATCCCTAAACTGATAAGTATGGCAAGGAGTATTTGAGCAAAAATTCAGATCTTTGTGTTCCCTATTAGGTGGGTCATCAAAGTGTCACAAGCCAACTCCATCAAGCACTATCTTCCAGAAACCGTGTAGAGAAGTATAGGGACTCACCTGCCACCATCCAAAAAAGAAACCAAGATCAGTCTCACATTTTGGGAAGACAAGCTTCAATGCCCCTATGCAGTTGTTATCCATGTCCATCTACGGTACTATTCTGAAAAACATGCCAGAAAGCTCCATAATTCTATAAATAAAGCATGAACGAAGTAAAGAAGCATATGGACGTTTTAGATTCCCATATCAACTCATACTTTACTTAGTAGATAAGTTGTATGCCCAAAATCCATCCAATATCATCTTAGTATTGGTTGTCATACAATAGGGGGTAAAGGGATACCAGTTCGCCCTGCCCCTTACATTTGTGCCCATTTTTTGTATTGCCATTATGGGTGTCCCATGAAAGTGCAATTAGTAGTTCACAGTTTTCCCGATTATCTTAAAGTGGGTGTAGATAGGTTGGAGTCCTCTATTCGCTTCTGGTCCAATCTACATCTATAAACATGCTAAAGGACTGCAGGTGATATATCCATGTTATTCAAGCTTCATAAACTTGAACCTAAGGGAGTTTAACCATTTGTCAGTATTCCATATATATGGCTCCATAATATTGTGACTAGGTGCCTATGAGTTCTTTTGCTCCACACTCCTTGTGGTGAACTGATTAAGTGGGCCTTTGCTTATATCTCCAAGCTACTATGTATCAAAACTTCGATAAGACACTATGTATTGGGCTGTCCCCAGGTCTTATTGTCTTAAGAATGCATCATGCTAGTCATCTGTACACGTTCCATTCTAATAAACTAGCAGATTCTATTCTATGAAGGTTCTCATGCAGTTCCTCTCAAGCTGGTACTGTGAATTTTTACAGTATATGATCAGTGAAGTGTAGGTTCACGTATGGAGCCCTTGGAGATCATTGTGGTCCTCCCTCCAATCTATTGCTCATATTGGAGTGAGGTATCACATGCCTCTATCTTTTTGATGAGATGGGCCTATCAGTCCTCTATACGTATTAGCAATCGTGATGCTTCTTAGCAAGGCAATAAAAAATAGTAAGAAAGAAACCGACTAACATATGGCTTTCATGTGCAGTGGGAGGTTTTACATAAACTTGAGAGAAATAACTCCAAGAAGCTTACGTTCCTACGTACACTCTCATCTCCTCGTAAGCCCATGCTCCCTTGTTAGAAGGGCCACTACCCTGTGTGTGTAACCCTTTCAAATGCTGACCACACAGGGTCGTCCACTGCGCCATACTAGTAGTGTCCTCATGCCTGGTGGTCCAGGCACTCAGCTATTAGTTCTTAGTCCTGGATCAAGTTCAATGCCTCTTACCATTGGTAGCATATTCGTTGTAGACTAGTATTCTCATATTACCTACTATGTCACATATATTCATCCGGTGGTGCACAAGTCATCTAGTCCTATGGTGCACAGGTAATTTCTATGTAAACTTGGAGCTCTACAAAGACTCGTCAACAAAAATGACTGGCGTGTTCATTCCTTCTCTCAAACGTGCTCATCCCCACCTTTAACTCATGTGCTAACCATCTATACACTCTCACCTGGTTGCTTATCCCAGTCATATACTGGGCCTAACGAGCCAAGTTTCAAGAGGTCTACGGGGAGCATCCTGGTGCTTATTTGCCAAGGCACTCTACTGGGGGTAGAGGGTTCTCCTAAACTCCCTTACGAGGCTCTTAGGTGCAAGAAGAAAAGGGAAATAGCTCATAAAGCTGGTGCTAGTTCGTAGCCCATTGTCTCATCAAGAGGGGAGGTTCATAACATATGCGACTCACCCAGGGTTGATCTATATCTAGCGGGGTATCATGAATTCCTTCTAGCTTAGGCTCCATTCACCATCGTCCCTCCTTGTTAAGAGTCTCTTCCTCGAGGTGTCAGGTCCACCATGCGCAACGTCTTTCCCGCTATAGTCTAGATCTCTCCTGGCTCCCTATTGCCATATTTTCACACTTAATGCATGAACTAGTCTCAAGGCATCCAAAGCCTTCTGGGGTACTATGTCACAAAGCTCAACGATGCCACAAGACGCATCCATTCTCTCTAGAGCCTTCATGCTAAATTTCTCCTTCAATGCTTTTGGCGTCAATGTATTTGCGTGCCCACCCCCTTGATTGCAAGTACCACCTCACTCCATTAAGTTGCCAATAGGGCCGCCAACGGTACACTCAAGGTCACTAATAGTGGGGACCATTCGGTATGTGGGACTCTATATGTAGTTCCAAGTACTTCGGTGGTAGTCTTCTAACTATGGTGTAGTAAGCCATTTAGTCTCCTGTAGACCACCATGTGCCCACTATAGGCCCTTTTAGTGCCCACACTTAGTGTCCTGTAGACCACCATGTGTCCACTATATGCCCTTTTAGTGCCCATGTCTTGGTTTGTCCCTCCCATGGTATAGTTTATCATAGGTTTTAGGGTTAGTTGTCTACCATAGGGGTAATTCGTCTAGGGTATCATAATCTAATATTCCCATAACATTGAAAATTGATACCAATATATTAGTAAAAATTCTTTTGAGAATTAATATCCACCTTCCTTTTTCCTATCTCTAAAGTTCATTTTTAACCCTTAGTAAGAACAAACAACCCTCTAAGTTTCTAGTCCATGCCGGAGGGTAGAAGGGTCAATGTTGGTGATAGAGGGTAACTATATCTTTTATGCATATGAACATAGGGTGACCCCACCCCTTCCATAGTTGTGTTAGTACTAACCTTGTACTTCCTTGGTGTTAGTGTTAGTGTTAGTCCCTATAGTAATGTGCCATACGGAGTGGCTTGGTTAACATCCCCATAGTCGGGGGGTATTATCCTGAACCCCTCTTCATTACCACCCTATCAGGGGGAGGGGAGGGGAGGTGTGTGTGTGTGTGTGTGTGTGTGTGTGTGTGTGTGTGTGTGTGTGTGTGTGTGTGTGTGTGTGTGTGTGTGTGTGTGTGTGTGTGTGTGTGTGTGTGTGCACGTGCGTGCGCGCACGCGCACGCATGCATGTGTGCGTCTGTGCATGCATGCGTGTGTGTGTGTGTGTGTGTGTGTGTGTGTGTGTGTGATACACACACACACACACACACACACACACACACACACAGAGATTTTCTATTGAAATTTTCTCTCTCCTCTCTAAGAAAAGGCAAGGAGGAATGTATAAATCCCCCCAAAAATACTAGTACAAAACTTTGGAAGTTCAAGACTTGCTTTTAGGAAATATTATTTAAGGACAAATAGGCAAAAAATAGGGAGAAATAACTAGGAAAAAAATAGAGGGACATTAGTAGTTGGCAAGTGCAAGAGTTGTTCATAGTTCGTGATTCAAGAGTCTAAGAGCTGGATGTATTGCAATTGCAAAAGTTCTCACAAACCCAAGTTCATTGCCTATTTTTGCCCTTAGTCTCATCAAAAGCCTCACTGAGGCTTGAGAGTTGTTCGAGCCAAAAGATTATCCTTGTGTGCGATTTAGATTTTGAGCCATTACACTTAGGCTCATCAACTGTGTGGATGAGTGTCCAATGTTGATTTCAAAGGGTTAATTGTTCACATCTTTCCAGTGATGCTTGAGAGTTGTTCGAGCCAAAAGATTATCCTTGTGTGCGATTTAGATTTTGAGCCATTACACTTAGGCTCATCAACTGTGTGGATGAGTGTTCAATGTTGATTTCAATTAAGGGTTAATTGTTCACATCTTTCTTGTCAAGCTCATCAGTAGTGCAACTTGCAATTTAGACTTTGGACCATTACACTTAGGCTCATCAACGATGTGATTGAGTGTTTAATGTTGATTTCAACTAAGAGTTCATTGTTTGCACTTTTCACTTCAAACTCATGAGTAGTGTAGCTTAGTATTCAATGGTTTTTGGAGCCATACCAAATGTTTGCATTGCTTACCTCCAGGCTCATCATTAGTGTGACTGTGTATTCAAGTGTTGTACAAGCTAAAAGAGTTCTAAGATATTTCATAGTTTGTGAGTATGAGTGATTCATGTTGACATTTTCCTCTAAAGATGAGCTCATCAAACAACCTAATTCTTCCTTTTCTAGGTAATTGTTTCATATGAAGAAGCCTCATCAAAACTCCAGCAAGGAGGGAGATAGAACACCTCCATGTTTAAGTTTGCTGCTCTAGAAGGAGCTACATTCACAGGAACAACCTCATGACAATCTTGATTTTGGAAAGAATTTTTCCATTTAGTTGTCCTTTGAAATGCATCATTTTGAAGCTCACAATGCGCTATGCCAACACATGGAGCTTTTTAAATTCCTAGACCAATTCACCATAGCACCCTTTGCAAGGCAAACAATAGTGCAACTATTAGTCAACTACTCTATATATATGAAGAGATTCTAGTCAACCTAATACCTCTGTGAATCCTCTTGACCATCTTGCAAACAATGCATTGGTTCCTCACATTGAAAGAAGCTCCAAGGGAAATGGTCCCAAGGAAAAGTTTCATCATCGGTTTCCCTTCACTCCCTTTGACTAGGAGAAGACTCAGCCACTCATGCCCCAACCCTGATAGAGAATCCAATTGTGCACTTTCTTCCAAAACTGCTAGAAGGGTACACGCCTTCTAAGGAAGTGAGGTAGATTTTTTAGAAAAATGGATGCCAAATTGCAATCGGTGGACATCACTCTGTATGAAATAAATAGAAAACTTTAAGGCCTTCTTACATGGGAAACCTACAAGCATTTAAGAGAGCATGTTTTGCTTTAGCAAGCATAGCGGCTAGAGGTAGTACTTACTCTAGGGGTGTTGGAGACTCACAAAGATCTTATGGACCCATTGAAGGTAGAAGACAACGTAGGGACCCACGTGGTATTTAGGAAAGAACCAAGGAGGGATTAACAAAGAACCCACAAGGAGAGACAACCTCATAGGGAGAGGACCACACAATGAAGATAAATAAATTTTTAGAAAGAGCATTCAACACCCTAGCTCTTCCAATAGGTTGCAATTCTGATAGCTCCCCGAATAGAGGAGCACATGGAGGCACGTCCATGGGAGAAGGAAACACTGAGAACATTATTGAAGATGGCACCAAGAATGAACATGAAGGGGGAAGTGCTATGCTCAAGACCAAAGAGAATGGTACACATGTTAACAAAGAAGCCACAAGGAGAGGCAACCTCATAGGGAGAGGACCACACAATGGAGATAAATAAATTTTTGGAGCAAGAGCATCCAACACCCTAGCTCTTCCAATAGGTTGCAATTCCAATAGCTCCCTGAATAGAGGAGCACATGGATGCATGTCCATGGGAGAAGGAAATATTGAGAACAATACGAAAGATGGCACCCAAAATGAACATGAAGGGGGAATTGCTATGCTCAAGACCAAAGAGAATGGTACACATGTTAACAAAGAACCCACAAGGAGAGGCAACCTCATAGGGGGAGGACCATACAATGGAGATAAATAAATTTTTGGAGCGAGATCATCCAACACCCTAGCTCTTCCAATAGGTTGCAATTCTGATAGCTCCCCGAATAGAGGAGCACATGGATGCACGTCCATGGGAGAAGGAAATACTGAAGATGGCACCCAGAATGAACATGAAGGGGGAAGTGCTATGCTCAAGAACCCAAAGAGAATGGTACACATGTTAACAAAGAACCCACAAGGAGAGGCAACCTCATAGGGAGAGGACCACACAATGGAGATAAATAAACTTTTGGAGCAAGAGCATCCAACACCCTAGCTCTTCCAATAGGTTGCAATTCCGACAGCTCCCCGAATAGAGGAGCACATGGATGCACGTCCATGGGAGAAGGAAATACTGAGAACAATACTGAAGATGGCACCCAGAATGAACATGAAGGGGGAAGTGCTATGCTCAAGATCCCAAAGATAATTGTACACATGTTAACAAAGAACCTACAAGGAGAGGCAACCTCATAGGGAGAGGACCACACAATGGAGATAAATAAACTTTTGGAGCAAGAGCATCCAACACCCTAGCTCTTCCAATAGGTTGCAATTCCGATAGCTCCCCGAATAGAGGAGCACATGGATGCACGTCCATGGGAGAAGGAAATACTGAGAACAATACTGAAGATGGCACCCAGAATGAACATGAAGGGGGAAGTGCTATGCTCAAGTGGGATGTGTACGGTTTTTGTGCCAAAACCCATGAGCGAGAAATTCCGAGCAAACCTTTTTGCACCATCTTTATGCGTATATTTTCTCAAGGAATTATATTGCTAGAATACTTTCCAATAGATATCATGTCAACCCATTTTCCATCCTTTCATGAGTGCCTTACAAGCATACATGTGGCTTGCATGGACTTTCTCACTCATGGGTTTTTTCTAGGAAAATGGAAGCCCCCACATTTTAAGCAAACCACTAGAGAGTTTTAAGTGACATCATCCAATGCAATTCATCAACTTTATGGCAATAGTGCCTTAGAATTAGGAAATTCTATGGATCATTTGAGCAAGTAGTTCTTGAAGGAGCAGCCCATCACCCCTCTTCATCCACCGAGCCTACCCACTTAGCATAAGAGGGTTGAAGGCCTATAGCCCAAGGCAACCATATTTCACCAATATCATGTACTAAGTAGGCAACATAAGAACAACAAAGAAACCACCAAAGAATCCATTCTCAATGGCTATATCATAAGAAGATAGCCAAAATGGTGGGCAACATAATACATGCAACCAAGAATAAGGGAGAAGACAATTTGCATAGGCATAAAGGCCCATAGCCCAATGCAACCAGCTTTCACCAATGCCATCCAATAAAGCAACCAATAGGAAAAACAAAAAATCAACAATCACAGAATCCATCTCAATGCATATATCATAGGAAGATAGACAAATTGGTGGGGGTAGCATAATACATGCAAATAGAAGGGAGAAGACAATTTGTGTAGGCATAAGGGAGAAGACAATTTGCAGTCAATTTCCCACTTGGAGTTGGCCTTTGAAGCAAACCACAGGGAAGTTTCAGATACATCATTCAATGCAGTTCATTAGGTTTATGGCAATAGTGCCTATGCATTAGAAAATTATGTGGAGCATTTGAGCAAGCATTTTTTAAAGGAGCATCCCATCACTCTTCTTAGTTCACCCAACCTAGCCACTTAGCATATGAGGGATGAAGGCCCATATCCCAATGCAACCATCTTTCACAAATATCATGCAGTAAAGTAGGTAGCAGAAAGAACAACAAAGCAACCATCAAAGAGTCCATCTCAATGCATATATCATAAGAAGATAGATAGAATGGTGGGCAATATAAGGGAGAAGACAATTTGCCTAGGCATAAGGGAGAAGACAATTTGTAGTCAATTGCCCACTTGCGATTGACCTTTGAAGAAAACCATAGGGAAGTTTCAGTGACATCATCCAAGGCAATACATCAAGTTTATGGCAATAGTGCTTATGAATTAGGAAATTATGTGGAGTATTTGAGCAACCAATTTTTAAAGGAGCACCTCATCACCCTCGTAGGTCCACCCAACCTAGACACTTACATCAATGATATTTTGGGCTCAATTTCCACACCCCCAACATACGAGGATTCAAGAAGGCCCATATCCCAAAGGAGCGAGCTTTTACCAATAGTTTTCACCAATATCAGTGACATCATCCAATGTAGTTCATCAGCTTTATGGCAACAGTGCCTATGCATTAGGAAAATTTGAGGACCAAATTTGGGGCTCTTCAAGCATGTAACCAGCCATGATCATTAATACATACAAGAGACAAGCAGATTTTGAGTTATCTTATTCAAGTGTGGCACTACTTAATGAATCATTTCAGCGATTGGTACGAGAAAGCAATATCCACTTATTAATAGAGAGTATCAAAGATTGTAAGTAATGATTTTGAAGGAGAAATTAAAGTTATTCACACATGATCTTTAAATCTAAAATGCCTAGCTCATATCCAAAAGGTACCAATATCCCCAAAGAATACTACATTACCTAGAAAACACTAGCCTACCATATTATGGATAGTACCAACCACCACAAAAGAAATCAAATTACTTTGGTCATTTTTAAGAATATACCCACATCCATAAACAAATCCAAAATTCCTAACTCATATTCAAGATGCCGCCCACAAAAGTATGAAATATCAAATGCATAAACCCATATTCAAGATAGAGCCAAGATGCACAAAACAAGAGAAAATGTCTAGATCATATCAAAAAAAGTAATAATGTCTATAAAATAAGCCAGCAAAACTATACTTATACTAAGTCTCCTCGACAAAGTGATCTATATACAAAAGATGTCCTCTCCTCTTCTCCTTCATATTATAGTTATATAAGGTGTCATTTATCTATGGTAGTCTCTGCATAGCAAGGCAAGGCACTTCAACATTAAACACAAGAAATCATTTAATTGTCCATGTGAAAGCTATTCATTTAAAAATGAAGAAACAAAAAATACTCACTAGTCCAATGGCGTAGTAACATTGATGTCACCCTCCTCACCATCTATGTCCATAAAGGGGTGTTGTGTAGAAGGTCCCACACCTACATAAAAGGCATCCACCATACATGAATATAGAAGTCTAGTACATATCTCTATGTCCATATCTACCGCCAAGCAAGAGCAACCAGAGTGGATTGCAACTTTCAATCATGGCTCTGTTCCTACTCCCAACTCAAGAATGGAACCACATGGAGGAAAAAATGTTTCCATAAGCATCAACAAAAATGAAGGGCTCTTCTGAAGAGTTCCATGCCATGCCCCTCCCTTCTCTTGATGCTTAGAATGATGGGCACTAGGCAAGTAATGTGGTAGCATGTTGTTACCCAAGTCAATTCCTATCATAAAAGCCACACCCTTTGCTAGTTTCATGGAGAAAGTGGCTCTTTAATCCATTCTCCTCATAGCCAATACATGAAAAGCATAAGACTATACCATAAGATATGAGTCAAATTCTAAACTTTTTATGATTCTCAAATTAAAGAGTTGTAAACAAACATCCAAAGACTGACCTTGATGCCAATCCCAAATGTGTTTGATATACCAAGAGGATCCATGCTTTGTGCTATCCATCAGTGAAAAGATATCACTTCCAATAGCGCTCCACCATAGTCACCATAGGTGGAGAGCACAATGTCCATCCATTATCATCCATTACTATAGCCGCAATGCATAGGGTTGAGGAGATATGATATTCTATCAAAACATTCCAGGATGGAACCTCTCCTTGACCTCGCATCCCATACTCTATAGGAAGATCCACTATGCAATAATCTAACTCCAAGTGGATCGTTGTGAGTTTTGTTGCCTCTCTAGTTATCCAAGAAGTGTGAAGTAGCAGCGTAGTTCCTGGTATCCATCCCAAGCTGTGCTTGTATTAACTCCTTACCTAGCTTGATGTAGTCATACTCCCATACCTTAATGAAAGTCAAAGGATGAAAAGGATGTTTCCAAGCTGATAGTGAAGACAATGGGACCCAAACAAACTCAATGATCATAGACTTCTTTACTATCCCCAAGTCATCATGAGGTGGGGGATCTGTAAACATGAGAGGACATCAATATATAAAATAAGAGAAAGAGGAAAGTAAAAGGCATAAAATTGACCATTTAACTCACCATTCCTACCGAAGTCTTTGTTCTTTGGTCTCCCAGACTATGATGGATTAGGAACCCCAATATTTTCTTATTGTTGCTGTGCTAATTGCTTTTGTTACTCATCCAAGGGTTTACGTTTCTCCTCATCCATGTTTCTAGAGGATCTCAATTCTAATTTACATTCACCTTTTGAATTCCTGAATGGAAAACCCCAAAGACATATGAGAAAGATTGAAAGGCAAGCTAGCAAGACTAGTTGAGAAAGCAACCAACATAACAAGTACTTCTCCATCATCAATGTCTCCTCCTCTACACACTCCCCACTCCCCATATCTATCCACTAGGTATAGTTCTTTCTCTCCCATTCTATAAGCTTGATGGTTCCTTTTGCACTCTTGTTCTCATGAAAGACTTTGCTTGTGTACATGTGATATGTTGGAGGACTGATCACTGTCCATGCCTTGGAAATGGAAGACATGATCTCTACTTTTTTTGTTTTGACCAAATGACCAAGAAACCTACTCAGCATCCATATAGCAAACAAATGTTACAACAGTATGACATTGAAGGTCACAATTATATTGTCACAAAAAGGACAAATGCACACCTAAAAACAACTCACTAGCTTGCATTCACAAGATCAACCTGCTTTGAAGGTAGGGTAGCCATAGATAAGGAAGAGACAAAGGGCTCAAATAAATCACCCCTATGTCTCACAATATTATCCTCAAAATACTCTGCTAGTGTAGGATGCTCTAGTAGTAGCTGAAGTAGGAACACACCCACAATAACAGCTTGAACCTATGTCAACAACCTATCACACTCTGATAGAACCTGATCCATAAACACCGCCTTTGCTAGCCACCCAACAAGCCATGGTCACTACTTGGCATCCCATAAGTGTTCTTCAAATTGATATCATACACTAGCAAAGATGAAATGGAAACCTGCCTAGGCTTGTTGCATGTAGTAATGGACACCTAGTGTAACTTCTCAATGGTGATTTTAGTTGCCAGTACTTCATATGGCAATGACCACAATTTGTCAAACCATTCTTTACCATTTGAAGGAATCACTATTGTTAAAATCTATGTAAACCATGCAAAGAAACTTGATTAGAAGATATCAAATTTATTTCTAGCCTAAGGGAAAGAAGGTGAAAGTTCCAACTTACCCTATACACTTCTCTTGTAAGTTTGAATGATACTTTTTTTAATCCCATTTATTTTGATAGCTCTTTCATGTTTATCCATTCTAGAAGGCAACTTCTTGCAAGCTAATTCAAAATCATCTTTCCACTTTCCCTACAACAATCAAGAGATTTCAAAGGAAACACAATCAAGATTAAGAGTTAAAACATTGAAATAAAAGACAATATTGTTGATAACAAAAGGAACATAGTCTAAGGACTTACAACATAAAACCATACAACCAAGAATAGTTGTGTGAGAGTATACCAAACCCTTCTTCCTTGATTTATCTCTTTTTTCCTTATAACCTCAATGTTCTTCTTCTCCTCTTCACTAAAACCCTCCAAAAATAGGTGTGCATCACAAGTAACTAGTGTGCTTGTATGATACAAATAATCTTTAAGATTTGTCACTACTATTGCCTCCTCATTCAACCTTTAACATGAAAGCTACAATTAGAAAAAATCAGCAAACAAAGTAAAATGACATACAACATTTTTATCAAAAAATAGATAGTAAAAATAAGGAAGTAATAACTTATACTATTAAACCTTTGCAAAGCTGCAATCAACCTCAACTCATTCTCAAGATCTAGAGTTATAATTTGTGCATGAACCCTTATGTTCCTTGCTTTGTTATTGCTTATAGAGCTCCCTAATGCTCTCCATTCAAGAGGTAGTGCGGTGATTTCCTTCCCACATAAACATCTTGTTGGAGAGAAACTACCAAGAAGGAATCTCTTGAAGCTCATTTTCAAACTCGTCATTCACAACAAGCCAGTACTTATCCCATGAATCCCTTTTTTCATCATCCACCTCTTTGGTTATCCCATCAGGCAACCTAATAGAGAGAATGAGGACCCCTTTTAAGAGACATATCCCTCAGCCTCAATAGCTCTTTTAAGAATAGAAAGATCATTTCTAAGTTGTCTCATTGACCAAGCATCTACACAAAGGAATATGAGGGGGAACCATTCCTCTATTGAAAGCATTCAATAGTTAGTAAACCCCTATTCACCGATAGAATAGGTTTGAAAGGTGAGAAGCAAGCCAACCTGTCTCAACCATTAGAGAGAATAGGTTAGAGAGGTGTGAAGAAGGGGTTTAGGGTAGGGACTTTGGAAAGGACATTGATAGTCCTATCTACCCTATTCTGCCAATAGAATAGGGGTTTTGAGGGGATTGGTTAGAAGGATTGGATTTTGGAAGAGGCTTTGGGGGGAGTTGGTTAGTTTGAGGTGGGATGCATTCTAGAGGAAGGGGCATGATGGTTGGTCTTCTTTACCCTATTCCACCAATGGAATATGGTTTGAGGGGGGTGAATGTTAGAGGAAGGGGTTCAGGGTAGGGACTTTGGAAAGTACATTGATAGTCCTCTCTACCCTATTCTGCCAAGGAATAGGGGTTTTGGGGGTGGTTGGTTAAAAGGATGGGATTTGGGAAGAGGCCTTAGGGGACTTGGTTGGTTTAAGTGGGGATGCATTCAAGAGGAAGGGACACAATGGCTTGTCTTCTTTACCCTATTCCACTAATGGAATATGGTTTCATAGGGATGCATGTTAGAGGAAGGGGTTTATGGTAGGGACTTTGGAAAGGACAATGATAGTCCTCTCTACCCTATTTTGCCAGTGAATAGAGCCAAGGAGAGACTAGTTGAAACGTGAATAGGCTAGCTTGAGTAAAACTTAGTTGCTAACGCACTTAAGGCACTTGACCACCTCTACTATAAGACTTCGATGGAGATCCAACAAGCAAAAGCAAAGTGACTGTATCAGGGTTAGGTAGATAACGAGCCTTTAGTAAAGAATGGAAACACTCCTTTGGGGGAGAAGCGAGATCAAAAATAGGTTCGAGAAGAGATTTTAGCCATCTTTCAAACTTTTAACTTGCCTGTTCGACCACCATAACATAGCAAGGGCAAGCAATGTAGAACCAAATTCACTTAAAAAGCAAGATTCAGAGGAGGACGGATGTAGAACCAGTGTAAAGAGAATTTCCAAGCTAGGTCGAGAGAAGACTTTGAACCCAACCACAATTTCAGACAAAAGAGGAAAACATTTGCATAGCGAAAGAGAATCAATCGAGCAATTGAAGTGGAGAGGAGGCTCACATCTAGAGAGAAGGCTCAAACATTTCCTGATACCTCAAAGTCGAGGAATATATATCTACATCCCACACAATTTATCTACCAAATTTATAAATTAGACACTAGCAAACATCACATCTTTGAAGTTACAATTGCTACGTTGCATGCTACTAAATAGAAGTAGTAAGCATCTTGGAGACGTCTCGCACAAGTTTTTCAAGTATTATCCAACCCTCTGGACAGCCTGGGTTGGGGTATTTGGTTTAGAAGAACCACTAAATTCATAGTAATGATGATTTACATCTACAAACACAATGACAATTAATAGAAATTACTATTCATCAAGCTATGATTGCCCTAAAAACTAATGGCGAGAGGGTGCAAATCACAATTGGCAAGACCAACAAATGAGACAATTAGATTCAAGTTGCATGAGAAGGTAAATTTGAGCACCCTTCTAAAAGCCTAGCATTCATGACTAATCAGAGCTCTAATTCCATAATTCTAGATTAGTATCAAACCGATATACCTGTACTTGAGAGGCATCAATGCCTTCCTTAACACCAAAGTGCTCAGAACACACTTCAAGCATGTCATAGTGAGAGAGTTGTTGGAATGAAACTCTTGGCGCGATAACTTATGCCTCCAATGTAGACGCTTTTGATCTTAGCCCTGAGCTTAAGATAAGTTAGAAGGCCAAGAAGCTAAGTGCCAAGAGTACCTCAATAGCAAAAACCAAGTGCCAAGAGTGGCTCGCATTCTTTGTCCCAGTCAAAGGATAAAAAACCATAGTTGTTGGCATATTTGTCAACTTATAGTAGGTGCAAACTTATCTTCCTTCTTTTATGCGATAATAAATTTGCTAGAAAACAAAAGTGGTGTGAATCATATCCTTCATAGTTTCATGGGCCCATGTGTCTCGATTCAATGTGTAGTTTGAAAACACCTTTGTCGAGTGCAAATTTATGAGGAGCCATTTTCCTTGGTTTGAAGCCTCAACTTTGGCTTGCTCAAAAGAGCCTTGAAACATAAGTGCAAATGGGGGCATGTATAAAGTGGCCAAAGAATCCACTAACCCCTCATCATCTTGAAAATTACACAAGGCATCTATAGAAAAAGACTGATTTTAAGTTTGTGCCAGTTGTTGTGCTTGGTATTGAAATATATTTTCACATAATGCCTCCTATTTCACTGGTAAAGGTGGCGTGCTGTAGTATGACCTCGAGTGTGTTCCTAGAGCATATGTACTTTGGATTTTTTACAAGCCCTAGTATGCCACTATGCTTAAGAGAGCCTCCCTCACCACCTAGTCAAGTCCACTAGCCTCTTCACAGCCTCACCATATTGTGAATTTGGGGCATATATTATAGCCCTCTCCATTTTTGGAAATTTGGTTGCTCTCTCTACAATCAATTAAGCTTCTTTGCATTGGCACCATGTAGAGCTGCTTTTAAATGGGAAATAGATCCACATGTTTTGCCACTATGAGAATATTACATCTTGTGCTAGGCCATGGATATCTGCACAAAGGTTGGTAATGGCCTCAAAAATCACATCTATTTGCTGGCTAGAGAGGTTCATCCCTTGGCACTCAGAGATGTAGTGGCTCCATGAATGCAGAGGACCTCCCTAAAAAATTTGGAGACATGCTTTAGAGAGCAACATGGAGAACTGCCCACAAATTTTCATGATGGATGAATCATTATCTGCTGTGAATCATCCACGTATCACATGATGAACATGAAGGGAAGTCAAATCACTGAGGGAAGGCATTATGCAAGCAAGAGGAAGGATATTGCATCATCTCCAAACACAGTGTAGCAAATGAAGGAAAGGATGGCACTAGTGAAGGGGTTAAGCCATCCTTTCCCAAATTAGGGAAAGGATGGCACAAGTGAAGGGGTTAAGCCTTTGACTATGAGGCTACAAACCATCTAAACAAGAGGGGTCTTTGATTCCACAGGTGGCACAGGAAAGATCTACAAAACTCGCTTCCACGATGCAATTTTCTTCACATATCTAATTTTGTCAACTATTTCCTAACCTTTCTCTGCCTCCAAAATCAAAGAAATCCCCAAAAGACGACCAAAATTAAAAATTTTCATGTTGTGCCGCTCGTGGTGATTTTATCGGTGTTCAACTACTATTACGACTATTGACATCCAAGTAATATGCTAGTATCTTATCCATTCATTAGAATTATTCTTGGCGCTAATATTCTCGATGCTCTCAATGTCAATGCACGAGGAATGGCCCATTCCCTTGGATTAGAACTCTTTGGGAAAGGAAGCGCGATGCCTCTTCTCACCCACACTATGTGTGGTTATAATAATTATATTATACATTATCATATAAAGATTTTTAATTTCTCATTCATTCGAAATTGCTTGTTTTCAATTTGTATTGTAACGTTATTCTTCTCTTTTGATGCATGTTCTTGACGCATGAGAACAAAGAAATCCAAGCTGGATGCAACATGGAAGGATCACAACAACTTTATTCATATGGTTGTAGTCCATGTGACAATATTTTATAGACTGCAATGAGAAGCAGTTATGAGCTCTTGTGAGCATGTGATTATTCATGTATTTGTTGGGCTTCAACTTCAAAATTACAAATCACAAAGTCAGTAAATAAATCACCACCCTGACATTTGTGGGGAGGATCGGGTCCCAATGGACCCTATGCTGTACCTAATGTTCATATTTTTACTCATTCTTTTTTTTTGTTTAAACACTTGGTAAAATGCTACGATTCAAGTTCAATTTTAAGTTAGTAATTATCTAGTTGATGATAGAAAGGCTGCCTATATTGGTCTAGTCAAACTATTCCCAAAATGACGATTGGCCCCTTATCGAGATGCTTAACTCCTCATACATGATCACTTCAAAGCAATGGCAATTCAAATTAGGAAATCTTGCATGGATGGAGATAAAAAAAGTTAAATAAGGGGGCAAAGATATCTTTGAGAATATCTTGAATGTCTCTAGTGTTCAACTTTGCATGTAACTCTAGGTAGAGTTTGGACAAAGCTTATGATAGACAAAGTGACTATTGTTAAAGTGCTGGACAACCGGTTGGGATTTGAAGGCTTCACAAGTCCTTATGATTTCACCATGAATGTGCCTTGGGAGGTTTGGGTTGAACTGTCAATCCTTTGTGTCATTGATTCATTGTTCATGAAGAAAGGGGTGGCTACATTGAGGGTTTGAGGTTGCCTTAAGAAAAGCAATTTATCTTCCATTTCTTTACAATTAATATAATGGCATGTCTGCTGCCAATGAGGCCAAGGCAAGAAATCTCTTCGAGAGATCCCAATATTTTATAATTCGTTCTATGGTTGGTTGAAGACTTTCGCTCCATGGATAGACTCATGCACAAAACCCAAGCAGCTAGAGGAGCTACCGATTCATGGGATTGGAAGGAGGGTGGTGGTTAGATATTTGGGAGGTCCTATCAGGCTAAGACTTACTCTAAGGCATAAGTTTATTTAATTCCTAGAGAATCTCAAAAAGAAATTATCAAGCACCTTTCCCACAATGTCAACCAGATGTTTAACCAAAACATCTACAATCATATTCTCATGAGAGACTATTATTCCTTCACTGTTGACTACCAATGGAATGTTATTCCTTGATCTTTTTTTATGTTATAGCTTTAAAAAAATACTTTGTAGGTCTGTCACCATCTTAAATCTTGAAATCCTTGAATCTTGAAAAAAGCTCCAGAGCACCCAATAATGGTGGGAGAGTGCAATCATTAGGCATCTCTCTAATTGCTGCCAATAAACATTCTCTAATACATCCCACCTCTTTGCAGGGTTGGCATATTTTCTAGCCTCTCCCCTCCAAGTTTCAATCACAACTTGATCAAAACATGGCATACCCAGAAATGATGTGTTCAACTTAAAACAAACCATACCTCTATCAGTGTGACCTATTGAAATCAAATAAAAACTTACTACTAGCAAAGGAAAATGATCTGAAGAAACAATCCCCATTAAATCCTCTCCATAAATCTCAGGTGGCAGCCACCATCCATTCTCATTGAAATAAATTCTATCAAGTCTTTTAGCTAGCTTATCCATGTGTCAATTCTATTACGTGAATACTCTGCAACCTCCCAAGCAGTCATGGTCCACTCAATCTACCAATTCGCAAGCATTCTTTAAGATTTCCCACTCCTTTTTTTCTTGCCCTAGTAACAAAATGCCCTCATGCGACCAATCAGCATCATTAATAGTATTATTTAGTTCCCTAGGCATATCACTTGCTTACCTTCCAAATAACCTCACAATTTTTACCACAACATATCTCTCTACATTGCATTATTGGGGGCATACATAGAAACTACAAAGAAGTTACATCCTTGAACCTCTATCTCTGCATCAAAAACTTGCCTACATTGTCCTTACTTATTGAAACAACTGTAAGATTCGACAATACAATCAATGTCGTCCCTCCCTTTCCATTCACAAGGAAATTCCAATAGATTTGATATCCAAGTAGCTTCAGTCACCAAATCCCATATTTCCTACCTTCAGCTCTTGTAGTGCCAAAATTGAGGGCGGGTTTCACCCCAATAACTTATTAATAGATGCTCTCTTCCAGGCTGAACACATTCCTCTAATATTCCAGGTCATTGCGATAATCAAACAGTTCTTGTAGAAGCCATGCATGTTATTCCAATACATCCCTTTTCATTTCCTCAACCAACAAAACGAAAAGGCTGATGAAATTGCCTTCTCTCGCTTTGTTTCTAGTGAGATGAGATGACTCACTTCTCTTAGGCATTTCCTGGTCAATTTTTGATGGGCAAACACCCTTTTCTTTCTCCTACATCTTCTCACAGTCTTCCTTATTCGAGCTCCCCATCGGCTTAGCGGTGGTTGCTTCCTTTCCTTTCTCACCTGATACCTTTTCACACTGTCAAAAATTTCTTTAACCTCTTTGTCCATCTTCTCATTAGAAATACTCTACCGATCTTCAACTTGTACCACCTTACTTTGACCAATACCCTTACAAGGTGTATCAGAATCTCTTGCATGCATACTGTCCTTCGGCATTTTTGGCAACCCTTCGTATACGACCCCCTTTTTATGCTTATCTTGCATGAAAACTTCTTTCAATGCAGGTAGTCATTCTTATACCTTTGCATGTCTGGTAGGGCACTCCCACACAAAATTCCCTAAAGATCTATAGAGATATCATGCAGTGAAATTTCCAAAGTGAACTTCAACAAATGCACTCCAACCATTAAGAAGAAGATGTTCCAAAGCTTTTGGAGGATATTTCGTCCTATCCCATAGTAAGCAAATCCTAGGAGATGACTTCTTTGTTTGAATTGGAGGCACATAAAGAACTATGTCCAAGAGAGATGCAATCTTCTCTAAGAACTCTATCCAAGAGAGATGCATGAAGCCCAGACTCCACAAAATACCATAAACCAAGCTCCCTCTATATCCCACTACAATAGAAACCAACCAATCTCTTTCACCAGCATTACAAACTACCACTTAATAGAATCCCTTTCCAATGAAACAATAATCAACCGAATTGCATTTATTCTAGTAGGTATGGTTGAACCACTTTTCTAATTCCTTCTCTTGAGGGACTCTTCCCAAGAAGAACATTAAAAACCCACAATCTTGGATTCGAGAGTACTCTCTACATAATTGTTCTAGTTTAATGTCCACTAAAACCCACAATATTCTCTTGGACCATGTGTCAATCCCTTGCATCGACTGTCTTTTTTGAATATTAACCTTCTAAAGATCATTTTCCAAACAAATTAAATCTATAGGATCAATTGCATCTCTTGAGAATCTGGCTACCTCGACATAAGAGCCAACATTGCATGTCATATCCATGTCAGTGTTTGCCTCATCTTTTGTCACATTCTAACTAGGAGGTCTCTCCTTCTCCTTGCCACTTGTCCACAGGCATAGCTCCAATTAACTAACAGTTCCTACATAAACCTCGAGACGCTCCTGACTGGCTACCTTATCATTTTGATTGAAGCATGTTGCACCTTGGTTGGCAAACAAGGAGTTTTAAACTGCAATGTTTTCAAGTTGATGGATTGTGCGCAATATCCACTTCTTCATTATATTACATGGGAAGTGCCAAAAAGTGTCATTTGTGATTTGCAATTGAGAGAAATGTCGCTTAGTTTGAAAGTGGCTACCTAGGTTGTTTGAATGCAGGGCACCTTCAATAGAGATTACAAAATATTTTCTAGATAAAGGCAAAGGTCATGGGGTCAAGTTATAGAGACTTGTAGACTGATATGAAAGTTGTCTTCCATCTTGCTGAAGGTTTTGGGGGTATGATCTTGTGTTTGTGCTTGTCCCTACGTGGACAGACCTTGGGCCCATCTTGGTTTTTGGAAGGGTAGAGATATTAGTCTAGGGAAGAATATTTAATTAGGTAGAGTTGTGCTTGGAACTCTTAAGACTTACCAAGATCCAGAGAGCTTCAAAGGAAGACATTTTTAGCTAGGATTAGTTGCCGAACATAAGAAAGGTTGGGAGCAATTGTCGAACATAAGAAAGCTTGCTTGTAGTAGTTGGCAAATCCACCAATGGAGAATACCTTGATGGGTTGGCTTTAGAGAAAATTACTACAAAGTGGGTATAGAATAAATCTTTGATAGAGGGGCTAAACACCAAATAGAAGCTAAGAAGGGGCTGTAGAGGATGGCAAAGCAGCTTTGTTAATGTCAAAAATAGTGCCATTTTGGTAATGTTACGTTCTTCCTATGGAAAGTCCTTCACAAATCGTTGTCAACTAGAGAGAGGTGGGCCCATTGAGTAGAGTTGAATCTTTCATGTTGTTACGCAACTTCCACAAGTCTTACATTTCACGTCCCACATCTAGTTTCCAATGCCTTTCAAGCATTAAAAAATGGGCTAGTCTTTGATTTTGTTGTACGATTAGGGTCCTACGATGACCTAGTGAAGGTGGGGCTAAAGCAAGCCTTTAGTTACATGGCTCAGCTAATGTGGATTAGGGATCAAGGAGTTGTTGTTCGAGCTCTTAGATATGTTTAGTTTTCATGTCTAATCGAGAGGGTTGATTTACTACCTTGAAGTGCAGAGCATGGGCAGTCTTTTCCATTTGTAAATTGGCCCTCCTTTTTTTATCGAGTCCTCTCTTTTATGGAGCTGACCATTCCCCCAATAAATATATCTCTTATTTTATTTTTCAAAAACTCGATGAACAAAAAAAAGGTTAGCCTATCTTTGATTGGACTATTCTTACCATGGATTTGATAATGCAATTAAGAACTCCATTGTCTATCACAATAGCATTTTATGCCACGTGTTACTATAGGACTTGATTGTAGCCTAGCGGTTTAAGTTCCCTAGAAAATCTATGCTTCCTTTATATTTCTTAGTGTGTGTAGTCCATTTCAATTTCATATAATCTTCTCCAATGTTTTGTGTTCTCTTTGCTCTCATGGTATAAGACCCATTCCTACACAATCACTCTCAGTTATAGAAAATCTAGAATTTGGCAATTAAGAACTCCATTGTCTGTCGCAATAGCATTTTATGCCACGTGTTGCTATAGGACTTAATTGTAGCCTAGCGGTTTAAGTTCCCTAGAAAATCTATGCTTCCTTTATATTTCTTAGTGTGTGTAGTCCATTTCAATTTTATAGAACCTTCTCCAATGTTTTGTGTTCTCTTTGCTCTCATGGTATAAGGCCCATTCCTACACAATCACTCTCATTTATAGAAAATCTAGAATTCGACAATTAAGAACTACATTGTCTGTTGCAATAGCATTTTATGCCACATGTTGCTATAGGACTTGATTGTAGCCTAGCGGTTTAAGTTCCCTAGAAAATCTATGCTTCCTTTATATTTCTTAGTGTGTGTAGTCCATTTCAATTTTATAGAACCTGCTCCAATGTTTTTTGTTCTCTTTGCTCTCATGGTATTAGACCCATTCCTACACAATCATGTCCACCTTTTAAACCCTATAGGTGAACCAAAGAATCGTATAACAAGGGGGTTCATCCCTTGGTAGCTGAAGGCATTAACATGGTGGCTAAAGTGGAAGATGATGAGGAGGAATGGTTTCTGAAAAGAAATCCATCTCTTGTGCCAATTTTTGAAGTGGATGTGCTGAGTATTCTTGATCAGTACAAAGTCTTTCAAGGTGCAGTTTTCCAACAATGGAGATGTCCACAGTTCCAATTTCGAATAGTCTCAATCCGAAGGAAGCCCAAGAAGAAGGCAAAGAAAAGAAATCAGATTGAGTTTATGCAGACCAGTGGGATGTTGATGAGGAGAAGGAGGAAGTTTATGTTAAACCGACATTCAAGCAATCATTCAAGCCAAAATAGCATTTGAGGATCACTTAAGGAAGTGTGCTAGAGTACAAGAGGATGATTTAACTAAGATGAACCTTGGAACAGAACAAGATCCAAAGTTGGTACATGTTAGTGCTTTGTTAGATGCAACTTTTTCTAAAGCTTTGCATAAATTGTTATTGGAATTCAAGGATGTGTTTGCTTGGCATTACATGGATATGAAAGGAGTGGATCCATCTTTTTACCAACATAGAACTAACTTGAAGAAAGATGTTGTCCCAGTGGTTCAACAAAGATATAGAATGAATCCAAACTATGCTCAGAGGGTGAAGGATGGCCTAAATGATCTGATGAGGGACATATGGCTTGTTGTGTATCATCCGTGAGAGGAGGAGAACCTATAATCTATCCACTCAAGTACACTCTGTGTGTCGAAGAGGTCTGGTCCCCAATAAGTGCTACCATACATGCCTGCAAGTCAGACCAAGGAGTCGAAAAGGAAAACCTTGGTCCGCAGGTCTTGAAAGTGTGAGTGGAAGCACTATCTCTCTAGTCAAGCTAGGGAGGCGTAACCTCTACTCAGGCAGGCCTGCATCACTGGTCTCATCCTAAAGATAGGTCTTGAAAATAGAACTCCCAAGTATGTGTATGATGAAATGATCTCAACTAGTTCCCCATCAAAAGTAAAACTGCTCTCTATGTGCGGTTGCTCTGGAGGTATTGAAGATCATAACCTTGGTTTTAACCTTCAAGTCATGAGACTTGCAAAAAGCCAATAGTGCATATAGATGTCTCTGGAGCCCCTTAGCGAACGAGGATAAGAACACCACATCATCAACGTACAAAGGATCTGGAGCAAGAAACCGGCAAGAGAGCAACCAGCACCTCCTAGTGTCCTCATAAAAGACCCAAGCTTGTCTATGTAGAGGCCAAACAAGGTCTGTGAGAGTGGACAACCTTGTTTGACCCCAATGGTGCTCAGGATCTCATCTGTCCATCCACCCCCCATCCAAACCCTGCCACAAACCCTCTCATAAAGTGCCATAACAGCCCAAACTATCTATGGCCCATAACCCAGCTCCTATAACCGCATGATGAGGAGTGCTCACAAGGTATTGTATCGACAAAGCAACAATATACCCTCTGTCTCCATGTCCTCGCCTCCTCTATGACACTCGTAAGTGTCAGGATATGATCCACCATGGTCCCGTGGTCACA
The DNA here is from genome assembly GCF_047967505.1 of Dipteris shenzhenensis. NCBI lineage: Eukaryota > Viridiplantae > Streptophyta > Polypodiopsida > Gleicheniales > Dipteridaceae > Dipteris > Dipteris shenzhenensis. The sequence goes on along the minus strand of NC_141616.1, from coordinate 53,188,485 downwards.
TCAAAAGCCTGCTTGTCCATCTGCTTTGAGTCCTTGCATCTCTACATAGCTACTGACCTCCATATCTAGCATCAAGTAGATATCTTGGACGTGACATGCCCAATCATAATGATCATGTAGTTACTTGGATTCATGGGATCCCCTGCCTTGTGGATGGTGTAATAGTGTTGAGGGTCCAAGTGCGTGGGAAGCCGAGACAAACCCTACTTGTCCATCTGCTCTGAGTCCTTGCATCTCTGCATAGCTAATGACCTCCATATCTAGCACCAAAGTAGATATCTTGGACGTGACATGCCCAATCATAATGATCATGTAGTTACTTGGATCCATGGGATCCCCTACCTTGTGGATAGTGTGATAGTGTTGAGGGTCCAAGAGCGTGGAAAGCCGAGACAAACTGGTTCATTAAATATCTTTGCAAGGATAGGAGCTAGGATATCAATCATGTATACAACAAAATCGGTGCATAATCCCTTATGATACTTCACTCGGCCATTATGAAGCTTCATGACCACATCTTTGATCCCCCCTTAGTGAAAAGAGTGCAAGAGGTAGGTCGTGGTATGTGTGAGAGATCAAGTGTGGACTGGTCAGGGATGTCATAAAGTGTGTGGGCATAGTTGTGCCAAACTTGAGTGTCTGTGAGTGGTGAGGGGGACCGCATTTCAAGAAACCATCGCCAAAAGTCTTGGAATTATTACTGAAAAGAATGTTCAGTAATTCATCCTCGTTTTGGCAAACAAAGTTTTATTTCTTTTGGCGAACTAGACAGCGATACTCACGTAACATGTCTAGTTCACTTGGTGTACCATGTTGGGATTCAAATCGGAGTTATCGGTGAAGAGCCTTACACTCATCATCGTACCACCTATTACATGGCACGGACCTAAAGGCAGTGGACAATTAGAACGTGTGGTGTACAGGAAGGCATGAAGGACAGCTTCGTGCAATGATAACGTAGCCTGGTCCTCTAGGAGGGGTATGTGGTCAATATAGGTGAGTAGAGTGTAGAGCCGTGTAGAGTATATGGGTGAGAGGTTGTGGTCAAAGTGTATGTTGTGATAGATAGTGTAGGTGGATGGTGTGGTGAGTGGTAGACCAAGGCCGGAGTGGTGATATTGAAGAGATATGTGTGATCAACCCCTAGTGGTGGTAGTGAAATAGAGAAATATGTGATGTGTGATGTGAAGGCGTGGGAGGGGGAGAGAGAGAGAGAGAGAGAGAGAGAGAGAGAGAGAGAGAGGAGTCTGTGATGTGTGATGTGAAGGTGGGGGCGGGGGAGAGAGAGAGAGAGAGAGAGAGAGAGAGAGAGAGAGAGAGAATTAAATTAGCTTAAATTTCCATTATAACCAAACCTAACCCATGAAATTTTTTATTTGTAAAAGCAGCATAAAGAAACAACAACTAATGTGCTAACACAAGGAAACAAAGATAAACCAACGTGCATATAAGACAACAAACACAAGCACAAGGAAACAATTCTCACCCTTACTTTGTAATAGAAAACCAAAATTATATTCACATTTACACACACACACACACACATAGCAAAACTAAATTAAACATGCACCTAGGAGTGCTTGGACTCCAAAAGAATCCCAAAGCCGAAATTCAAAAGATATAGTGACTACAACGAAGGACAAAGCAGAGTTTCTTCTTACTTTTCTTTTATTATAACCCTTTCTAAGAAGTAATAGAATTAAATTACTCAATTGAGAGATAAATGCACTCTTACTTGTGCAAAGACCAGAAAACCTATAGAATGGAGAGAAGATGGAAAATAGATGCTAGCTAGGGTGAGCTAGATGTGGATACTACTCCATACAAGTAGTAAGTAGGTTGCTTGATTTCCATATGACTACTAGGCGAGACATTTCATATGCACTCAATTGTGTCAATTAATACGTGACAAACAACCAAAAGAATCTTCAAATACATAAAAGGTATTTTGCATTTCAATATTTTTAATGGACAATCCAAAATTCTATAGCTACAAGGGTTTCGTGGCAATGATTAGGCAAATAGCAAAGAATGAAAGTCTACCAAAGCATACACTTCCATTCAAAACAAAAAACTATTACTTTTTCTTCCACTAAGGAACAACAATACATGCCAACAAATGTAGCAATATCTGAAGCAATTTCACTTTTGAGATTACTTAACGAACTAGACATAGCACAGAAAGCTACAATCCCTTCATCTATGACAATCAACTATACATTGTTTTGGCTAAGAATCCTATGGATTATTCTAAGACTACGCACATCAATATCAAATGTCAATGCATCCATGAGAAAGCAAAAACTCAATAGGTTCCTATTACTTTATCAAGGATAATCCAATAAATATCATTAGGAAAAAAGAGAGCTCATTTTGGGGCCTTTTAGACAAGAAAGAAAATAGCCCTCCACCAATCAAAGAAGGGCCAACATAATGTTGAAAATTTTAGAAAAAGAAAAACAAAAGAAATGCGGTTGAGTTTGCATTCAATGAGGACACTTGCAAATTTTGGTATTTCTGACATCACCAACGCATCCGGAGCGGACCAAAACCCCCCGAGAGACTTTTGAAACATCGAAAATAGGCCACCGAAAAGCCGCCTGTACAAATGAAAGCGATTTGACAGGTTGGACCGGCTCCAACCTGTCAAATCGCTTTCATTTGTACAAGTCCCGGCCCAACCTATCAAATCGCTTTCATTTGTACAAGTGGCTTTCCGAGCCTCTAGGGGCTCGTTTTCAACGTTTCAAAAGTCTTTCCGAGGGTCTTGGCCCGCTTTGAACGCGCCGGTGATGTCAAAAATACCATAATCTGCACCGTACATCAGTGGGGTTATCATATTTTATTGTTTTAGAGGAAAAAAATTGAAGAAATCGTGAATTTCTCTCATGGCCCCTAAATGAGCTCCCTTTTTTTCTAAAAGATTCACCAAGGCTTTAACAAAGGAGAAGTTTTCCCTGTGCAAGCATCTCCTCGGTATATAGGATAGCTTGCTTCTTAAAAGGGGAATTGATTATGCAATTTCTAACAATAACCATGTTGTATTACAGGAGGGAATGCTTAGCTAGGTTGGATACCCTCATGGGTTGTGATCCCGAGTTATAATGTGCAATTAATGTTTAGAATCCTAAACAATGTGTAGAATTTAGACTTAGAACCTTACTCCAATTAGTAAAGGTTTCGGATCATACATGTGAAACTGCTAGGTTGGATACCCTCATGGGTTGTCATCCAATTAGCTAGAACCTTACTCCAATTAGCTAGGTTGGATACCCTCATGGGTTGTGATCCCGAGTTATAATGTGCAATTAATGTTTAGAATCCTAAACAATGTGTAGAATTTAGACTTAGAACCTTACTCCAATTAGTAAAGGTTTGGGACCATACATGTGAAACTGCTCCTGTGCCACTTCTAAGACTTACTCTAGGGTTTAGGGTCTTGTACGAAACCCATACTTAACTTCTCATCTATTTTGTCAAAAATTGCCCCAATTGCAGTGAATATGAGCCATACATCTAACAATAAATGACATGGATCTTTCTTAATTAACAACAAAGATTCATTGATGGAAACTACTTAAGACTAGGTTATTTAGGTATTGATTTCTTCTTGTTATCCGATCACAAAAGGGTTGCTTGGTCTACATTTTGAGTATGTGGCATAGGAAAATACTCCATGCAATCTCTTTTGATATAGAGACTCACCAGTCCTTCATTTTCTGTGATTCTTGATCTAATTGATTTGGATGAACCCATAGGTTTTTTGAAGACCCTGGAATCTAACTATATATCCACATGCATACAATTGTGTATGTTAGTATTTGGTTCGGTAGAAGGGACATATGTACATGCTGAAGTGGCTGGCTTACACACTTGGGAGGAGTGAAGATGGTACATAAGGGGAACAAGGGACACGTATACACCAATGTCCATGAACCATGCATTTTGGGACCCAAGTTGTCTTCCAATGTATAATTTTCTAAGATCTCTATGACAAGGGCAAGCAGCTGCTCAAGTCATCAATCGTCATCAAGCTATCAACTTCCCACCTGTTATCTGACAGATCTACATGCACAATTGCAAGGGTGTTGGCCCATAGCAAGGTAGTGACAAGATGGCTTAGAAATTGATGCCGTGTGGTTCCTTTATGACAAGATAATTCCAGCATTTGCACTTTGGGGTGATTGCCAACTGACGACATGTTAGAAAGACAGGCAGAAACCACCAAATTCAAGGCTGTATTGGGGTAAATATGGTGCTTGCAGTGGCAAGTGGTTGACAAACTATGATGGTAACAGGTGGCAGGTGGTAGTAATGTAAGTACACAGATCCTCGGATGACATGGCAAACTTTGACAGTTACTTTGACCAGTGATTCGGTCACACGGGTAGTCAATCTACACGGCCCAGCATTGATGACATGTGAAGAGAGGGAGTGCAAATGAAATTAATGATAAAGAGCATCATAACGTGCACTTGAGAAATAACACCTTCCAGATACGGTGATGAGACATTCTTACCATCCTAGTGATGGAAACAATCAACATGATTAATAAAATGATTTCCCTTACAAGATTGAACAAAAAATTCATTGCTAGCACTCAACATATACTTGGGAAATCTCCTGAAAAAATCTTCTCTCATGTAGCCTTAGGCGTTACAGGACTGCAATAAATAAATCAGGAAGTCCTGTAAACTTGATTGCCCAGCGCGATATATAAAGGGCAGGGCAGCTGCTACAGTACATCCTTGCAACTTCCACAAGATCCAAGATATGTTTTCCTTTGATAAGACAAATTTAGCGAGTAGCTCAAGAGGCTCAAACCCACTCCTTTGGATTGATGCATGCATCTAGCAACTTCCATTCCTCGCTGGTCTCTTCTGGATGCTGCACAGCACACAAACTGAGTATTTCAGTTGCATATTCCTTGCCGCATACCATGCATTGTGCCTATGGCCTGTGGAAGATTATCTCCCCCTGCACACATTGTGTGCATGCAGGTCTTTTATCTTGAAAACTTGAAAATCATCAAGATTCAGGTGAGTGTAGGTGACAATCAATCATTGAAACAATATATCTAAAATATACATGTGCTAGGAAAGATGATTCCATATTGAATGAGCGAATAACCAAAGCCGTTGATAATGATGGCACGGGAAAAGAGAACGCGTTATCTCCAAGTGAATAGGAATCTCTCCAACAAAACACAAAAGCAAAAATCAAATTTCTCTACATTCTATGACCACTCAGGCAACAAAGCTGAGCTGGGACTGAGGAACAAAATATAGCACGGTATGTCAGTACATACCCCTCTGATGGAAAACCAAAGTGGGAGGGCATACCTTCAGTATGTATGCATCATGGAGCAGATTAACTTACATGATCATATTCCCATCTTGCTGTGAGTGGCAAAGACATCAGGATACTTTCAATTCGGCCTCCCGTCCTCAATCCAAATGTGGTGCCTCGATCATATACCTGAAAAGAAGCGCTGGTCAGTTTTCTACTTCCCCTGAGCCTCTCTCATACATGTTGGAACACATAAAAGCAAGGCTTGTTCCAAACATTCAGATGTATCCCTCAAATAGACATGAAAACTCTGTATCATACATTAGACATACAATTCAACAAACAGATTGTGTAAGGTTTCAACATCACAAGAAAGCGCTATTCAAGAGAGGGAAGGGGGAAGCGGGAGGGGGGATGTGTACTGGTCATATGCACAAAGATATATCCACATCAATAAACACATATACCAACATGCCTGAGATATAAGCACTAATTGCTTGGTTAGATCAAGAACCAGTTCCCACTGCCTTCAGAAACTTTAGGGAACGGGGGATATGAAGGAGGAAAAAATCAACCTCAACACTTCCCTTTCCCTTTTGACAGAAAGCATTTAGAAATCTCTTTGCTGTTCTGGGTTCCCCACAAATGACACTTTAACATAAAGGAGCAGAAAAAAGGTGACAATCGACAGGCACCAAATTAAACTCCACATAGCGTCCTCTTCGTAGTTGCTGCCAGGATTTATTATCTGCTGTAAAAGGCATGTCTTTTCGTTTCTCGATCAATGGAATGTATGCTGGAATAACAGAATTTGCACATTCTGTATCAAAATAGCACAAAGGAATGAGAGACACAAATCACCATGTACATCATATTGCACCCTCAGAGTAAACAACACAAATTTGATAGACAGATTAAAAATGTTGCAAACATCACTGTAAGTCTAGCCTCCCTGCCTTAAAAAAGGAATAAAATTTTAAAACAAAAATATACATCCATTCATTGAAAGCTGGAACAAATAGTCCGAAGAGTGCACATGATGGAAAATACTAAGCTACACAAATTGCTTTTAACATATCACCTGTTGCAAAAGCAAAGAGTTCATCTGGATCTCTATCATTTAAGTCATCAAAGAAAATTCCTCCAATCCCTCGCCGTTCACCACGGTGCTGCGCCAAACAATAACATTAGGATTCTCCAAGTGACTCTTAAACACTACAATGGATAAAGCATGGACCTGCAAAAGTCCTCAAATGCAGGATTCAAAGGAAAAAATGGAAGCCTGAAGCAAAATTATAATCACTATATTAAAGTTTTCAAAACCTGTGGTCGCAAAATTTAAAATTATAACCAGTAAAAAAGCCCAGAAGAGTTGTTTTCCTGCCTAAGAGAAAAAAATGCTTTATAAGTCCACTTTGGATCCAGGGAGTTAGACATTCCTTCCCTCTTCAGAGGTTAGCGTCCTCAATGATAAAATTTGGAAATAGTCTCTGTATCTACTAAAGGATCCCCACGTAGCCTCTAATAGAGGAAGTCTGTGCCATGCACCCAACATCATGGGTATCTTCTAGTTACAAACTTGCATTTCTTCTCGGTCCAGGATTCTTGTTGGTTTGCATCCCACATCACCCTCAATCTCTTAACATTACATTGCCCTAAATTAGTAAGTCACCTAGTTGTAATGAGAAACATGAAACGGGATGCATCTTACAACCCTGTGGTAATTCCGATCAATAGAATATCTTGCTTATTCTTTGTAAAATTAACCATAGCCCACAATATCAAGGTAAATAACCTTAAGATTTTGTCTAAAGTAAAGGACTCAGAGCATGAAGAAACAAAATGAAAAACTCACCCTCTATCTCTTACGACATTACAAAACCCTAAATTAATAAGTCACCTAGTTGTAATGAGAAACATGAAACGGGATGCACCTTACAACCTTGTGGTAATTCCAATCAATAGAATATCTTGCTTGTTCTTTGTAAAATAACCACAGTCCACAATATCATATGAATAACTCAACATTTTGTCTAAAGTTCAGGACTAGGTGTATGAAGAAACTCTATGAAAAACTCTCTCCTTTCTCTAACTCTCTGAAAGACCTTGTTTCATAGCTTGGCAGATTTTGCTCTATCCATAGCTTGGCACATTTTGCTTTTGAAAGTGCTAACATTTCTCACATTTAAATTATATAATCGTTGCACTAAGCCCTTTCTGAGTTATTCCAATTGTAGTTGAACTAGCTAAGGTCTAAACCCATGATTCAATTCGAATGGACTCATCCTTGTGGATGGATGTTTTCCATCATTATAGGCAAATTCTAGTGATGGCAATCACTTGTTTCCATGTACTTAACCTTAATGAAACATATTGAGGCAACTCCTACACCAAGTCTTCTACCAAGATCATCTTCACCCAACCACGTTCTAGGAACCGATTCGCAAAGTGCATTATCTGGAACCCATCACCCAACTATAGAGCAATCCGGTCACCCTCGAGCATCAAAGGCCTTAGGGAAGACACACCACATGCACATATATATATATAATGCATCTCTCTCTCTCTACACACACACACACACACTTTTTTTTTTGGTAATTCCATGGACTTGTATTATAAGATTAATATTGTCCAAAGAGACTCTCCTAAAAGGAGAGAGCCCAAATCAAAAACACAAATAAACTATCTCCATGCAGGACCTGTCTAGATCTCCTTCCTTACAGGCATCATAATCAGATTGCCTTAAGGAAGCTCTGCATAATTCATAGGGCTGATGGAAGTGTTTGTGTGCAAATATGCCATATTATGTTCAGTCCAAAAGGTCCATAGAGCCCAAAATCTAATCCAGTAAAGGAGTAGAGAATAAGGTCTCAATGGAGTAGCACATCTGCCAGAAAGCCAAAAAAATTTCCCAAATCTGGTATTCGGGAATCTAAGACATAAGAACCTTGAAATCTTTGCAATCAAAAGCCTGGAGCATTGACAAAACCATAATAAGTGTGGCACTGTCTCTGCATGTGCCTGGCATCGTAAACAGGTAGCGGTGGCAATAGCTATCTTCCTCTTAACCAAAGTAGTTCCAATTGGCAATGTTCCAGTAATGCAACGCCAAAGAAATAGTCTTTGTTTGAGAGGCAGCTTGGCCTTCCATAAAATACTCGAGTTCCTTGACCACCGAGAGAGGGGTTCTTGCATATGCCACAAATAATTTGCATGAGTGTGTATCCATGCAGAAGTCTGTATGTTGTCATAGAGGTGAGTTTGCTGATAGGCACAGGGCACATATTCAGCCCTTTGGGACATAACTTCCAATCAGCTAACTTGTTATCATGTGAGAACTGGGGAATAGGCAATAAAGGCTGCAGAAGATCTTTTATTTTCTTCCAGATAGGCCTGTGGTGCATTCCAAGATTGTATTTGGCCATGATTTGAGAAAAAGTAAGAAGTTGCACCTGATCATCTATCACATCTGCAATGCATCTGACACCCATTTTGCTCAAATTATATGATCTGACAGGCTCCTGACAAGCAAGGGGAGGATCAAAAACTGCACTCCAATATATGCTCTCACTCCGCAAAGAGTTGTTATGGGGGTTTGCAGGATCCCATTTGATATTAGATAGGACCTCTTTCCAATCATGAATGAGTGCCGAGGCAAAGGGGGGCAGTTTGGGATTTTCCCCATAAATTTTCCAAGTAAAAGCTCCCAGACATCCACTTCCCATTTACCATAAAAAAGTGTCTGCATAGTCTGACACATATAGGAAAGCATTCTTGTCCATGGTTTTGTTTGCTTAAAGAAGGTTAGCAGCATTGATACCTTTCGTGAGAGCGCATGACAGCAAATATTAAGCACATTCAAACCACCACATTTCCGAGGAGAACAGATAAAGTCCATTTTCAACAAACGGAATGCCTTCTTGGAGGCCTTATTCTTCCATAGCATGTCCATGGCTTTTCACATATAGGCTGCAATTTCTTGATCTGTCCAATGTAAGAGTGGCAGAAAGAATTGTATGTATGCCATAACAAAGGACTGCACAATCCTGAGGCGGACATGAAGTGGCCAAGTGGCAGTTTTCCAATAATTTAGCTTTGCATTTAGCTTATCTAATATCCAATTAAGCTGCTGTTTTCTAGTGACCAGCCAGCCAATAGGATATCCCAGGTGCCTGATCAGAACATGAGGATCTAAAATCTCTCCTGGCCAAAGTATGGCATGCCAATCTCGACTCTTTAAGGGTATGAGTTTGGATTTCTCAAAATTAACATGCAGTCCCGCTGCCAGTCCAAACAAAGATAAAGCATCCATTAAAGTGTTCAGTTCTTGCTGTGTATTTTGAGGCATAAAAAAGGAGTCATCTGCATATGCCTGGGCCACAAAGCTAGAGACTCCTGGCAGCTGTAAACCTTTTAATTTCCCTTGTAAGGTAAGATGATCCATATAGATTAGCAGGGGGTGAGTGGCAATGGCATAAAGTAGCGCACTAAGAGGGCAACCTTGCCTCACTGACTTACCCAATGTCCAAGATGTAGATATGATTGGCCAAAATACATTGGGCTGACGAGTCTTTATATAGCCAATAGATAACCTGCACCATTTTTGGCCCAAATCCCATCTTGTGCATTGTTTGTGCAATGAAATCCCACTGAACAGTGTTGAAAGCTTTAGCTATGTCTACCTGTAAGATTAAAACATCTTGTTCAGTGTATTTGGCATACTCAATGGCAGTCATGGCATTGGCAATGTTATCATATATCTGCCTTCTAGGCACAAATCCATATTGAAAAGGATGTAGCCCATCGTGCAAAAAGGTATGCACTCTATGCACCAGCATTTTGGTGATGAGCTTATATTGCACTGGCATGAGAGTAATGAGCCTCCAGTCTGATAAAGTTTCAGAAAGATTTTTCTTCGGAATAAGCTTGACCAGCCCATGTTTCCATGAATTAGGCATACAATTGTTGTTCCAGGCATCATTAATCATTTGTAGCATGACATCTTTAAGGTCATCCCAGAATGCCAAATAGAATTCCACTGTTAGACCATCCCATCCTGGAGATTTCCCTTTGCCAAGATGGAGCAAGGCATTATGTAATTCTTCTGCTGTGAATGACTGATCCAAGGATAAGGCATCCTATTGAAGCATGATTGGTTGGACATGTCTCAAAAGAGCTTGCCGTGTGCCATCAATCTTCCTTACTCTTAGACAGGAGCTCTTCCTCCGATGAGAATGTAACCCCTGGAAAAAAGATTTGGAAGAGCATCCTTTATCCATGAATGGTGTCATCCGTGCACAGACTTGCCACTTGTTGAGTTTCCTTTGATTGTTTTCTTGTAACAATGATCGATAATGGAATAAACTCTCTTGTTGGACTGGAGATCAATTCTGAACCTGTGATAACTCTATGAGGGACTGCACTTGATATTTGGCATCTATTATTTTTTTCCTTCAATCAGCCATATATGATCTGCCATATAGCGTAATAACATGCTGAATACGGTGCACAAAGGAATCCCATGCATAATTCAAGTCATAATGGGCATGTGCCTGCATTAAGGCAATGGCATCTTGTATCATGTTTCTAAAAGAGGCATGCTGAAAATATGCTGCATTTACATGTTTGAGCCGGATAGTATGAGCAGGCAAATCATGAGTAGGCATACCAAAATCCAATGTCAACCAAACAGGAGCATGATCTGATAGAGATAGAGAATGATCCACCATGATTTGAATGGTGAAATCAGTAAATTGCTGCGTATGTAGCAAGTACCATCTATCTAGCCTCACCCAGTAATTGTGGATAGCATTATGATGATATGTATATCCAGGCAAATCATGCTGCAAAGTAAGCCAAATGTATCCTGCTTGTGTATGTGCCATAAGATGATTCCATTTTCTTTGCTCAAGCTGAAGCATGTGTGAGTTTCCTGTAGTGTTATCTCTAGGCCTAGGAGAGTTGTTGAAGTCCCCGAGAGTTGTTAAAGTCCCCTCCAAGGAAGGCAACTGATCTCCAAGGATATGCAGCAATAGACGCCCACATGTCAGCCCTGTGGGCAGACACCTGAGAGGCATAAACAGCAGTAATCTCATAAATGTCACCATGGATACATATCTACATAACCATCCATCTCCCTAGGGAATCATTGTAAGCAACCCGGGGCTGTAAATCATGTTTGACTAGCATAGCAAGGCCTGAATAGTCAAAGTCACCTGAATAAAAAATATCATATCCTCCAAAGTAACTAACATCTCCAGCCATAGCATGTTGATTATGCTCTTGCAGACATATCACGTCAGGCTGGTGCCTCATAACATAACTCCAAAACAGCCTCCATTTGTTTCTATTACAGAGGCCCTGTATGTTATAGGTAATACACTTGATTGTAGCAATCATAATGGGATGTATAGATGATAGGAACACAAGTATATACGAAAGCAGAAAGCATCTAAAATCAAAGTAAAACAAGCCAACATGGCTATGTCTCAGCCATGGCATCTGCATCTCCCAAAGTTGCAAAAGCATTGGCATCTTCATAAACAGGAATGTTCCTTTGGATGACAATATTCCAAGGCTCCTCAAGAGATGTCTGTGAGGAGAAGGCTGCGTTTGTCTGTCCTGGTAAAGCAGAATCCGCATCCCAATGCCTAGATTGCAAAGGTCTATTCCGTAGGTTAATCTTTTTCCTTTGAGTCTGCCACTCCAGTTGAGAGTCTGAGCCAGAATCAACTACTTTGGCCTTTCCTTTGTCTTTACCCTGACTTCCTACATGCAAAGAAACCTTATTTCCAATTTGTGTCACAGGTTTAGCATTCTTCTCACCAGGCTTGTAAATAACTTTTTTCCCCTCCTTAGGCTGAATAGGAGCAGTGTCCCTTGATATGGCAGCAGGAGGTGGCTGATGTAATACAGAGGGACACTCAGAAGCCAGGTGTCCAAACTTATGACATGAGAAGCAAGCACCAGCAAAAACACCCCATTTCAATTTGAAATATTTCTCCCCTAGATTGATACCATCAATCTCAACTTGTTTCTCTATCTGTGTCCCATAGTATGCAAAACCTGTTCCTGTTGCCAACATTGTGAGGCTTGCATATAACTTGTCCAAGTGTAGATGCAATGGTAGCTAACTGTGGACGCATGTAGTCAGGAAAATCAACCACCTCTACCCAAACTGGGCAGTTATGTTTAATAAGACTCTGATAGTCTTTGTTGGGCGACCAGGGCATAACATGAACCATCTGTCTGCCATAGAACAAAGGTGACATCTCTAGCATGCGTTGCTTTTGAAGGGCATCCAACAAGTGAACTTCATAAAAGCCTCTTGAAGCAAAATACACCCCCTTCACAAAAGAGCCCTCAAGCAGGGAATTAATCCACTGTCCAACATCACTCGCAGAAAGCAATTTCCAGGGAAGAAGATGATTATTGCTGTTTGTGAGTGTTTTCAAGGGATCCACCAAAGAGGGCAAGCTTAATTTCACCTTAACCGAAGGTGTCGCATCAGTCCAATGCTGTCGAGTAAGCTGAAAATCATCTTTTAGCATGTTGTATACATACTTGGCATCATCCATGTTGACATTTTCACTTGTAACTTGAAATGCTGAAGCCTCATAGCATTGTCGTTTTGCTTCTGGGGAGTGCTCCTTGCGGGTGTAAGCAATCATCTGAGCAGCATTATCCATGTTGCAAATCGAAGCAGGAAAGGAAGGAAGGAAGGGGCAAATCAGCAGATATGTGGGTCAGGTATCAGCAGCGGCAAGAGAGACACGCTGGGTGGGTGGAGACCAATAGAAGCTGCGTAATAGAACTGGTCGAGCAGATACGGAAAGCAGATAGCAGGTACGCGGGGCAGGTATCAGCAGCTACGTGGGAGAGACACTTTGGGTGGGTAGAGACCAACAAAAGCTGCGGAATAAAACTGGTCGAACAGAAACAGAAAGGAGACAGCAGCGTCAATTTATAGACAGACACTAAGGGCGTCGTAGGACTGATGAAAATGGAGAAGCTTAAAGCAGTTCGAGCAGGAAGAGATATCGAATCAATCAGCAAAACCAAAGAGTCACACACACACTTTTTTTTTTTGTGAGAAGAAATCTTTATTTCTATAGAATAATTACATTCATAGCTGCTTCAAAAGAGAAGTAGCTACTACTCAAGAAAAGATCTCAGTATAGGCTGTATACACATCCTGATCAATCAAACGAGTCTGAAAACAATCGTAGAATGATTGTTGCAGAGATCGTTTGAAAAAAAGGAAGGATGAAAATAGTGGATCACCAAAGACTCTATGATTTCTATCCATCCATAAAGTCCATAGGGTCCAATATCGCACCCATACGAAAAATAAATCAAAACCCTGTCTCTGGGGATGAAATCCAAACAACCAGAAAAATCTGCCAAAAGTAACAGTAGGAAATCGCTGTCGAAGCCTCTGTCTGATGAGAGCAATGAGATCAGAAGTATTTGGACAGGACCAAAAGATGTGGATCACTGATTCAGTAGAGTGCGAGCATCTGTGACAAACAGCTGAAGCAATATGTCTGTGTGCGAGTAACTGTCCAGATGGAAAAATGCCAAGGAGAACTCGCCATAGGAAAAGCTGTTGTCGAAGAGGGACTTTGTAATGCCAAAGGAGACGCAGCCTTTTTCTCCACCACTTCATTGGACGATCCATATGCCAAACAGCATTTGCTCTGTTGGAAATCCAAGGTGGAGGTAATAACACTCTATACAATGATGGCATTGTGATATGTGAAAGCTTCAAAGGACGGACATATGAGGAAGGAGAGCGTAAAATCCAATCCTCAAGCCGATGCTGAATTTCTAAATGAGGTACCGGCAAGTACGGTTGGAGCATTGCTGAAATTTTATGCCATAAAGGACGATAATGAGCTCCCAAGCCATATTTGCGAGCAGCCAAAGAAAAGGATAGAATTGTGCCATCATCTTGAAGTACATCTGCCACAGATGAAATGCCTTTGAAGGAGAGAAAATATGAACGTCGGGGTTCTTGTATGGCCAAAGGTGGATGGAATACTTTAGACCAAAAGAGATTCTCTTCCCTCAAAGAGTTGCCCGAAAGAGAGTCCCTGCCTTTCCATTCCAAGTGGGAAAGAATGTGTTTCCAATCAAGAAGCAGAGAAGAGACAAAAGGGCATCCTCTGATCTTGCCTTGGATAGAGCCAAATAAAAATTCCCACTGAGTAGGCTGCCAATTCCCAAAAGCAGATGAATGAAGATGTAATAAGAGAGAGCGAATCATAAAAGCCCAAGGCTGATCTCCTTGTAGAAACTGCATCATCATTTTCCCCCTATGAGCAAGTAAATGCATTTGAATATTTAGAATGTTCAGACCCCCGTGCATCTTTGGAGAACAGAGACGATGCATGGAGAGTAATCTGAGACTTTTCTTGCCATGTTTTGAACGCCAGAAAATTTCCATGATAGCTGACATAAATGAAACCAAATCTGCCTTAGTGAACATAGTAAGAGGCAGATAAAATTGTATGTATGCTATCAAAATGGATTGTGTAATTCACAGACGAACATGTAATGGCCAAGTTGCAAGCTTCCAATATTCAAGTTTTGCCCTCAACTTTACTAGCACCCAATCAGTTTTTTGTTGTGAACGGGTGAGTCCCCAGCCTAAAGGATAACCAAGATGTCGAATGAATTGAGAAGCAGGGACAATTTCCCCAGGCCACAAAAGGTTGTGCCAGTCCTGTGCATGTAAAGGCAACAATTTTGATTTTTGAAAATTTACCCGAAGGCCAGCAGCCAATCCATATGTAGAAAGAGCATGCATGATCATGGACAGATCAGCCCGATTATTTTTTGGAGTAAAGAATGAATCATCAGCATATGCTTGAGCAATCATGCTACGACTGCCAAGGATCTCCAAACCGTGCAGCTGGTCAGTGTCCAAGAGGTGATCCAGATATTGAAGCAGTGGATGAGTGGCTATGGCAAAAAGTAAAGCACTCAGTGGACATCCTTGTCTGACAGAGCAAGCAAGAGTCCATGATGGAGAAATATCTCCTGAAAGTATGCAGGCAGCTTCACTATCTTGATATAGCCAATTAATGAGTTGCTGCATTTTTGTGCCAAAACCCAAAGCCTGCATAGTCGATGAAATAAAATCCCACTGAACTGTATCAAAAGCTTTGGCAATATTAACTTGAAATAACAAAACATCCTGCTGTGTGTATTTGGCATATTCAATTCCAATGTAGGCATTAGCAATGTTATCGGTGATATGCCTACGCGGGACAAAGCCATATTGCGCAGGATGCAACCCATCATGTAAAAATCCCTTTAGCCGAGCAACAATCATTTTGGTAGTGACTTTGTAAATTACGGGCATAAGAGTGATAGGTCTCCAGTCTGCCAAAGACTCACAAATTTGTTTTTTAGGAAGGAGTTTAACAAGACCTCGCTTCCATGTGTCTGGCATTTTCTGATGTTGCCATGCAGCATTCACCATAGATAGTAATGGATGCTTCAAAATAGGCCAGTATGCTAGAAAAAACTCGACTGTCAAGCCATCCCATCCAGGGGATTTCCATCTGCCACATGATTTGATGGCATCTGACAGTTCCCTCTCAGTAAAAGGTTCCTCCAATTCCAAAGCTTGAGTAGGGAAAATGATTGGAAAAACATTTTGCAACAGTAAATTTCGTGCAAGCAAAACCTGTTGCGAGGGAGGAGCTACAGAGCCAAATTGCTGAGAGAAGTGATGCACACAAACAGAGGCAAGCTGTGACCGTGAAGTAGTCCATGATCCATCAGGCATTAGTACTCTACAAATTTCTATTTGGATTCTCCTCTGATGCAAACTCTTGAAAAATTCTTTGGAAGAGCAACCTTTATCTGTGAAGGCTCTTTGTCTTGCTCTAGTCTCCCATTTTGCCAGTTTCCTGTGATCATTTAGTTTAAGACAATGTCTGGCCTGACATAATGTGGTTTGCTCGTGCATGGACAATGAACGATGATGACTGAGTTCAGTGAGGTCTTGACAAGTAGACTTGGCCTGAGCAATGGTTTCCCTCAGAGTCTTCATGTAAGACTTGCCATAAGCTCTAATCACCATTTGCATTTTAGAAATAAAAGAAGCCCAGGCATCATCAACATGAAGATGGTTGTTAGATGAAAGACAATGAGCTGCTTCAGTAACCATTGCCTTGAATTCAGCATGTTGCAAATAACTGTTGTTGATGATTAGATGTCGCCTTTGTGGCAATCTATCATCTGGCATCTTATGAAAAGATAACCGCAGCCATAGTGGTGCATGGTCTGAATGCACAAAGGCATAGTCAATCCACATTTTGCATGCGAAATCCCCATTTTGTTGTGGAGCAACACTATACCAACGATCCAGTCGTGCCTTATAAGCGGAAAGAGCATTATGTTGAAAAGTGTAGCCCGGTGACAGAGGCTGCAATTCCTTCCAGAGGTCAACTAGATCCAAATGCAAAAGTAGTTGAGACCAGGCATGCCTTTCAGGAGATAACATATCATCGTGGCTGGAAGTGTTGTCTCCCTGTTGTGGAGCATTATTGAAATCCCCACATATGTAGGCATGAGATCTCCACGGATATTGTTGCATAGCATCCCAAATTACAGTTCTGTCTCGAGATGACTGAGGTGCATAAACTGAAGCAAATTCAAACACCTCTCCTCTTATAATGCATTGGAGAACAAGCCATCTGCCTTTGTTGTCATTTAATGCAATGACTGGTTGAAGCTCATGTTTGATCAGAAGGACAACCCCTGAGAAAGAGTGCTCCCCAGCATAGAAAATGTCATACCCGCAGTAGTGTCCTGTCTTGCCTGCATAAATATGCTGGTTGTGCTCTTGTAATGCCACTATGTCAGGCTGAAATCTGTTGATGTACAGCCACACAGATTTCCATTTCCTACTGTCACATATGCCCTGGACATTGAGTGTAAAAGAGGTGATGTGAGCAGTCATATATACAGATATTTATAGTAATGTAACAACTATGTACAGCAGCAAAATGTATGAGGTCAGCCTTGCATTTCTATCTCAGGGTCGAGGCCTCGCCCCTGAGAAGAAGTAGTCGCCTGAGAAGTGGACAGCAAAGCAGCAACCTCTTCTTCAGGGAAGAGTGTTCTGCTGGCTGTTACTGCAGCCCATGTAATTCCAATTCTTGTATTGATCTCTGGGGTGTTTCCGCTAGAAGAGGCACCATTCCAAGTGCGGGGGGGTGGAATTCTTCGAGCAGAAATAACCTTTCTTGGGTTCTGCCAGCCATCAGTTGAAGGTTGCTTTCCTTTGGGCAAGGATTGAGTAGCAGGAGGTGAATGTGAAGTAAGATTCGCATTGGTAGCTACTGAATCTTTGCCTTTATCCTGACTCCCAGAATGCTGTTTACTGCTTTTATTTTTGTTGGCAACTGGAGTAGGAGCATCTTTAATGGGCATGTGGACTGGCAAGGTGACATGATGCATTTTATGTTGGTTCAGTGGACACTGTGAAGCCATGTGTCCAAACTTTTTGCATTCAAAACAGGCCCCTGCAAATAAACCCCATTTGAGTTTATAAAATGCACTCCCCATGTTCACATTATTCACCGTGACTGAGTAAGAGTCCGGTGTGGGATTATCAGTATCCCAAAGAATGCAAAATCTGTTTGAATTACCATTTGGCCGTGGTGGGCAGACCACTTTACCTAAAGAGGCTGCAATTTTAGGCAAAAGTGAGGCCATGCATTGGGGAAAATCAACAACTTCAACCCAGACTGGGCATCTGTGTCGGATTAAAGCCTGAAAGTCCCTTGTGGGAGACCACGGCAAGACATGCACCATTTGCTGCCCAAAAAAGAGAGGTGAATGTTCCAAAAGCATTTGTCTGTGGATCTCATCCACCATGATAACCTCGAAAAAGCCCCTGGCTGCATAATGTACTTTACGAACAAAAGAGCCAGCCAATGTGCGTGTCAGCCAGTTGCCTATTTCTGCAGCAGGTGGCATCCGGCTTGGAAAAAACAATATGACTGCATTCTTGGCATACTCTCTGACTGGATCCACAATTTCATCGACCTCAACCATGAGGCCAACTGAAGGAACCGAGTCTTTCCACTCTTTTCTCGTATCTGCAAATCCTTCATGCATTACATCATATACTAGTTGAGCCTCAATCGTGTCATGCATCGGGTCATGCTGACCCTCAACCTGCTTTTGTTTCTTGCAGGGAGCCGAACGCTCCTTTTGAAATGTTTTTTCATATGAATACTTTGCCATGACTCGGTAGGAAAAGGAGCTCGAGGATGAAGTACCTGTATAAGGGTGGTAACAGCCAAAAAAACCAGTCCCAAAGAAAGATCAAAGGAAGCCCGCAAGAGAGAAGAGGAGGTGTAGAACTGGTAAGGAAAGAGCAAAAGGATAGGTAGGAGTTGGCTGAAAAACCAGGTAGGGAAAACTCCAGTTGAAAGCCCCAAAAGTATACGAAAGCTGGACTGGTATGGAAAGGTACGGAATGTACGGTGGCCGTACAGACGTACGGAAGAGGATTGGTGCAGGGTTACGGGTGAGAGACGAGATGCTGATGGAAGATGGAACTGAAACGAAACGAAGCCTATAGATGCAGATATCGACGTACACACACGAGGGCTGGAGCGAAATCACGCAGGATCCGTAGGCAAAAACACGGGGAAGTACCGTGCTGACGTACGGCACCTGTACGGCAGCCGTACAGGTGTACGGTCAGACGGGGTAAGCTGAACGGGGCTCTGGCGATCTGTTCTCCACTCTTTCCAAGCGCTCACGCTCCACGCTCACTCTCTACACACACACGAAACACCACACACACACACACACACACACACACACACACCACTCTCTCTCACACACACACACACACACACTCTCTCTCTCACACACACACACACACACACACACATATATATATATTTGTGTGTGTGTGTGTGTGTGTGTGTGTGTGTGTGTGTGTGTGTGTGTGTGTGTGGGTGGTTGCAATCAGGTGATGGGAAACCATCAGGTTTCCGTGGCGGCTACCCGCTACCCTCGTCGCCATCAAGTAGGGCATCATATCCACCTTGCGCGCCATCTGGGAGCGCAATACTCTGGCGAGCAACCACCAAAAGACTCTAGCGAGTGCAATACTCTAGCGAGCGACCGCTAAAAGACGAGTGTTTTTGCAAGGCTTGGCTTGCAGGCATTTTTTCGTCATTACCACAAGAGGTATTCGCTGGATGTATAGACCACCACCCTGGTTGTTAGCCCTTGTTACAGAAGACACTCCCTAGACAGTGAGCTGGGTTCTCTGGAAACGGGCTGGTTTCGTTTTGTCAACCAGTTTTGCTTTCCTACAAGGCCTGGCTTGCAGGCATTTTTTACGTCATTACCACGAGAGGTATTCGCTGGATGTATAGACCACCACCTTGGTTGTTAGTCCGTGTTACTGAAGAGACTCCCTAGGTAGTGAGCTGGGTTCTCTAGAAACGGGCTGGTTTCTTTGTGACAATTTTTTCCATGATAAGCATCTTTCGTTTTGCTAATTTGTATGAGTGGTTTTCAAGCTTTAATACAAGTTCTTTTCTTTGGAAAAGAAAATGTATGTATGTATGTTTGTATTATGTATGTTATGTATGGACGGATGCATGCATGCATGTATATGCGCACGCGCACACACATACACACACACTGTTTTTTTTTTTTAAGAAAACACACTCTTTTTTTTTTGGGTGAAATGTTAGGAGGACGTGAAATTATGGGACTCTTGATTTGCGACTCTCGTAATTTGCGCGTGACTGCCTTGAGCCTTTGCGACGCGAGGGTCCGGCCATGGGGCAAGATTTCGGGAATTAAAATTCCTAGTGGGTCCTTGGAAATAGTGAATGTGCACCCAGTTACTAGGCAATTAATTCCTAGGGCCAAAGTGTGCAACAGGGGGGCCAAAAGAGTGGTGCAATTCAAAAAGATTGCTTTTTGAAGCCTAGGGCTTTAAAAGGGGGAGGGGAAGCCCTTCTTTTAGATTCAGTTGGCAAAATCAGTTCCAGAGGAGCTAGATCATCAATTTGGAGCTGCCAGAGCCTGCCAGGTGCTACTAGGCTGAAATCACTTTTTACCAGGAGGTTCCAGAGCCTGCCAGGGAAATTCGTTTTTACCTAGAGACCAGTTTCAAGTGATCCAGAGCCTACCAGGGAAATTCGTTTTCAGCCAAGGGCCACTTTCAGGTGATCCAAAGCTTGCCAAGGAAATTCGTTTTTACCCAGGGGCCAGTTTCAAGTGATCCAGGCCTGCCAAGGAAATTCGTTTTTACCTAGGGGCCAATTCCAAGTGATCCAGGGCCTGCCAGAGCAAATCGCAATTGATCCAAGAGCCTGTTGCAGGTGGCGATTACTGCCAAGGTGTCTGTTCCAGTTTGC
Organism: Dipteris shenzhenensis; assembly: GCF_047967505.1. Classification (NCBI taxonomy): domain Eukaryota; kingdom Viridiplantae; phylum Streptophyta; class Polypodiopsida; order Gleicheniales; family Dipteridaceae; genus Dipteris; species Dipteris shenzhenensis. The sequence goes on along the minus strand of NC_141616.1, from coordinate 53,167,777 downwards.
GATTTGCTTTTGGGCTCTTCCAGGCTGTTCTAGGTACCTGCGATTGATTCTAGGGCTGTTCCAGAAGTTCTGGACTTGACCAGGCTGTTCCGAGTGAACTGCGACTTACTTTTTCAGGCTTTTAGGCTTTGCAGGAGATTTCGACATGATTTCAAGAGCTTTTTAGGTATTGTGACTGGTTTTGGTAACTTTCCACGCGTGGGTGTTCGCTTCTAAGCTACTTTTTGTGCTGTACCGGAGCAGAATCAGCTTATCTCCATAGGATCCAGGGTTTTTGAGCCAGGGTAACCTTTCTACTATGGATTCCAGGTAGAAGAAGGCTTGTCTTTGTCTGTTTTTGTCGTTCCCTGATTAGTTGCTGGCTAGTTATTGCGTTTGGGTTTCTTTCCTCGCAAAGAGGGTTGATTTATGCTCTGGGGCAGTGGCCAGGGAGGCTATAGATTGAGGCAGCCCGCTGGAAAGTGTTTGATTGTTTGATTGCACCAGAGTTCAGCTATTGAGGGCTTTGTCTTGCGGTTGTTCAGCCGTGTTTGGCTGGTTCGGGTGCTGGTCTGAATAGTGCAGCTTTTCCTAATGCTGGTAGTGTGGGGAATAGAGCGAGTGTTGCTGTCCCGTTTGTCCAGGCACCTGTTTATGACAATTTGGCACCTAAAGGGAAGTTGAAAGACTTTAAAGAGGCAGGTGCAGCCGTGAAATTTGAGACATTCAGTGGGGTGCAGGACAAACTTAAGGCCTTGACCTTTTTACAGCAATTCGATGCAGCCTACACAGGAGGGAACTTCACTGAATCATCCAAAGTACGCCGGGCTGCAAGTTTTCTAAAGGGGAATGCACTTCAGTGGTGGACCACTATGCTTATGCAAAACACTGCACCAAACACTTGGGTAGGTTTCAAACAGGTGTTTTCGGCTGCGTGGCTTACCACAACTTTTGAAGTAGATATCATGATTACTTGGCATGAGCTGAATTCCATTAATTGCCGCAATTTAGAGGAGTATAACAGCAAGTTTTGGGCGGCTTTGTTGCCCATAGCTCCTACCGGCTTGTTCCTTTCACTGAGCAGGTTGAGAAATATTGTTGTGGGCTGCCTAAGGAGTTGAGAGACTACTACACAAAGACTAAAGTCTCCAATATGTCTCAGCTTATCGAGAATGCTAGTACGGCATATGCTTTGATGCAAGGGAAGACTTTTGGGTTCAAAGGTGGACAGAAGAAAGAATCTAAGAATGGATCTCGCGGGGATAAGTCCGATAGAAAAGCTAATCGCCAAAAGGATGAGCATAATCGTTTGTCTCCAGAGGAATGACGCGCTTTATATGAAGCTGGCAAATGTTTTATTTGCAAAGAGGAGGGACATTGGTCTAGTGATTGTCCCGACCGTAAGAGGAAGGAGCCGACTAGTGACACAGATGAGCCACGGAATGTTCCGAAGGGCAAGAGTTCCTAATTCCACAACGGGTTGTTTACGGCTGGTTTTATATAGCACGATATACAGGTACTTGTAAAAAGAATTTTGTATGGCAAAGTCTACTACTCTTTTTGGCATCGGATTCTGGATGATGTAAACGGTTTGCAGGATGGTGTTTTCCCTGCTACTTTTGGATGCTCTTTTGTCATGAGGTTTCGACAAAATGAGATTGCTATTTTTATCATGAGGTTTCGACAAAAATAAGAATGCTATTTTCGCCATGAGGTTTCAGTAAAATATGCATGTTATTCTTGTCATGAGGATTCGACAAGATGGGAATGCTCTTTTTTGTCATGTGGTTTCGACAAAAAGAGAATGGATTCCCCTCGACCTTGGTTCCGGATGCGCAATTCCTGGAAGTGGTCTATGTCGTGCATCGTTGGCCGCGATGTACGTGGTGTACTAGTCAGTGGGTGTACTAGTTGCTTCGTTTGCAGTGCTATACGTATTTGTTATTTGCAGCTCTACAAATAGTATATGCATTGTTGGTGATCTGTTGGCGGCATGGTTGGCTGTCCAGTCAGATTTGGATTTGATATCTCAGGTACTTCGGATGTTCATGATGTACCACTAGTGTGGGTCTAAAGAGATGGCCATAGGTGGGTAAAGCATGCATGACCTATCCCGGGGAAGTACGGTCTGAGTATCTATGTGCATGCATTAAGTGTTTACATATGCTCATGATGTACCACTGGAAGTGGGTCCTTAGGGATGGCCATACGTGAGGTGGATCGGACATCGTGGGAGCATATTGTTTACGAATGCATGTATGCATGTATGCATGTATGTGGAATGTTTGCTTGTCTTTTGCCTAACAAAGATTGTAGTGTTTCCACTTGGTTTTCTTTTGCAGGTAATTCTTGGCAATCGAGGACGTTTGTCTTCTTTCAAGAGGGGGGTCTATCATGAGGACGTGAAATTATGGGACTCTTGATTTGCGACTCTCATAAATTACGCGTGACTGCCTTGAGCCTCTGGGACGCGAGGGTCCGGCCATGGGGCGGGACTTGGAGAATTAAAATTCCTAGTGGGCCCTTGGAAATAGTGAATGTGCGCCCAGTTACTAGGCAATTATTCCTAGGGCCAAAGTGTGCAACAGGGGGGCCAAAAGAGTGGTGCAATTTTAAAAACTGCTTCTAGGGGCCAAAAGAGTGGTGCAATTAAAAACACTGCTTTTTGGAGCCTAGGGCTTTAAAAGGAGGGGGGAAGCCCTTCTTTTAGATTCAGTTGGCCAAATCAGTTCCAGAGGAGCTAGATCATCAGTTTGGAGCTGCCAATGCCTACCAGGTGCTACTAGAGTCAAATCGCTTTTTACCAGGAGGTTCCAGAGCCTGCCAGGGAAATTCGTTTTTACCCAGAGGCCAATTTTAGGTGATCCAGGCCTGCCAAGGAAATTCGTTTTCAGCCAGGAGCCAGTTTCAAGTGATCCAGAGCCTGCCAGGGAAATTCGTTTTTACCCAGGGGCCAGTTTCAAGTGATCCAGGCCTACCAAGGAAATTCGTTTTTACCTAGGGGCCAATTCCAGCTCATCCAGGGCCTGCCAGAGCAAATCGCAATTGATCCAGGAGCCTGTTGCAGGCGGCGATTACTACCAGGGTGTCTATTCCAGTTTGTGATTTGCTTTTGGGCTCTTCCAGGCTGTTCCAAGTGCCTGCGATTGGTTCTAGGGCTGTTCCAGGAGTTCTGGACTTGACCAGGCTATTCCGGGTGAATTGCGACTTGCTTTTTCAGGCTTTTTGTTCTGTGGTGCATATTTACTTGTCTATTTACTGTGTATGATGTATTTAAGTGGATCCTACCACCCTTTACGTTGTTGAGGCTGGTTTCATGAAATCCACTTATGAGTATATTACAAGAAGCAGTCCCAAAGAGAGGGACGGCCATTTACAAGGATGGGAAAATCTATGACAAGAAGGCAGGTGCGCGCTCCTAAAAATAACAAGCAAGATATATTGGTTGTGGAGTTTTGTCCTTGTTTGGTCTGGCTGCAAGTATTCATATTGATTTTTAAAAATCTAAGCTTTTGCCCCTCCAGTCGAAAGAGTGGCCTAGTATTATGTGGCCTGGAAACGCATTACCTTCTCACAATTATTCAGACATTTAAGCTATCCAACGGGCTGGACTATTTCATTTACAGATCAGAATGCATGGGTGATGAACAAGTTATGTCAGAAACTTGATTACCGGAAACTCTCTACATGGCCGTTACATGTGAGCCTTAGGATTGTGCAGCCTTTGTCATGGCTTATATTCAGTTTCATTTGCCCTATTGATGTTACTTGAAGGCTTACATTTCAAAAGCAATGCAATTGTTTTGGAAATCCAAACATGATAAGAAGGCAGTCAGGCTCCGACATGAATACCTTTGTATACAAAAAATGCAGGAAGGTTTGAATATCTTAAAGATAAATATTCATATACTTGCTAGAAAAGGAATGATGTTTGCTGATTTTTTGCAGGGTACACAGCCTTAATGTGTCATGCTTCGGAGCCTTATGGATATATGCATACTCCTACATTTGATCACTGGGTGGTTGATCAATGGACTGCATTACTGGGTGCTTTCATGGCCATATTAAGGGTTGTCCTTTTGCTTCTAGATTGATTGCTAATTGGAAAGAGGTTTTCTCCCGCCTTAAATGGCAGAAGACAAGACTGTAATGGTGATTCTATGAGATTGCAAAGACTCCATTGGTTGAAACGGTGTACAGAACCACTGGCTGTCATACAGCCCCAAAAAGCCTACTTTCTCAGTACTTTTGGCATCATCAAAGTGCAACATGTGGTTGATAATGCTGGATACGGCTTGTCATATCCTCGAGCTGTAGTAAAATACAAGCTGGGTATGCATAACAGCCCTTCATGGCATGACCTTTATAACTATAACTTACTTCGGCCTTTTCTACCATTCCCACTTGTACAAGAAGGGAACAAGCTGGACGATTGGGTTACTTGTAGTACCAAGGAAGATGAACGTGATTTACCCCTTCCTTCACATCAGGTGCATCATCATGCTAAAGAGTGTGGCATATGGATAAGCCTCTTATTTGGTGGCTACATCAGCTCTCCATTGTTTGGAAAAATGTCACCATTTGGTACTTCTCTCAAGAATAAGGTATAATCTTTATTAGAATTGACTTCGGTCAAAGAATGTTGACTTTGGTTAACTATGAATAAGTTTTATTGTTTTACTTTTGCTTTGCATTGGTAAAAGAGAAATGTGGGGACGCCCACGAGGAACTAGGATTAGTCCAAGAACTAGGAATGCATGCATTTCACTAAGCTTTACTGGGTTAAAGTGTTGGAGTTTGTGTAGGACTTGGAAAAGAGCTAAAAGGCTCAAAAAGCTGGAGCAAGTGGCAAAAACTGGGTCCCACAAGGCAAAAAGCACCCGGGAGATGGCGCCATTAAAAAAGGATGTAGAGAAGGGGGTAGGCACAGATTTGGAGAAAGGGGGATAGAGGAGCAAAAGGGGGAGAGAGAGAGGGGAAGAGGGAGAGGAAGGGTAGGAGAGAGAGAATGAGGTAGGAAGAGAGGGAGAGATTGAGAGGGAGTAGGGAAGAGAGAGAGAGAGAGTGAGTGAGTGAGCATAGGCAAAAAGGAGGAAGGGAGAGTAGATAGGATTAGATGTCACATCAAAAAGTACATAGTAGTGGGTGGATGGAGACTTATAGAGTCTCTCCACATTTTCCACCTAAAGGGCTTCTAACTTGGCCTCTTTTTCCCCTTCATTACAGCCATCCCTTCCCATAGAATTTTGCCCTCAAAATTTCATATGCGGGCTATTAAATCAGTGCAGCAAACAGCAAATAATAATCAGCCCGGTAGGAGATAGGGATTGTCCTGGACAATGCTCTCTGCTGCCATGAGTTCTCATCCTTAGGGAGTCCCTGCCACTTGATAAGATATTCGGTGTAGACTTTGTTTCGGAGTACGTGATCCCTGAAACCCATGATGCGCTCCGGAACATAGAGTATGTGGCCCTCCTCATCCATAGGTGGTAGCTCAGGAAGGACTTGGACATGCTGTTCGACATGTGGCTTCAGCAAGGACACATGGAAAACATTATGAATCTTGGAGATCCTGGGTAGATCCAACTCATACGCCACCTCGCCAACTTTGCAGATGATCCTGTAGGGACCGTAATACCTGTGAGCAAGCTTCGTGTTGGTGTTACCCTTCAGCGAGGCATAATGGTTCTTATGGAGGCGTAAGTGCACATATACACATGATAATCTACTTCCTTGGCATCCAATTTCCTGCTTTCAAAAGCAATTACCCCGTGTTCCTGACTTAGCACAGCCCCTAATCCTTTGCCACTGGCATCTACCTCCACAATGAAAGTACATGAAAAATCAGGGGCATACCAACACAGGAGCATGAGTGAGGGCGAATTTCAGGTCTTCAAAGCTGCGATGTGCATTTGTAGACCACATAAAAGCATCTTTCTTCAAAAGGTCTGTCAGAGGGGCTGCCCGCTTGGCAAACTTGCAAATAAAGCGCCTGTAGAAGGAAGGAAGACCTAGAAATCCCCTCAACTGAGTAGGGTTGCATGGCTACGGCCAATCCACAATGCATTTCACCTTTGCAGGATCCACTCGAATGCCATCCTTGCTCACAATGTGACCAAGATACTCAACCTCTTGTGCCATAAAAGTGCATTTGCTGGCTTTAGCATAAAGCTGATGCAACCTCAAAATTTCCAACACTTGCTTGACATGTCTGATCTGCTCATGCTTATCCTTGCTGTAAATGAGGATGCCATCAAAAAATACCAGCACATATTTGAAAAGGAGAGGCTGTAAAATCTTGTTCAGGCATAACCCCATATATCTCTATGCATCAAATCAAGAATACCCCTTTCTGGAGAGGTGTTTCTGCCAAAATTGGTTCTCTTTTGCTTACCGAAGCAACATACTTTGTAAACTTTTCCAAGACACTGAAGTTTTAGAATTCAAATTTCCGTATTCAGATTTCTTAACATCAAGCTTTTGAAATTGACATGTCTATATCTCTCAAGCCATACTATAGAAAGTGGCATCGGTTTTGCTGTTGAGTTGGCATGGCATGCAAATCTGGGATTGAAGCTAGCATTTTGAACAAGTGTCCTTCCTTGTCTGTCTTGTGCTCATCCCCAGCTTTCATCCTAATCTGATGATAGCCGGACCTCAAATCAATCTTAGTTGGAAACTTGTTCTTGATGGTGACCTTATTCAAGTCTCTGTAGTCAATGCACATACGGTAAGAACCATCCTTCTTCTTCACCAGGAGCACAGGGGATGCAAAAGGAGAAGTGCTATGAGTGATGAAACTCTTCTGAAGTAAGTCCCTCACTTGAGTTGCTACTTCCTCCCGTTCTACCTTAGAGAGTCGGTATGGGGCCTTATTGATTGGCTTACTGCCAGGTTCCAGGACTATGGCATGATCTACATCTCTTCTCGGAGGCAACTGTGATGGCAAATCAGCAAACACATCTGCAAACTCTGAGAGCAATCTCTGCCACCCTCTTTAGTTACTAACACATTTAATGCATATATGGCGCTGCCTCTCTTGAGCTCTCTGGCCAACTACCTTGCTGAAATGACCTGCAATTTAGGAGCTGCAATACCATGCAATGTAATTGATCCATCCCTATGGACAAAGCTGAGTGGGAAGGCATTGAAATCCATGTTGATTTTGCCCAGTGATTGCAACCAATCACAGCCCAAGACAACATCTATTGGGCCCATGTCAAGTGCCAAGAGATCCCCTGCAAATGTATAGTCATCAGAGAACTTAATCCTTGCATCTTGGCAACAAGATCTACTGATCATATGCTGTCCATTGGCCACTTCTACCCTCAGCCTATGGTCTATCTCAGTAGCAATCAGTCCAACCCTCTGTAAGGTCTTGCAATTAACAAAACTGTGGGTGCTACTGCTGTCCACCAACACATGCACAATCCTGCCATTAATCATCCCTGTTAATCTGATAGTATCAGCACTTTTGGCACCCATCAGGGCATGCATGGAAATAGTATAAAGTGTTGGCTGGGCATCCCAATAAACCTCATCCTCGTTCACAGGAGCATTACCACCTGCATCTTCACGTGCATAAAAAGGTATCGCATCGTGATGCTCCACATAAAAGAGTGTTCGCCTATGGCCTCTCATGCCACCAGTGGGCAGAAGCTCATACGAATGCGAAGCATGAGTGTCATGCGCAATAGCACCACCAGGATCAAAAGGAAAGTCAGTGCCCTTCGTGGCTCCAGTGTCAAGAGCTTCATCTGCATCATGTGTATTTGCCATCTCATCCTTAGACGTATCCAAAGAACCTAGGGCATCAAACAAATCCTCGTCATCTGAGAGGTCAATGCTCATGCTGAGCTTGGCAGTACCACTGTTGCGCATCTTGCACACATTCCTGTGCTCAGGAGTCCATTTCTCGCCACATTTAAAACATAAGTTGGCTTTCTTTCTACTGTCCATTATTGCACGTGTATACTGTTTTATCTCAGCCTGCTCATTTCCAGCCGTAGGCTTGCCTCCGAGCTTGGCATCAGGATACCTGTAAGGCCTAGCATACGGCATCTTACTACGCGGGACAGTAGGAAAGCGACGAAATGGTGCTGCTGCAGATTTCTTGTCAATCCACTCAACAAACTTAGGCTTCGACTCGGTGTCATACCCCATAGCATGCAAGCTGCCCATGGCATTTCTGTGCTTGCCAGCATATTTAGGCTCGAATACTTCTGCAAGCTGAGCTGCCCTCTCAATTGTTTGAGGGTTATGTGCCTTCACATTTGCACTGAGAGAAGAACTTAACCCATGGATGAAACGCAGCAGCTTTCCTATACGTCCTGGACAAACACGGAAAGCCTCCAGAAACGTTGCAAGTACTCTTGGACCGTACTGGTCTGTGTCAAGGCATAAAATTCAGCCAAGTATTGATCCAATACAAGTGGAGATACAAATGTAGTGACCATCAATTCTTTCAAACCCCTCCAAGAGGTTGGTTTCTGAGGAGAATCCCTCATGTATCGCCACCATGTGCCCAACCAAATGCATCTCTCCAGAATGATGGCAGACCAAAGGGCTCAGAAGAGGACTGACCTCTCTCCCAGGGGTGTGGGCTGCCATATAAACCCAAGCCAACTCCAGGCATACTCGCTGGTGCAATGAAAGAAGCACTAGCCGGATGCACACCAACGGGTCAGCCCAAAAGAGACGGTTCAGCCTGCATAGATGCAAAAAGCAAAGAGCCAAAAGATGGCCTGACATCCTGCAAGAAGGTGCTCTGTGGCACAGAAAATGCATCATCTATGTCCAGAGAATCCCCAAGCTGGGGTACATGCAATGGTCCAAAAGACTGATGCTCATCGGCATGACGGGCATCTACCATAAAACCCCTGCGTGGGGCAGACAAAACATCCTGACTATCTGAATGGTCCCCTTGCTGGGGTGCAGGTTGCTTACCCTTATCCTGCATAGCAATGGCAGATGTGATCTGCTGACCAATCTACTGTCCCATCTGGACAAGAGCCGTATCCTGCATAGCCATGGCTATGGTAAGCTACTGGTTGAACTCCTGTCCTATCTGGCGGAAAGCACCCTGGAGCATAGAGGAAAGGGCATCCAGAAACTGCGTTTGCGCTTCCTGAACTTCTCGGAATGCAAGAGAGAGAGGCTGAGTAGAAGGAACCTCTACACCACCCGTGGATGCAACCGCTGTGGCAAGCACTTGCTCATACTGAGCAGCCTCATCAGTGTCATGCGATACATCCCGAGGGACACGCCTCGGTGCCATGGTGACTAGCCCTAAAGAGAGAAGCTCGAATATAGGCAAGGAGAAATGGATAACAAAATCATGCTTAATTGGCACCTGAGATAATGTGTGGAAACACGAAAATGTCGATGGAGAGGCTCGGAAGAAGAGTCGTCAAAGAAGCTTTGAAAACGGGGTCCAAATGAGCCCAAATAGGGTTGTAAAAAGCCCCGAGGCTAAAATTCTGAGGGGTTTTTTTTTTTTGGATGAAAGGGATCCTAAGTCACCTAGGACTACTCTAACTTGGGACCTTAAGGACTATTAAGACAGTGTCTTAGACCAATCTAACCCAACGTTTAACCTTAGTTAGTACTAACCTAACCTAGAGCCAAACTAACTAAACCTAACTGACTAAACCTAACCTAACCCAATCTACTAACCTAACTCAATCCACTAACTAAACCTAACCAAACTAGCCAGACCTAACCTAACCCAACTAACCCTGACTATTGATCCTTAGGAAAGAAGAAGGGCTAAGGTTTTTTTTTGCAAGGTAAATGGTGACGGCACGGTGCAACAACGGCAACAGTGACAGGGCGGGGTGGGGTGTGGCGGCCATGGCGTGGCTGGCTAAGGGAAGCAAGGACGGCGGGGAAACTGGAGCAGCGATGGTATCCGGGGTAGCTGGAGCAGCAACGACGGGATGGCCGTCGTTGGCGGAAAGCTTAGCTTTTGTAAAAAGTAGCTTTAGAAAAGAAGGTCTAGCTTTTAGCTAGGGCAAGTCTATAAAAGGAGTCTCAGAGCTCCTAGATTCATTCAAGATTGTACTGAGCTTCATGCTCTTCTCAAAGCCAGTTGTACAAAGTTTATTTCTATTGCAATAAAGACCTTGGGGCGCCGGGGGGGGGGGGGTTCCAGCCCTTATTTCTGGGCCCTAGTGCTGTGTATTGTCTTCTTCTCTCTCTTCCAGCACTCTTTTTCTTGCTGTGAATCACTTCCTCCACTCTTGCACACTTCCCAAGGTGTTGTACTGCTGATTCCAGCGCCATATTTACGAGTTCTTGGCATGCGGAACCTGTTTTTGAGGGCGAGATCCTGCTGCGAACTGTTTTCCAGCCACCTAGGGCCACTATACCTACTGCGATTTGGATTTCCTGCCCTCCACTGAGCCCTGGGTTTGCTGTGAACTGCTCTGGGAGGCGTTTTCTCTGCTGCGATCTGCCCCAAAGCCTTGAAGTTGCTAAGATTTGATTCCAAAAGGGTGTTTAGGATTTGTCGGATCTATTTTCAAAAAGCAAGTTGCCCTTAAGCAAAATGTGTTTTTATGGTGATTTGTACTTGGTATATATTAACTGTCGGCAGATTTCTTGCAAGACGAAACCTAGCCTCTGCTATTTGCTCATCTTGTGGTTTCCCACTTGAGACTGTGCCCCATCTGCTATGGCAATGCCCCACTACTCAACTGTCGGCTGATCTCCAAGGTCGGTTTTCCGAGTAGAAGATTTGGTAGTGTTTTATGGCTGTTTGGAAAGTTGCAAGCCAATGTGGGCCAAATCGAACACCTTTTCATTGGATCACATTCTGGGCTCTCTAGAACATTTGACTGCATCGGATTCATGCTCTTTTTGAAGATGGACATTTCCATACTTTCTCTTACCTTAGGTGTTCTTTGCAGTCTCTACATGATTGCTTGCAATACGGTGATATTGATCAGGCGTCCTTTATGTGTTTGTGCACTATTTTCGACTTCCATACTCCAGATCCCTTAAGGGTTTCTCCTACTGTAACACTGGATTTTCATAATACAAATAGTGGCTTTACTAAAAAAGTGTGTGTGTGTGTAGACAGAGAGAAACTTCTACTGACAGCTAAAAGCAGTGAAAGAAATATTCTAGCTGGGCTGGAGGAAGATCTCCAAGGGCATACACATCCTGAAGGGCTCAATGCAGGGAGGATCTGAAAAACTATACAGATCCACAGAGGAAAACCCTCTCTCTCTCTCTCTCTCTCTCTCTCTCTCTCTCTCTCTCTCTCTCTCACACACACACACAAACAAACATGCAGAGATATATGTATACATATATACATAACTATGTATATGTATGTGTCTGCGAGAACGCAAACATGCATGCGCATGTGTTGTGTGTATGTGTGTGCGCGTGCGTGCACATACATACATAACAAAAATATTTCAAATCAAATAAGACCAAAAATCTCACCTTGATAAGGAAATAGTCATCACACCACTTCTTGAATTTTGGATGGAACTCAGGATCAAACTTGTCACAAGCTTCCTTTTGAACCTGAAATAACGAAAAGCCACAAAACACATTATTGCACAAAAGAAGCACACAAGATCAAGCTGTTCTTTGTACTACCCCTGCCACTGAGCTTTCAGAGAGGCCATGCATGATAAAGCTGCCTCGCATGTAAACAAGGATAATGTACTAAGCCATAGAACTTTAGCTTATGGTTCGAAGAGTTTATAAACTGAAGCACAGCTAGAACCATGTAGATCAGATAAGAAACGACTGCCAGCAGCAATGAGCTAGATACATCAATTCATTTCAGAAATGAACAATAAACCTGTAGTTACAAGACTGATATCCTCTCAAGAACACTGTAGAGAGGCAGCTGACAGCAACAATGAGCTAGAGACATTCAATAAGATAAATTCCTATAGTTACACGTATCAATCATGAACACCTGCATAAGTACCTATGCTAAGCAAACAGACTTTCTAAAGACACAATCAAAATTTAAAAGACATGATTCCTGTCATGTTGGAATCTTAGGAATAAGCCAACCAGTCATCAATCAACTTTCTTCGTCTCAAAGAAAAATTCATATATGGCTCATGCCTCTACAAAAACATATAGGCAACAGGCCGTAAAGCTGTTAAAACTGACAGAAGGCTGACGCCATGTATCAAAGTCTAATCTTGGAAATTGCAACATATAGCACCCTGTGCAGTAAATAACCAATTGAAATCGGATCATACTCTTTGATTGCCAGGGCTATGACTAAATAGAGCACTATTTACAAAGAAGAGAATGTTCCTAGCAGGCTAGCAAGCATCTGTAAAACATAGAGCTGGCAACCACAGAATCCTTCCAACTTTCTTTTTCGTCTACTTAGATTTAGCTATGCAAAAATCCAATGTGTTTGCTGTTCTTTTACGTACTGTTAACCAGTAACTGAAAGACGAAGTTGACACAATCAATCTGGCAACTGCAGTACCTTAAATTGAAGAGCAAGGAATAATTGTTATTAAACTGTGGATTTGAGTGCATTCATCTTCCTCAAGCTCATGCCAGCCAGAGGTCCAACATGAAGATGGCTATGATAGAGAGAGAAAAATACAGCACCAAGAGCCTAGAGAGTCCGCAACCTTGTGAAAATGTGTGGCATCTTCTTCAAACAAATATGAAGGAGTTAAATCTGTCCCGCCCCCAAACCACCAAGCCCTTGGAGCTCCATCCACACCTGCAAGAACCAACGCATAGACAAGAAAGGGACCAATATAAATCTCTCAATCTCTCTCAAATGACCAACACAAGCCACATGTCCTTGTTAGGTCTAGATCGTTAAGAAACACTCAAAAGAACGACCCTGTTTTGAAGGAGATAGCGCTCAATTGGATTTCCAAAGGTTGTAAATGCTAGAATGAGGAATATGAAGGTTTCACTTTTGGAAGGGCCAATGGCAAACCCTCTCAACAATACACATTATGATGATAAGTGGCACTAGATGCTATGTCAGCCCTACGATGTGCAAATACAATAAGCATACTATATGAAAGGTCTCTAAAGAGCTATCAACAATCGATTCAGAAATATGATGACATCTGAAAATATCAGAAAGTGTGTTATCCTAGTATGAAATACATGACATGTAGTCAGTATCCTCCTTCGAATCCCCATAAAATCACTGACAACTGTCGCATCTGTGTCTAGAATCCCTTCCCCCTGGACGCTTGTCAGAACGTTAATTGCATTCTCCCTGGGTGGAAGAACCATCCTATAACCTCCTTCTCGGAAAAGATGCTCTAGCACCAATACGCTTAGTGCAGTCATATATCTAGGTTAATCCAGAAACATGCCTTTACTCAACCCAAAACAATTAGTGCAGTTCTAAACTCAAACCAGTCACCCACAAGATTAAAACCCACCTACTCTGGCGGGACTAGCTACTATCCATCCCCAACGACTTCACAGCACCCATTAACGGTGCACTCAGTGCAGGCACTATGAACCGGATTATTTGCAAATGCAATACAACATTGGTTGTTTCAAAGAATCCTGGTGGAGGCATCCTGCTGACATCTCACGTTGCAAATATAGGGTATATTGGAAAATATTTTCAAGCTAGAACTCATTCAGAAGATTACACTCGAGACTTTTAGATTCTACTCGGGATCTGCACACATACATAGAAACATACTATGCTCATATCAAAAATAGACAGCACTATATAGCAACCAATAACTGAATAAGAATGTCCAAACAGAAGACCCAAAAGGGGCACTCACAAACCACACTATGTGGACAGCAGGGTGCTGCCCATTAGTGTTGGAACTAAGGCCACAAACTGGTTGCACACCTCCCAATGAGGCCTTTGGTGGGTATGGGAGGAACCCCAAACCTTCCATCAGCTTCCCTCCTCTCTGCTAGGGTCTGCTCCACCCCTGCTGCTGCTGTAATCTAACACCTTCTCTACTGCCTTGGCAGAATTCTGAGGGCTGGATGTGCTGGCTGTATGCTGCTGCCTTTCTCTGCCTTCTCTAGTGCCTTCGTGTAATTCGGGAGTCCAGATCTGCAGCAGGGCCAGAACGCCCCGCAGACTGGCCCACCTAGTCTGTAACAGGCCAACTTGTCTGTGGACTGGCCAACCAGGGCAGGCTTTGGGGACCTATAAAAACTTCAGACCTGCTCCATTCCTGACCATGAACAGAGCCTTCTGCCTATTTCTGTGCAGGCCTATGCAGTCTTATCTGCCTCTCCAAAGGTGCCATATACCGACCATAATCCTGCCCCTTGACAAAGCCATGTGTGGCCCAAGGGATGGCAAGCACCATGGCTGTTCAGTGTGGGACAGGTCTGCCCTAAAGGGTGGACCTTTATTTGATACAAGGACAATGGTGTGCTGCCCATGTGGCAGCTTGTGTGTGCGCATCAGGGGGGTGGACCATAGAATAGTAATAGGCACGGGGCTGTCACATGGGCAGCAGAGAGAGAAAGAGAGAGAGGGCAAGTACCTGGCAGAGGAGATCCAACAAGGAGGGCAGATCTGGCAAACGAGCACCCAGATGCTGTCCATACATCGACAAGACAGAAATGCACACGTCAGCAAGCTTTGGAGGACCCTAGGGGCTTGGAAATGAGGCTGATTATGGGCAGGCCTGCCTGAGCCAGTGGCAGCCAGCCACGTGGCCAGGCAGGGCCAGCAAAAGGTCTGCAAGTGAGCCTCGAGAGGGGGATTTATATGCTAGGAAGGCTGAATCGGCTGGTTGATTTCGCTACAGGGCCTGTCCAGACGGTTTTTTGGTAGGGGCAAACAGCCCTATAAAAGGGGCCATTTGGAGCCCCATTTCTCATCACTTGGAGCAGCCCTCAGGACAGCAGATAGGAGCAGCAGTCAGGCAACCTTGGGCCAATACTTAGGAGGTAAAGGTAACCTAGAAGAAGCTGCTAGAGTGGCAGCCCACCTAGGCTGGCTTTCCACACAGCAAGGTGGAAGGGATCCTTTGGACAGAGAGTCTACATAAGCTCAGTGGAGCACCCGGGCTAATTGGCTGGTTGAGTTGGCTACAGGGCCTGTTCCAGTTGGTCTTTTGGTCGGGGCAAACAGCCCTGGGAGCAGCAGTCAGGCAACCTTGGGCCTATACTCAGGAGGTGAAGGTAACCCAGAAGAAGCTGTTCCGCGCACAGCAAGGTGGAAAAGATCCTTTGGACAGAGAGTCTACATAAGCTCAGTGGAGCACCTGGGCTCAAAGATCTAAAGATGCCAGGCACATAGTAGGAGAACATTTGGTATTGTATTGTGTCCAGTTTGTGGATGGACGGAAATATATAAGTGTTGCCTCTATATTTGGTCTTGATGCACAGTCTATCTGCTAGCCTGCACACACATGAATGGTTGTAAAGTACACACATATTGATGAAGCTTGATTCCATAGTGAAACACTACCGCGTGTAATTCCTGGGCCCATCTATCAGTCTTCCGCTGCATGATACCCTCTGTAGGGATTTCATTTTCTAACACCTCCAACCTACAACTCTTGCTGATCTCTGACAGCCTTGAAATGCTCACTTACGATATCTCCTTCCTCCATCTTCATTGTAAACAACTGATTCTAGAGTGTAAGGATCTGGCTAGTGTTGTTTGCCTCGTAATAGTCATTCGATATGGTCCAGGCCTCCTTTGAAGTATCCGCCAACTGAATGTGCAAAATCACTGCATCTAATGTCATGGCAATCATTAGAGATAACGCCTCCGTGTCCACCTGTTTTGAGTCAACTAGTTTCGCTACCGGCAGCATCCACCTGATCCGGGTTTCATTTCTTCGCATGTGGCGACCTTCCAAATCTTTCTAGCCACCATGTGACTCCCTATCTTCACCTTCTCTATCAGGTAGTTGCTCCACTAAAGCTTACCATTGTTCCCAAAGTTAGCTATGGGGATCCGTGAAGACATTGGATTCCTAAAAGAAACAAGAAAGTAAACTGGCAGATGGTAAACTTTGCTAGCCTTTTTCTTTCTTCAAGAACACCCTCCGAGTTGACCTTCTGATCCACCCGTGTGTCGATCTGTCAGTCCTTGGCACTCAATCATCTTTCTCGGCTCTTATCTCATACCATGTTGGAAAATAGCTGAACAAGTAATTCCAGCTGAAGTCCTAGCTTCTGGTAGCTTGTTCAGAATACACAGCGGAAAATTGGATTGTCCACGAGATCATACATAAGTGCACACATACACTTGTTGCTCAGGCAAGAGATGCAACATGCTCCAAGCATGATGCAATAGCCTGATGTGGATGTGGATATCACTGCCAGCTTGATTCACATAAACCCACTAAGTGTCATAGATGCCCTGTACTCTCAAGGAATAGTATTGCACGCCGCCCTTGATGCTCCTCATTCCAACTTATTACTAATTCAACCCCAACTAATGTGGACTGCACCACTCAATATACCCGATCTGGGATCCTCCTAAAGACACCCCAACGGGTATACTAAAGAAGCGCTTCTGCAGCATACCCAGTTTCTATTGATGATGGAATGCACCCTTGATGGGAGCACATCGTTCAGTTCACTGTCTCCTCGTCTAAAATTGCATTATAGTTTATATTCAGTCCCGATCACTCCCCTTCCTTCAGTCCTCTAGCCTAGCGCTAGCCTTTGAGAGAATGCTGGACAATGAAGGTGGGATAAGAAAAGAAAAAGGAGGATCAAAGGAACTAGAGGGGGAGGAGAGAGAGGCTCTTTACAAGAAGAAACATGAAAAGAGCGCCAAGACAAGCAATCCTTATGCCCTTCTCGATACCCAAAGCAATAGCTGCCCTTTGGATGCAAGGAATCATACCTTCAGGTGCATCGGTTTCGAAATAACGATAATTAAAATGCACGGTGGGAGCAAAAGGGTTCTTTGGATGCATGACCTGCAAACAAAAACATAAACAGACACATGCTAGCTTTGTCAATCCGGGCCCAAAGACTTGACAGGAAACAAACAGAGTTTTTGAAGATTAAATTGCACAATAAAGAGGGGAGACATAAGTTCACGTACAATGGAAATGCCGATCACGTAAAAAAGAAGACGACGGCGTTGAACTTAACGGCAAGGGTTACTTGCAGAGTCCAATGCAAATGAAAAAATACTAGTGGGCATTAAGACGCTCAGCATCCAAATGGCTTGTTGCATTCCACGGTATAAGAGCTCACAAAATAGTAATGGCTAAACTATTAGAACAATTCCCAAACAGGTGTAGACTCGTTCATATGGGAAACTAGAAAGAGAAATTGCAGCAAGTTCCTACCGAACTGATTCCAGCTGCAAAAAAAGGTATGCGCCCAGCCTTATTAACCGGTGGTCCATGTGCCTGACCATTACCCGTGGCTGCTCTGTAAGCCTCAGGAGGCATTGTTCCATACACCACGGAAACGTTTACTCCAGCTTTCTCCCAAACGTTACCATCCTGTAGGACCCTGCTGATGCCTCCACCACCTCCTGGTCTAGTCCATACATCCTCTTTGAATGTACCTCCATCAACAGCCTCTATGGCAGCACAGATCTCATCTTGAGCCTTCCGAATCATTTTCTCAAATTGTGCACGCATGGATGCCAGCCCTGGTGCATCGGAAGCCTGTTGCTCATTCTCTCTGAGAAGAGTGGTGGGTTTTTCTGCCATCATCTGCTCTTTTTCTATTGCCTGAGAAGTCTGTGCTAAAGCCAAGACTGGCAGTCGTGCATTGCCTTTAGAGAGAGACCGCGAGGAGCGCTTTGAAATCGAGGGAAGAGGTAGGCAGCAACGGTAAGAAGCGGGTTTGGTTACGCTGGTGGATTGCAAGGGGGCATTGGAGTTGAGATGTTGGCGAGGGCAGACTACAGTCGTTGCCATGTTGAGCTGCGAAATTGGTGCGTGATGCTAAAGACGATCAACAAGAATTGTGGGAAAAATGTACCTGAACAGCAGATCATCCATCTGCTGCAGCAAAAAATGAAAGTGATGATCACGCGTAATACGATAAGCTTCAATAATCAAAAAATCCGTACCATCCGCAGCCCACGTGTCATTTCCTCCCTTGCTCGTTTGCGAGGCCTTCAGATTTCGATTGGCTTTGGAGATTCTCCTTGGGCTCCCCCACCCCTCACCGCGGTCGTGAGGGGCCCGCTCCTCTGGACCGGCCGGTGATCGAACACACACCCCCCGCCCATGCACACACCCATTCAACCTTCAAGCCAAGCGCTTGGCCATATTCGCCAAGGCCCGAGACTAGCTTGAAGATAACCCCAACCGTACGATTTCAGACAAATCTGCACACTGTCAATGTCACTCTTCTAGCCCCTAGGAGGTCACCATCACACGAGAAAATGTTTGGCAAAGACAAATTGCTTACATGGCTCGCAGAAGATTGTCCTCTCGTCACTGCCTCTAACAAAAGGCCCTAAACCTTGACTCTCAGGAGACGCCTCCCATGGGCAGTTCCCTCGTGTCTTCTTTGTTACCTTACTAGGGTTCAACCCATCCCTATGGAGTACCCTTCTTTGTGTGCATGCCACCCTAGCAATGCACGTTTCGAGTTTTGCTACCAATTGCTACTTTTTTAGTGGTCCTCCTCTAAGGGCCTATGGAAAGTGGGTGATTTTTTTGCTCACCTA
The DNA here is from genome assembly GCF_047967505.1 of Dipteris shenzhenensis. NCBI lineage: Eukaryota > Viridiplantae > Streptophyta > Polypodiopsida > Gleicheniales > Dipteridaceae > Dipteris > Dipteris shenzhenensis. Next base: position 53,149,182 of record NC_141616.1, on the reverse strand, counting down.
GGCTAATGCCACCCTCTTTTCCTTTGATTTGGTCAAGCCGACCCATGTAAAAAAGTGGTTAATGAATAAGGGTGTATTAAGTGTTAATCGTTTTTAAGATGTAAGTTAAAGCAAAGTGTTTCTTGATTAGCATGCTATATCTTATAAATTTTTTCCTTCTTATTATAGAGATTGATTATTATAATAAAGCTTCTTGATATCAACATCTTTATTTGTCACTAGTAAAAGGCAAAGAGAAAAAAGCATAACAAAGCAAGGCACTACATTGGCAAAACAAAACCCAATGATACATTGATATGGTATTGCAAAATATCATTTGATGTAATGAAAAAAGGCAAACATGCTTAATGAATATGCTCACCAATGTTTTTTTGGGGGTAAAGTGCCGGCTTTTATTTTTAAAAAGGGAAAAGTACAAAACTATGGCTGACTATAAAGGCATATTGCCTGCAACCCATACCATTAAGGCGACATTCCCATGGAAAAACTTAAACCACCCAACCAGGGTTACAACTCATTCATCCAAACACCAATAAAAGAGTCTCTTCTAGTCACTAACCTCCCTAAAGCAATAAAAAAGCACTTAGTTAACCCTAGCAAGGCATTCTTTCGATATCCCAGCCCTACCCCCTACTTAAAACCATGTCGTTATGCAAGCTCCATATAGCCGTTAGCACAGCTACACAAATGTACTGCCAACACGCCGCTAAGGTAGACTTAAGACCATTTGTGTCCCCCAAGATAACTAATTTCCAGTTGGTGTTGAATAGAAAGCAGGCCCATAGGGCCAATTTTCCTAACTACTCCCACAACTTTGCACCAAATTCTTCTTGGAACGACACACGCCCAAATCAGATGCGCGTTCTCAATCCACCTTCCATATAGCAAAAAAAAGGGGTTAAGTTTGGACCACTTCTTCATATAGCAGCAGCCATTTATGCATAATTACCAAGCTAGGAAACTGGCCTTCCCCAATCTGCATCCTTTTCAAATAATGCTTATCATTTGCTTCCACCATTTCTTCGATCTTCACACAGTTTCCATTTGTCATTCAGCTTAGGTATTAGAGATCGATCTATATTAGAGATCGATCTGCCTATATACAGGCCCTGGCTGAAATTCTTATAAGCCCAGTCGACATCAGCACCCCATTTAGCAAAGTCACCTCTCTATCAGATAGTGCAAACTGCTCCCTTAAGGACCAAATAAACCTCAAGCAAGCTCTCCTCCCATCTCATACATGTAGCCACGCCCGAATACCTTTCCTATACACTGACCTTGCAACTTCCATATGCACCCAAGCCAATGCTTTTCCTCATAAAGTAACAGCCCAACTCCACCAAAGACCCTCATGGAGACTAGCGTCCCCTCTCAAACCCAATCCGCCCTTCTAGTGCATCAATGGGCTACAACCTTTCCATGCATCTACCTGTAACCTTAACACGAAGCCAAGAACACAACTTATCATACCACATCATGTCTCTCCATAGGCCAACACCTCTCCGGTTGGGATTCCCAAAAACCACTTACAGCATTCTACCTAGGGAGTGCGACATTCAGACATCTAAGGCAGCCACTTGTATATCAAGGAAATTATTCCTTAGGTTCTTTGCTGAAATCAAAAACCACAACCATCGTCAAAACTTTAACCAGGAGTGCCACTTCAAGGGTTCCATTTACTATGAAACCGACTCTCAGATAGACTGAGGCTGCTTCGAGTTTTCTTTTTAGATGTTTTAAGATACGTAGGAATGCGGAATGTTTTTTGTGAACCATCAACGTATATCATATGAACTGTTTATAGTATAAACCTTTTTTCTCCAAAAAAAAAAATCCTTAGGTCCACATCAGGAACACCCAACCCTCATGTTGCCAGGAACACCCAACCCTCATGTTGCCTTGGGGAACTTTCATTGCATCCCATATAATGCCATTTACATTTATCCCTATTCTCAACCCAAACGAATGTCATCAATAGCTTTTCTATCTCCTGGCAGTGAAATTTCTTAAATGCCAAATGGTAGCCAAGTAAGTTATAGTTGCAGAAAGGACACGTTTTCACAATTAGTACTCTCGCATTCCAACCCAAAAATGCCCCATGCCAAGCTCTCAATTTCTGCCAACTTTTCTCTCAAAACCAATCAAAGCGCTACCTGAAGGTGATTCCAACACCCAAGGGTGCACCTAAATACCTGATCATTGTACCTCTGTCCAACCATTTCATCAGCAGCAAGGCATTCAACCAAGGTCGTCGAACACCCAAATTGTTTCTAATTCCAAAAAACTTGGGCCAACTGCAAACTAAACTTGATGCCACATAGAATTTTTGGAACACTAAATGCAAATTCTGGACATTCTCCTTAGTCTCCTTTGTGATGGCAACCATATCATTTACATACAACTATGGGCAAAACTGAGCACCAAAAGGCAAAGCCACCCCTTGGATACACCTTATAGCAACATCCTTCTTGATCATTTGAATTAGGGGCCCAGTATACAAAGCAAAAAGAAATGGGACCAAAGGGCACCCTTGACAAGCTAACTTGCAAAGAGAAAAGGAGCCCATTGCTCCCCATTTAGTGAGAGGAGAACTAAGGCAATTTTTAAAAGGGCACCAACAATCTTGCAGAACCCCTCACCAAACCCCAACCTCCCTTGACACTACAAGAATGAAATCCCACCTCATCCTATCACAAGCCTAATAAAATCAAATTCCAACATGATTGGGTCAAGGCAGCAACAAAAAGGATACATTTAATATGTGTTCATATGTATCCCTCCACTTAATGAACCCATTCTATTCTCTATTAACTACCTTCTTACAAATGTCTGTGATCATGAACACAAGAGCCTTTTCCATAATTTTATGTGAGGTATTTTGCAAGGAGATTAGTCTCCAATCCCTTACCCTTAATCTATTCTCTCATTTGGGAAATAGTTCCATTAGACATACATGTACGTCATACCGTCAAGCCTATGGGCCTTGTCATTTTCTAACACATCTAGAGCTTCTCAAAGTTCTTTCTCACTTAGCATACTCTCTAACCCAACTCTTTGGTTGGCTATCACTCTAGGCATAATATGCCCCGACACTTCATCCATATTATTGCACCATTCAACAATCACTTCCCCTTGATCACCCTCAATACTAGAGAGCTCCTTTCTAGAACTTTAGGAATGTACCAAACCAAAATATCAATTTCCTGGTTGTAGGCTTTTGCTCTAGAAATCTATTTTTTTGTTTGTATTTGGCAGCTCCTCCTCAACTTCATCATGCACCACTTGAACAACAATCGACTAAGAAGTATGCTGACAACATTCAACCTCCTTCAATCAAATTTCCATAGATGGCACATCCATAGGAGTGCTGCTTCTTAGTCTTGGTTTCCACTTGCACTTTTCCTTTCCTCCCCATCACCTTCCAAGCATCATCATCCTTTGCATCATTATTGTTGCGTCTTCCATCCGTCAAGATATGTCTATCATTCCCTATGAATCTATGTCTAAATGTGTGATCTGCAAACTCCCCCTTACCCTCCTCGACACAGGTCCCCAGAAGCTCCTGCATGCACGTAATTTACAGCACCCATGCCCTTTAAAAAAGGTTGACACACCAACCTCAATCAAGCTTGTATTCATTGGACTCACATCGTATTGCACGCTAGACTCATTATCACACTTCTATCTCTTCACTCCTCCATTAAACCCCAATCCTTAATGGGATCTTTCACACATGCAAGCAGGTACAGACCACTACGGCATAGCTCTCAAAGCTCACCCTGCTCACCAATGTTAAATGGTTCCTTTCCTAACAAGTCCATGATCATTTTGTTAACATATTAAGTGGCAAGATTTTTATGGGCATCCTTTCTCTATGTTCAAAGTAGGAAAATCAACAATTGGTCACGTTCCAATTCATAATAATAAAATGCAAGATCAAGACGACATTCCAATCTTCATACTACCATAGTTATGAAAGGACAATGAATCTAGGCATCAAACTAAATGAATTGAGCATTAAGGGCCAAGACACCTTGCACTTCCATTCTAGTGTAGAATCAAGTAATTCAAACCCATGCATTAAAATGAGTAAAACTTAACATAAAATGAAATGAGTTGAACATCAATAGCCAACACACCTCATATTTGCATTCTAGTCTAGAATGAAGTAGTTTTAAACTCACACACTAACATTCGAGACAAAGTACTTGTATGGTCAATTAATCCATCTACACCTCCGTAGGGCAATGATCTCACCTAGGCCTTTCATGAATCTCAAAAAAGCTTATCTATAATTTGTAGGTGGAACATCCTTCATTATCTCACGCAAGGTAGCTACACTTATTTCTTTAAGAAATTGTAGACATTCACTCTCACAATTAATAGTATTGTCGCCATACCCCTTAGTAGAAGAAATAGGAACTTTCCCACTCTCTTAAGTTGCCATGAAAATGAAAACTCCTCATATTTTTCATGATTGCAAAACTCTAGCTGGCTTGCATTTGTGTCCATAGACTAGAGGGACGTTGACAATAGTGGATTTACAAAACTAAAGCCACCAAGTACTTTCATTGCCATGAAATTATCAATAGTGAGAAGGATTTCAAAAACTATGGTCAGCCTACAATAGCACCAACATTAGATCAATGTGTAGTCATGTATGTAAAGACCTTAACCAAATAACAAACAATCCAAAAATAGCTACTTAAAAAAAACACACAAACTATGGAAAATGATGGAGGACAAAAAGTGGTACAATAAAAAATGTAAAGCATTTCTCTAGAGTAAATGTTCCTGGACAAAAAAGGGAGTGAAAAAAATTCAAACCACTCCCCTAGAGTTCTCACAATCTACTCCATTGACTATATGCGACCCATTGGTACAATTCCTCTTAAAGCAAGAATATGACAAGAAGTGTCCAAGTCCACTTTCTAAGTTAAGCTACAGCATTCTCTCCACAGTTTCTTTAATTAGATTGAGATTTGTTTGCCACATAGCAAATGTGGAAAGTATTAAAAGGATGGCAAATCCTTATCAATCTTATGTCCAAACTTATGCTTGGTGTTTGGTTGTACATAAAAGAATTCAAGGGCTCCTACCAAGCCATTTTAGAAGGATTTATTTCTCACACTAAAGTCATATAATGTAATCTTTTTTTGTCTCTATAGGCAACTCGATATTCAATAGCAAATTTGGCTCAAAAGACGTTCTTCTCCTCAATCATATGCACCAATTACTCAACAATAAATTTCACAATATAAAATGTTATACATGCACCTCCTTATTTCACAATTTGTTTTTCAATGTGCAATCTTAAAAAGATAAGGACATGGAAATTATAAAATTGAATGAGCAAATTTTATGCATTTGACTAGTCGATGATAGGGTTGAATCACAAGTCTATATGAGAAAAAAATGGCATAACTCAAATATGTTGTCTCCCTTTCACAATTAATCTCAACCTTCACTTTCACAAAATTCCATTTCACACCACTAACGTACCTGAAAATCATGCATGCAATAAAGAAGGCATAATCCAAACATGTAGTCTCCCTGTCACAATTAATCTCAACCTTCACTTTAGCCAATTCCATCTCAAACCGTTGGTCTACTTGAAAATCATGAATGAGACAAAGGAGATTCCATGAGCCTTCAATGAATCCATGCCATTAAAATTGCACTTATGTCATACACACACACAAAATTAGTCCACTAAATTTTGTTATCAAGGGATATATAAACAGGTGCTTTCAGATTTACATCAATATGTCCTCTAACATTGCATTTACTTATGATGTATATTTGAGAGTCAAAGAAAATGCTTCAATATTTAAGCTTGCATTTGCTGGGATGTATATTTGAGAGTCAAATAGAATGCTCAATGTTGTCCTTTGATGGGAAAATTTTTTTAGGGCCTTGTGATATAAAGATGAATTTTAAGGAAATTCAATCTTAAGTTCGATCTTAAGTTTAAGTCGATACATTGTAAAATTTTGGTATACTAAGAATTATGTACTTATCTTTCATATGCAGTTTGCTGGGGCTAAAGTTTAGGAATAGCATCATACATTGGGAATGCACACACTAAGAACTTTCTTTCCACCTCAATTTTGACATATGCTATTGTATATGATGTTGATACTATGTGTAGCCTTATGGTTGGCATATTGTTGCATGGTCCAACTTTGCAAGATTTCACATGGGTGCAAGAAGGGATCCCTTCATATAAAGGATGTGTACAGCTTTGGCTTCTTGATTGTTTATTAAGAAACACTCTAAGAAATTAGTTTTTAGACCCATGTCAAATATCATGTCACATTTCCTTACTTTTAGGTTGTCAAGGAATGGTAGCCTCTTTTCTTGCACATGCCCTAGGTGATGGGTATTGTAGATGTCAAACTGGGAGCACACAACTCACACAAGCATGGGAGAAGAAGGCACACAACAATGGTTATCCATAAGGTACACTTCTACTCACATAACACTAAAACGTGACACAATATATACGTAACAATAGAAGGGTTTCCTCAAGTCCAGAAGGACTATTCACTTGAACACTATGGTGTGGACCATACTAATGACCATACCTCAACACTCACCCATCGTCATCAAATAGAGAAATTCAAACTTTTCAAACTTTTGATGAAGCAATGTTTTAGTGAATATATATATAGTGAATGTTGATGGACTAGCTAAACAGTCCTTCCTCCACCTAATATTGTATGTATGAATAGTGAAGGTTGATGTGCTTGGACATATTTTGATGGTTCTTGGTCATTGAGATGGTTGATGTCATAGAAGATCACTGTGGATTGCTCCAACAATTGCGAATGATCATTTCACCAAATAGCCTTACATAAACATCAAGTAGGAGTGATACTAGTAATTCTCCATTGAAGAAAATAGACTTGGCATCCATCTCTTGCAAGTGTTCTCCCATAAAGTAGGCAAGAGGGAGTATCCATTGGATGGTTTTCATACAATTGGTGCAAAAATCTCCTCTTTTCTAAATAACCTTGAAAAAGTGTAGTCCGATATTGCTAGAGAGTGTATCAATTAGATGGTTTTCATCCTAGAGACTAATCCATTCCCCACAAAAGAAAAGTCTCCTCAAAATCAATGCCCTCCTATAGAGCTTACCATTTTGCTACCAATTTTACCAATCCTAGTGACTAATCTTTGAAAAAGAAAACATCTCCTCAAAGTCTATCTATGTGTCTATACATTGCCTTGGGTACGCTCCACATTCCATTAACTAATCTTGCTAGAGCTAGGCAACAAAACTTCAAATATTCCAAATTTCAAGTATATTTGCAACTCTAAATCTTTGACATTGCCTTAACTTTCTAGCTTTTTATTTGGTTCTTAAAAATCATGATGGCATGCTGCCCACTTTACCTCCTTATCAAGCACCACACCTTGGAATGTTGTTGGAGTACAAATTGTGTGATTTGTGCTCTTTCACATACCCAATCATAATGAACTTCTCCTTTTTCCCATAAAATTTCCACTCTTATCCTTTGGTACGTGTGCTTGGTCCATGCTTTGTCATGTGATATCTTGTAAAAGCATTTCAAAAAGAATACCAAAGTTCATATCGCTTCTACCCCAATATTGTCATGCATTTATTGGTGTGCATCATCTCCTTTCACATTCCAAAATGGTGCAATCTTTGTTTTTGTTACACCATTCTATTGTTTTGTTTTAAGCAAGGAAAGTTTTCTATGAATTATCCTATAGAATTCTATGAAAGCTTTGAAGAGATATTCTCTCCCACTCTTGGATCGAAGGCATTGGATTTGACAACCAATCTAAGGTGTCTTGAAAGCTTGAAATCTTTCTGAGCTTAAAAAAGGAGATACAACATTGTTCTTATAGATTCTCCTTAAGTCAAAGTCTCAATCATATTCTAGGTTTTACTTCTACATGTTTGAAGTGAAAGATGTGTAAGACCTCCATTGTTTCTGGGTACAAAAGAATTTAGAGAAGCAATAATGGAAATGTTGTGCTTGCATAAGAGAGATGCACTCAGAGTGACCATTAATTCCTGATGAGGGAGAAGATGATTTATAAAGGGTTTTCATGAAGGGTAATGGAAGTACAAGAACTTTTCAAAAGGGAAAAAAGGACCCGTCATTATCATGCTATTGTTGGGGGTTCAAGGTGGCTTTTCATGCCGTAAATATTTTAACCTTTTAATTATGCCTTCAGATGAAGCCATTGTGGAAGAGTCATGAAAGAGTTTAGGCTAACCAGAAAGCAAACACCTTGCAAAGTGCATGAGCAAGGCAACTCAATAGGTCACAAGAGCTTACAACTTGCAAAGCATAAAGGGACATGAGAAAACAACTTGTTCAAAGTATACATAAGGTTGCAAGAAGAAAATCTAAATGAGAGCTATAGAGCCAATGTCTGATAGCATTGTAAGGCTTGTAAGAGCCTCAATCCCAACTTCCCAAACCCATGCATGTCTCTTACAAGCCCCATTGATGCATATGCAAGAGAACATGATGCCAACCAGCAGCAAATGTAGAAGCCTAAAGCCTTAGAACTAAAGAGCTCAGGGTGACGAGCTCCATTGAAGACTTGTAAGACAATAAGAAGAAATGCTCAATAATAACAATCTAGGCACTGAAGGAGGGCTTAGAGAAACTCAGACAAACTTGAGAATGGGAGATGCAGAATCATGGATCATTTGAAAAAGATGAAAGGGCCTGAGGACAAACATACTCTTTGACATGGAGGATTGCATTTGTAGAGCACATTCTCTATACTTCACCTAATGAATGTAGGCCTTAGAATGGCATCCATTGTGAGAGGTACAGCTATCAAGTTAGATCAATTGATGAACCTATTGTTCTAAGAGGAGGATTGATAAAGAAGTCTTGGGGAAGACTATGTTGAATGTGCATTGATTGCAAAGATGTGCAACAAGATGTGAGATATCCTCTACATGGTTAAATAAAGGTGACACATGTCACAAAATATGTTGTGAAATGGCATGAGGACTAATTGAGCTCTAGAATCCATGAAGAGATATAGGACATCTATTGTCACATTGTGCACGACATTGCTTGTAGCAGATGGCTCTACCGGCAAAGGCATTTGAAGTATGGGTGCACAATCATTTAGCATGCTACATTATAGACATGCAGATATTAAGAAATTTGTTACTTTCCATAGATGACTACACATGCAAGATGCGTGTCTCCTTATGAAGATACAATTGTGGACAATAAGTAATTTGTTACTTTCCTTCATACATGTCATCACTTGTAGACGTATGTTACTTTCCATAGATGATTGGTATGTCTCCTTCATGAAGAAGTACAAAATTTGAGTCTAATTGACGAAACACAATGATAAAATGAATTTTAATTTTGGCATTCCATGTTCGTGATCCCTATTTCATTTTATATAAGCATTTTTGCAAATTTCAAACTTTCTTTTATTGACCTTTGATGACATAAACTTTCAAGTGTGTCATGAGATTTTTTCATCCAAATAATCATATTATAAGAAGATGTAACATCTATACCATGCATTGGCAAATCAAAGTGTGATGCTAGTGCACTATTTGTTCATACTATTGTCATCTTTGTGACATTCAAATCTGTCTTATGTGCAAATTAATGCCACCTAATAACATTTATTGGTGCCATCATTAGGTCTTTTGTATAGATGAAATACCAGATTTTCAGAATGGGCAATTGCCATAGTAATTGCCCATCCATCAACACTTTGATTTGTGCTTTAATATGGAACCTTATATGGCAAGCTCTGAAGTATGTGATAATGTAAAAGAAACATTGTTTAATTTATACTGGAAAATAAGTCACTTTTATTTCAAACGGTTGTTAGTTTGGTTGCCTAAACTTGAAAATTCCACATGCTTACAACTATAAAATTTGAGAAAGTGGAGTGAAACAAATATTAGAAGCAAGGAAACACATCAATAAACATTGCAAACATCAATCCTACAATATCTTGCACACATCTTAAGCTAACCACTTCCATAGTCAAGAAATACACACAAATAGATGATATCTCAACATGAGTACAGTTGTGCATATGCACTAGATTAATTACAAGCAAATAGATGATATCTCGCGAGTAGATTTGTGCATTGCACTAAATTAATCATGAGCAAAACACAAATGGTGGATTGTTACAATTCAAAAAATCATATACCTAACTAAATCTAGAAACATTCCCAAACTCATCCTCTAAAAACACACATAGTGCAATTTCAATCTCATGATAGTCACTCATAAGATTGAAAATCATAAACTCCATCACGCATAGCAAGTTCTAGCTACTATGACATCCCCATTGACGTCATCAATGCCCAAAAGTGGTTGTAGACCATAGAATAAAAATATGGTCTCACACATACAAATCCACACTTCACACATACTTGAGCATCCATTTATACAGTGTCTTCATCTTAAGTTTCTATCGACACTTCAGAGGTGAAGGGCAAACTCAGCCATGACGAGAGGTAGCACTAAAGGAGAAGGCTAATAAAAAAGTAACCCAAAATCTCTTCATTCAAGCTACAACTACTTGTGAAGTCTATTTAGTCTCTCCCAAACGAGCATTTAAATCTAGCTAAGTTTAAGATGGATAGAATTATCGCAATACCAGCAAGCCGTGAAATTTGCATGTCCGCAAATCATGAAGAAATTTGCATTCTTTCATTGCCTTAAATGTGTCAAGGTAAATGGCTACTTGTGGATAGATTATCTCCCTAATGGCCAAGTAAGGTATCAAATCAACACAAGCATTGTCAATACAAGATCACTTGTAAGGGTGCATGTATTATATGCAACATGCAAATAGAATTATTAACCAAAAAATATTAGATGCAATACTTAACATAAGTGTTTTTGCATATGCTATTTATATTGATATTCTCATGATACTATGCTTTCAAGGATATTTTATATACTCAACTCATTTCGATACATGTATGCCAATAGCACTAGTATGCAAATAGCACATAGAAAATTCATTCAACACAAACACTATAAATGCACTAATGAAACACATGCAAAGAAACATGGTTAAATGTCATCTATATCCTCATACACTATGTCAATGAGGATGCTTCAACATGCAAGAGACAATAAGCCATTGAGAGCTCCATTGGATTTATGGTTTTCAAGTGGGACATTGGATTTATGATTTTCAAGTGGGTAGGTACTTTCTTTTTCATGATGTTGATTGCTTGGGCAAATATTTGTAACACCCTATATGAAGCCAAATTTGCTAGAGCTTGCGGAGAAGTTATCCCTTTTACCAAAAAAATGTTGCCCACTACTAAAACTTCCCTTTTTTTAGATGCCCTCTAGAGTTTCACACCCTTTGCTTTAAGCAAGCACAATTTTGGGAGCGATTGTTGATGTATTGTGATAAGATATACAGCTGCTTTCCATATGCACACCACTGCGCTCTCTTGAACTTGAAATTAAAAAATATCACCTTGGCTTATGAAAAGTGTCAACCGTATCAAAACATCAGGGTGCTTTTAACAGTTCTGGATTACAAGACCTGGAAACCACATCCAACATGGCACGAGGGAAGAGCACAGTGATGTACATATATTCTGCCAAAAGTATGGTTGATCCCAACATCCGGACTCAAACATTACTAACAGTCATTATACCTCCCTATTGTCAATTTCTTTTGGGCATGAAGACAGCTATCCACCTCTTCTTCCCAGTCTCTTGTTCCAATGTCAAAGCCTCAATTCATCCTTCTAGACAACCTCATCTGAACTCAACCTCATCTGAACTCTTCATAACTTTTCTACCAAACATCACCATCCCTCTAAGTTCTTCTGGGCTTACGCTTGGTCTTTGAAGAAACTCGTTGCCAGCCATCAGCCTCTTCTTCCAATGTCAAAGCCTCAGTGCCTTCTCCATCATTCTTGGTTCTTGCTGGTGGCCCTGGTCCAGGTTGGCTATTGTCAACATCCATATCATCGGCATCTCCACGCTCCAAAAGAGATGTATTCATCTCCAAATTTTCACTTTCAATACCCTCATGCTGAGAGAACATAAAAGGGCACATCAGTGAGACAACAAAGAGAGCAGCCACTTCAGACTCAAGTCTGTTTTTTATACCACCAGCCCAACACATTATTAGAATTCAAGAAGAATACAATCACCACTCTATTCATGAAAACTTCCCAATCTTGAAGTGCACCTGCTTAAATCTACGAACGTAGCTCTAAAAGAATTTACGTATTTGAGAACTCTGAATAAAAGAAACCACAAAGTATATAGCCTACGAGTCTTTGGTATTAAAAACCTAATAACCCAAACAAATGACAAGGATCCAAGCTCCTTATTGCATAACTGCTGCCTCTCCCTTCCCTTGTGTATCTCATCCATCCTGCTTGCACGCCGCCTTGCCTTGGCCTCCCCTTGATTTCTAACTTGTAGCTCTCCTTTCTGCCTTGCATCTCACAACCCTCCTTCTAGATCAAACCCCTTGCACTTTACACAACCAAATCATAGGATTGGCCTGCTAACTGCTGCCCTTCAAGTGCCTCTCAAGTTGCATTATTAAAACCCCCTTAGTGTTGGTGAGGTAACCTCCCCATCTGTAAGCCACCAAATGAGGAGAGCATGGGGGAGGGAGACTTAGGGCAAGATCTGCCCAGAGAGAAAAGAAAAAGAGAAGGGGGAGATCGTACAGTCATACACATATCTAGGGGCAGTCTTTGCAGGGCCAGTTTTCACAATGACTCATACAGTAAGGGCATGGCTCACACGAGGGCAAGGGGCTCTAGCTCAATTAGAGCGATAGTGCTTTCAGGCACACTTCCAGGACCCTCCGACAAAGGGATGGCCATTTGATACGCTTGTGAGGCCGACATCAATGTATCACCCTTTTGGGGGAGTGCCCTATCAGTGACCGGGTTTAACCTTCCCAGCTGGAGACTACCGAGGGAGGCAGTAGAGTCATCTAGACGACTAGTTGAGAGGGGTTCGCACAGCCTGGTACGCATGCATGTCCAGATGGTTTGATAGTCAGAATATTCAGGTGAACCGCCTCCCCCCCTTCCAGTACAGCTTGGATGCTCAATTCCTGCAGCTCTCACGAAATGAGATAAACCGTATCATACCTTTGGATCTACTCCAGCTCTTTACATCGCGGACTTTCGGGAGGGGGGGGGGGTGGGACCAGGAATTCCCCACCCAGATCCAATTGTTTTACCGCGACCATCTCCTGAGAGTATCAAAGTAACGGGGTGATTATCAGACCTCGGTATCTAGAGGACAGATGAGTCTCACACAGACAAATACGGGTCTGGTCCCACCAGCTGAGGATCGCGGCAAGGAGAGCCACAGGCATACCTAGGGAGCAGAGAATATGCAGGCTATCCACACTGGCAGCAGGTAGAGACAAAGGAGCACTTCCTATGTGCATACAATAAGATTCAGGGATGGTACCACTGTCCCTTTCAGGAGGGACACAGTTTTGGGCCACTCTCCTGGCTGATCTTCATGACCAGGTTTGCATTGGCCTCTACTTGATGGAGATGAGAGACACAGAGAGACCTTATTGCAGCAGTTCGAGTAGCAAGAGGTGACAATGCCACTTAAGGTTTATTGTACGCAGTGATAAGTCACAGTCGAGAGCAGGGTTCGCATGGCCTGGTACGCACACGTGTCCAGGTGGTTTGCTAGTCAGGGTATTCAAGTGGACCACCTCCCCCTTCTACTACAGCTTGGATGCTCAATGCTCAGTCCCTCCAGATCTCATGAGATGAGATCAATCGTATCATACCTTTGGATCTACACCCGCTTTACACATCACGGACTTGGTGTAAGGAAGGGTTGGGGGGGCGGGGGACCCGGGAGTCCCCACCAAGATTCAGCTTTATCGCGAACATCTCCTAAGAGTATCAGAGGGTGAGGTGTTTATGAGACCTCGGTATCTAGAGGACACACAAGTCTCACACGCACTGAGGATTGCTATCAGACAGATGCGAGTTTCATCCCACCAACTAAGGATCAAGGCAGGGACAGCCACAGGCACACCTAGGGAGCAGAGGATATGCAGGCTACAGCGGTAGAGACAAAGAAGCACTTCCTGTGCACTTGCCCTACATACTATGAGATTCAGGACGGTACCACTGACCATCAAAGTATGCACAATGTTTGACCAAATACTAGCCCGAGTCTTAAGTTGGGTGAACTTGCGTACTCTCGAGTACGGGGACACCCAAGATATCTAAGGATGAGGACCTCACGCCCCTACAGGTGGAGGAGATGTGTATCTTGATACCGTAGCGGGACATGGCCCACAAGGAGGGAAGGTGGGCAGTGGTTCGCGATGGGGGACTCCTTATAGGTTCCCGTGGAGCATCTGGTACCCTCCACATAGGGGGGCAAGGTCTATGAGACTCAGAGCACGGAGACCTTGTCCTAACACAGTTTGGAACTGCAATGGTACCTTATGGTCACCACAGTCAGGAATTTCTCAAAGGCTTACACTGGACAAGACATAGCCTTTTATACAAAGACACGCCAAAGCCTAGAGCCCCCTTTACCAGTGGTCAATGGATACACATGGGAGACAGCATACAAGGATAAGACAACGGAGACAGGTGGAGTATGAGAGTTATGAGAAGTGGCAGTACTATACAAATCATCCCTCATTGGGACAATCTCCGTTGAAAGGCTGGACACACACTCTAGATTTCTATGGATAAGGATCCACCGTGCCTCTCGACACGACCTATTCATTACACTCCCCCCCTAAGACATCTCATTTTGGTAGAGACCTGTGAGAGGAGATCGAGGCATCTCCATACACAGCCCTATACCTGGACATCATGGATCTCTCGAGCCGTGGAAGTTCTATACACAGCCCTATACCTGGACATCATGGATCTCTCGAGCCGTGGAAGTTCTAATATAATTAGAGAAGGATCTAATGCAATGGTAAGTTGCAAGTATATACACCCCAATCATATAACTCAAATTGAGTAAGTACTATTTTCTAAATGTACCGGAATTCTCCCATCCTGTACCATTTGGAGTAAAAGTAATTCCTCATAAAGATCGTAGAATCACTAAGTACGAGTAAAAGAAGTTATAATACCAAGCTGTGAGGGATCAAAACGCTTGAGTACAGAACTCTTAGTGATTTTTAAGATACTTAAATTAATTTGTACTTAAATGCAAAACAACAAGAGTGCTGAATTCTCCAAGGCTTTTAGCTACTTAGGGCCCTTCCCGGCTACTGGATCACTACTCCGGCTTTCCCAGGTTCCTTTCAGGTAGGCGGGTACTACAGCTTGTAATTCATCAACAGTTCCACCGAGCAACTTGAAGGGGCTTTAAGTAGAGGAAAACAAAGGATAGGCGCTGGACAAGAGAGAATTTTCCACCCAAATACTCTTTCTTCAATCTCACAAACAGAACGTTGTCCTTGAACTAGATGAAGCGGCTGGAAACTCACAACAGAAGCAGGTTTTGATTACTTTGTCACCTCCAGGGTGATTTACACCCAAAGACTCTTTCTTCAATCCCACAAACAGAACGTTGGCCTTGAGCTAGATGAAGAAGCTGGAAACTCACAACAGAAGCAGCCTTTGATTACTTTGTCACCTCCGGGGTGATTTACACAGTCCATTTCAGAACAGCCACTATCGGTGAGCATCCTTCCATCAAATAGAGTAGAAATAAGCTGAAAATTAAGCACAGATCTTAGCATCATGGTTGTGCAGAATTGTTTTTTATTCCTATTCCAGCTCAGAATAACCTGCCTTCTTCACCGGTAGGTTTGGCTTTGGAGAACAGTGTGTTGGATTTTGTGTTCGAGACGTGCACATGTTTTAGGCACCCATCCATCTATTGCGGTGATACACGGGTTTGTATTAGGGCGGATCTTATTTTCAACATCAGGAGTCAGTTGATCCTCCACAGCGACGCAAGAGATTGATCTCATTCATGAGGACCTGGAATTGCTCTCTAGTTTTTCACCATTTGACACCACTAGAGATGTCTTGGCACTATAGACCATCCCCCTCAGCTTTTCTGTCATATTGTAGAGGCCGGGGATAGAATTCTTATTCTTTCACCTCTTGTATGATCTGTTCAAATTTGAAAGAACAAATTAATGCATTTTGCAAAAATTGAGCATAGAGGTGTCGTTTACCAACAGTCCCATGGATAACTCAATTCCAGCCAAAAACAATGCTAGGATAATGAAAATTCTTAAGTATAACAGAAAGCAAACTGAACCGAAACTGAGTTGAAACTGAGTAATTCATTCCCCAAAGATCCACCCGAGAAGCTGTCTTGAGTAAAGAAGCTTTCTGGCAGCCTGTCGCCATGGACAGAGAAATAAGGGCCTGTTTCTGAATGTAAGGGCTTGAGAACCCCTTTCTCCTACAGGCTGAACCAGCACATGGGCTTTATACAGACACCTCCAATTGGTCTGAGAAAGCTTAGTAGAGTGCAGACGACGGAAACAGAAAGGAGACGGGTGCAGAAAAGGCTCCAGAGGCAGGAGGTGAGCACACAAGCATGTGGGGCTGAGTGAAGCTATCCCCAAAAATGCCCATGATTTATAGCACCTGGGGCTGGCTGGGTCCCTTACATGCCTGCATACCTTAATGTTCGAACCACACTTTGAAGATGGAAGCAATTTGTGCATTAAGCATGACTCAAACATATGCAAAAAATTGCAAGCATCATGCCTTATTAATGGGTTCGTTCAGACTAAAAGGGAGGGTAAGAGAGGTGCTCACTCATGGTAAAGGAAGAGGACCTCACCCAAAGACATGTCTCAATATGGCAAAAACACAGACGCCAACCAAGTACATTAACTGATCCGCTACTGTTCCTTTAAGTGCCCAGCATGCTAGGAATAAAATTTGCCCTTCGGCAACTGCTGTTAGGCAATCCAAGCATGATCTTTTTGGTCTAAAACGCCAGGTCTCCAGTACAGATGCAGCAAAGATACTCTGAATATGAAAGGTTCACTGCTCTAGGGCACGAAGGTTTTTGTGGACAGGATTTTAAAAAATCCTTCTGAACCCTCCACAGTGGTCCCTCCATCCTCCCAGAATGACAACTCTTCTTTTATATAAAAGAACCGTTTTCTGCGACGTAAATTCCAATGATTCAGAAAGCAATAAGAACATGAGGCATACGCAATACAAACACGAAGCATCTGACAGTCTGAAGGATTCTGAAGGCCAGCTTTACCTGCTGACTAACTGAAGCAGAATGTGAGGCAACTGAGGTACTAGAAATAAGAGCCCTGACTGTTTCATAGCTATCCTCCAAGCACTCCTCATAAATGGACATTATATTTTCTGCAACCTGCCACAGAAGTCTGGTGAGGAAACTTTTCTTGAACAGGTAGCATTGCACAAATCTACCCCATCTTCTAATGTAATTTGGACATAATACTACTAACTGCCATGCAATGGTATTAGATCCCTAATTAGTTTTTTCACACATTTTTTACAACAAGAGACAACAAAGCATAGATTTGTTCTGGTGAATCTTATCTCCACAGCAATGGTTAATCCAATGGCTGATCCATTCATGGCTTGGAAGCAGTTGGAGACAAATATTTATCATGCTTTGAAGATAGCATAGAGCGGATCGAAAGGCTTACCTGCTCCAAACTTCCATCTTCTGTCTCAGTATTGAAAAGCACTAGCAAGTTCTCATCCAGCATATCTTCCAACTCATCGATATACCGTCGTACTGCTTTTTCATAACAATCAAACACAGTCATGAAGCAGCAACGACAAGCATGTAGAGCAAAAGAGGGACATCAAATACACAGAAAACAACAGGACATGGTTGTGAAACTATAGGCAATGAGAGCCTCATGCTTAGCTAACCATAAGCAGCTTCTATGATACGCGAGTGGTAGCAGAGACACAAAAAGTCACGGGGACGTGAATTTATGAACTGTGACTAACTTTGGCTTAGGGGACTAGCCCAAGGGAAGCGACTCTTCCCAGAAGCCCCTAGGTGCACACACTAGGCCTACTTGCTAAGGGCAAGGCAAGGTTTAGAGGGTCATAAAGTTAGGCCTAAGGAAACCAACGTTTCATTGGTTAGAAGGGTTAGGATTTAAGTGTGAGGGGCAAACCAAAGTTCCATTGGTTGTGGAGTTAGAACATTAATGAGGGGGCCACATGGCAGCCCCTCATGCACACCTACCCTCTTCCTCTCCTTCCAAGGCAAAAGGTACGTGATTTTTGGACGTTTTAAAAAAAAGCTCTCGCTCGCTCTCTCTCTCTCTCTCTCTCTCTCACGCATTTCGAGGTGCAGCCTTGCTCTCCCCTTGCTGTCCAAGCAGCTGTTCCATTGATTGCACGCTTTCCCAATGCTGGTGTACGGTTCTTCCACGCTGATGTACGGCTGTTTTTCTCCAGCATGCATCTCAAGGTGAAGTTGCTACTGTACGGACCAGTGGGCACTGGTTTCGAGGCATTTGAAGCTGCTACTGTACGGACCAGTGGGCACTGGTTTCGAGGCATTCTTGTTGCTGTACGGCTGATCTACACCCATTTCGAGTTGTTTTCCTTGCTGGTTTCAGTGAATGCATGCGCTACGAGGCCTTTCCATGGCTGGCTGTACACTCTCCCTCTCCTGCCCGTGACCCTCCTGCACTCTCTCTGATTCCAGGCGCTTCTCTCTTCCTTTCTCTTTCCTAGCTGCCAACTCCTCCTGTTACCTCTTGCACCCCTAGAGGTGTTCTGGATTGGATTGGAGCACCTTGGAGCTGATTTGGAACCATTCGGAGCTGGATTGAAGTCGATTGACGCTGGTTTGAGTTCTCTTGTCGCTATCCCTTTCATGTTGATTGCATTTAGTCATTTTGGAAGCTTGTTGTTGCTCCATTTGTTGTTGAAGCCCCTCTTGGCCATTCAAGCAGTCACAGAGGGTGTAACCAGATTGGAGTCAAAGGGGGTAGTGTGTGGATTTTCTTCCTGTATTGTGGTCACTTGTTCAGTCTGAGATCTGTGTTGATGCTTGGTCACCCTGAGAGGCTGGTCAGTGGGTTGTCCGTTTTCCAGACCTGTTGAGCAAGTTGGATGCTTTGTGGAATGCTTGGACACCTTTACAGTTGGTCATGGACAATGGTGAATGCCTTGGCCTTGCCTTGGCACTTGGGTACTAGTGTGTGCACTAGGATGGAATGCAGGTTGTAGCCAAAGTTTGGCTTGGACAGTGGAACTGCCAATGGGGTAGAGCTCAAGGGTGAGCCCTATAGTCACTCTCAAGGTTGAAAACTATAAACTCCATCACAGATACCAGGGACCAAGTTTTAGTTCTATGACATCCCCATCAATGTCATGAGCACCCAATGATGGGTGTAGACCGTAGTATAAGCAAATACTCTCACAAATACATATCCACACACCCACACGCACTTGAGCATCCATTTATATAAAAGTCTTTATACTGAGTTTATGTCAGCACCGCTGATGTGAAGGGCAGACTCAGCTTTAACACTAAACGAGAAGACTAACCAAAAAGTTGTCCGTTCTCTTTATTCAAGCTACAACTAATTGTGAAGACTGTTGTGTTTCATATTAGTCTCTCTCAAACTAAGCAATTTCAAGCAGATAATGCTTGGAAAATATAGTATTTAAGATATAGATCCCAATATTAGAAGGCTGCAACAAGGACAAAAACTTTATGGGTGAAATTTGCATGTCCACTAATATGACAGGAACATCTATCTAGATGAATTCAAGAACATGACCAAACTAATCCTCTGAAACACAAGTTACAACAAATAGTACTTTCAATCTCATGACTCACACTCACAAGGTTGAAAACAATAAACTCCACCACGCATATTAGAATATGGAACTAATAAAGTGGCACTTTCAGCCTCCACCTTGGATTTTTGTTAGCTCGTTTTGAGCTGGTTTTTTTTCTCTCATGCATGACATGATGTCTTCCCGCATTTGAGCTTGCTCTTGCGGTTTTCATCCATACTTAATGAAGTAATCTTTTTTGAAAAAAAGAAAAAGAATTAGGAACTAGTACTATGACATCCCCACCAAGGTCAACAGCACCAACAGTGAGTGTAAACTGTAGCATAAAAACAAATGCTCTCACATATACATATCCACACGCCGATGCACAATCATGTGCGTGTGTGTGTGTGTGTGTGTGTGTGTGTGTGTGTGTGTGTGAGAGAGAGAGAGAGAGAGAGAGAGAGAGAGAGGAGGTAAATGGGTGTTGCATTTCTAAATGAATGCCTAGGAGACCATGGCTAGCATCAAGATTGGCACATCTTGATTGCAAGTACAATCTCACGATAGGGAGGCAGCAGACACAACTGCAATTGCCCTAGTCAATGTATGGCTGGAAACTCGATTTGGAAGCAAGAAAATGAGAGAGACGTCAGAGTGCCATTGTTTGTACATGCTTGTGGCAATCATGTCAATGTACACTTGCATTGTCCCTACTCGTACCTAACGAAGATTCAAGGAGTTTACCAGATCATACTCAGGAGCGCACATTCGTTTTGCTGCCATGCACACACATCAACTGCCCTCTAGTCACTTTGCCTAGAATTGGGACTAAGTCGCCACACTCCCAAGCCACCAGCAAGCTAGCAACGCTGTTTCTGATGTTTATGTTGGGGAACTGAAGGGAAAGCATGAAGTGAACACAAAATGAGAATTCTTGCTTTTTTTGGAATGAAGAAAGGTGAGTGCCTACATAATGAGGTCCTTATGTAGGCACCTCTTACATGATCGCTGACATCACTGATGACCTCTGATCTCCACAATCATCTCTTCAATCAGCTCCTAGATTCTCTCAATCATCCTATGTGGCATCTACCACCACCTAACAGTGCTTATAAGCACCTAACTGTACCTCTAGCACACACACATAGAAACCAAGGTGTGCCTGGGGCATACACCTTGAGATATCCCATCATACCCCCCCTCAAGGGAATGCCTTAGGCTATGTCAAGGATACATCTAGTCTCATAGTTTCTCATGCCATCTCATGGTGGTCAAGGATAAATCTATGACTAGGTTCTCATGCTAGCAAGGGGTTCCCAAGGGTGTGAAGTAAACGAAAGGGATACATAAGACCTTCCAATGGTTCTCTCCCCTGCATGTACACAATGTCTGCAGGAGGTACCATGGAGCAAAACACATACACATGGCCTACATCATATGGTGACCACAGGTGTTTACAAAGAACACAATAGTTTATTTCATTCATTTTGGAAGACTATCCAGGCTGAGTACCTTAACTCAACATAAAAAGAGAGATCTTGAGCATATATGGAGATGGTTCAAAAAGCATAATCTTCATACGATGCCTCATCTTGTGGAGGCACATCAACTGAAAATAGATTGGCAGTCTCTGGTTTTGAAGTTGCTTCCTTTTTTGCCTTACAATAATTCTCATGGTGATTGTTTTTGCCACAATGTTTGCAAGGATTAATCTTGAAGCAATCTTTTGAGAGGTAATTAGTCTTTCCACAATGTTTGCAAGGTGAAAACTTGCCCTTCTTGATTTTTATGGCATAGGCTGTGTCATTGCCTCTTCGGAGTTCCATGTGCCTTTCTTCTTCTTGAAGAGCAGTAATAAGACCTTCAAGAGTAGGATTAGGAAGATTTTTCAAAGTGATAACAACATGATCATAATCTTCCGGCATACTTTTGAGCAACACTGCCATTGCATCATCTGTAGTGATTAGAGAGTTGATAGAAGCAAGTTGAGTCATGAGACTCCGCATATGATTGACATGGGCAGCCAAAGGAGTGCCACTAGCCATCTTCAATTCAAAGAAAGCAATCTTAAGTGACAATTTTGAGATGTGAGAGCTAGCACCAAAAATAATATCAAGCTTCTGCCAAGCTTCAGAAGGAGACTCCAAATCAGAAATGTGATGAATATAGTCATCTCCTAAGGCAAGAGCAATGATGCCATAGGCTTTCTCCTCTCTAGCAGGATCGCTTGCCGGGCGTGTTGGAGCTGAGGATTCTCCAGCATTAGAGGCTGTTGAAGAAGAAGTTGAAGCAGGTTTGACAAGCCCCCAGGTTTTCCCTCATTAATGCAAACTTAACCTTCATCTGCCATGTGTGAAAGCCTTTACCATTGAACTTATCCATATTCAAGAAGGTAGCCATGAGAAGGTCTCACCCAGAATGGGCAGTGTCTAATCTCTTACAAGGCTAGAAAGAGTTGAAGGGCTTCAAAGTACAAGCATTCAGAGTAGCAAAGACTTGTAACCAAATTCCATACTACAAATCAATGATGCTTTCACTTGCATGCTTTATAGAGGTGACTAAATGAAAATATTCCAATCAAATCCAGGTATAGCAACTTAAAACAAAGCTGTAGCCACAGTTGTACTGATGCTATTCATCACTTTAAAACATCAGAAATGCTAAAGTAGCATCTAATGTAGCATCAAACTCACAACCTTGTCAAAACTGTCCAAAACAGAGGCCTGAACTTGGAGGGCTTATATCTCACTCTTCAAAGCAAAGAAAAAAGAGCTTTCTAGGTAGAAACAAAGGTCATATACCAGAGAAGAGCCATTGAGGAGGAGAGGCGCAATTCCACGTCACGTCGCCATAGCTAGCTGCTTGAAAGTCAACTGGTTTTTCCTTGTTTTCTCCTTGAATATGCAGCCATTGCTGCTCAAATTTCAGCACAAGATAGCCCAAGGTATGAAGAAGCTTCCCCTAAAAGGAATTAGAGAAAGGTGGAGCAGACAGAGAAAATGTAGAAGATAGTTTCGACGATCTTCGTGGAATGGCGATCAATAGCGCAGTTGTTTCTTCAATTCCTTGCAGGTGAAAGTTCGCCCATTTGAGACGTACCTCCAGCTCAGAGGATTCGGAGAATGGCGGAGAAACAAGAGAGAATAAGCTCTAGCAAGTTTTGGAAGAAATCGTGAAGATGAAGAAGAAGAAGAAGATGGAGAAGAAGAAGATGATGTGGCACAAATGGGCTCAAGGAGGATCATAGTGCTCTGATACCATGTTGGGGAACTGAAGGAAAAGCATGAAGTGAACACAAAATGAGAATTCTTGCTTTTTTTAGAATGAAGAAAGGTGAGGTGCTTATGTAGGCACCTCTTACATGATCACTGGCATCACTGATGACCTCTGATCTCCACAATCATCTCCTCAATCAGCTCCTAGATTCTCTCAATCATTCTATGTGGCATCTACCAAACTCATCCTCTAAAAACACAACATAGTGCAGTTTCAATCTCATGATAGTCACTCACAAGGTTGAAAACCATAAACTCCATCATGCATAGCAGGGACTAGCTACTATGACATCCCCACTGACGTCATCAACGCCCAACAGTGGGTGTAGACCATAGTATAAAAATATGCTCTCACACATACAAATCCACACACCCACACATACTTGAGCATCCATTTATACAAAGTCTTCGTACTGAGTTTCTGTCGGCACTCCGGAGGTGAAGGGCAGACTCAGCCATGATGAAGGCTAGCACTAAAGGAGAAGGCTAATCAAAAGGTAGTCCAAAATCTCTTCATTCAAGCTACAACTGCTTGTGAAGTCTAAACATTTTCATTTTAGTCTCTCCCCAACGAGCATCTAAATCTAAATCTAAATCTAAACAATTTTATGCATCAACCAAGTTACAACCTCATGCCTTAGAACATTGTTTACTGTGATGATTGGGTTTCCAGCGTGGTACCAGAAAGCATTTTGTTGTTTTGTATTTTGCACCTTCGTGAACGAGGAGTGATATATGAACCTCTACGAAGGAGTAACCAAGGTCAAATGGCGAAGGTATGTGATTAGCAAGCTGCAACTCAACTAGATCTAGGGGTAAAGGGTTGCGGCTAGCTTAGCCCCTTGGGAAGATGCCGAATTGTGACGATTGGCTATTGCTGCAAACTGGACCACCACCATCATGTCCGCTCTCTTCCATCAAGGACTGTAGGGCAAGCGTATAGCTCAACAAAAGAAACGTCAGTGGAAGTATGTGACCGTCCTCCTTTTAAGATGAGAGACAAAGTCTCTCACTCAGAACATGGCTGAAAAAATCAATGAAAGCTTTGGCTTTGTACTCTCCACCAGGCATGAGATTCTAGGGTGAGTAGAGCAGCAGCCCCGAAGCTCATGACATCGCATGATGCCGCCCTGAAGTGCATAACACTGCTGTACTACGCAGCCCTTAAGATGGTGTGGCCTGCTCGTTGTCATGATGATTTAGCTCTGTTGCCTGACAACTCAGTATGGGGTGAAGCCAATATGCAGTAAGGGGTTGAAAGTGGTGCTGGGTGCACTATGTAACCATTTCGTCGTCACTATCTCCTCCGATTGCACGGCTGATGTTGAATACCAGAAACCCTGCTGTGCGCTCGTGTTGACATGCACCTTATGCGCATTAAGAAAGCAAAGTTCAAAATACCCAAAACAAAATGAAAGAGATAAGTTGCGAAAAGGCACCTTTTGATTGGTGGATCCAAGCGACAATCTCAGCCTGCAACTGCTGGGCCTTCTGCTGGGAAGAAGGTCCGCCCCATTCGTTATGAACAGCGAGCTGCAAGGCGGTCCAACGGCTAAGGATGGCACCAACGCCTTGCTGAAACATGGCAAGGCCATCCTGAGAGAGGGCACGAGGACGTTGCCCCCCTCCACCATTCTCCATAACCGTTCCACTCCTCAGCTCCATCCAAAGGCACAAGGATCTCTCTTTGCTTCCACTCTATGTATTATAGAACAATCTCGTCCTGTAGATGCAAAATAGGTCTATTTCAAGAATAGTTCCCTTCACATTTGTGCTATACTCTTAGGCGCCATGGGAATCCCCCTAGGCATGATCCGGTGCACGGCCCACTCCCACATCCAGCACACGGCTCAATGCATTCAGTAAGAGTTCCCTTCACATTTGTGTTAATCTTAGAATAGCGATACCATGCCCACCGCCCTTCTGCCCGCCGATATCCTACGCATGCCTCACGTGCATTCAGTAATAACTCCCTTCACATTTGTACTAATCTTAGTATTGTTTATCGACCAGCGGTGCCATGGACACCGCCCATGGATCATGGACTGCAAGATTGCTTGCTCACATTCAGCCACGGTCCAGTTTGCATTCAATGTACCATGGTTGGGCATCAACAACTCTTGTTTGTAAACACCCTTATTACAAATTCACCATGTTTTTGTATGGATTTGTATTTTTATTAGCGGTGCTTCCTTAGAGGTAGTGCTATAGTAGAGGATTGAAACTCTTACGTGTAATTTTACTAAAAAAATAACTAAGTTGTGTGTTTCAAATTGCCATTTAAGAAGATCATCCTACAAAACTTGCCTTTTAATTAGCCAAGATCCCAAAAAAAAAAAAAAAGCCAAGATCCCTTTTATAAATCATTTGCTTACTCTTTTGGATCCAAAAGCGCTACTATACTAGGAGGCAATACCCACGCGCACTTGCACTCTTGTTTTTTATGGCTAAATAAGGTGGAGGAAGGACTAGTTTCAAGTAGGAAAACATTGATGTTCGGAGCTCAAGGGTTCCAATTATTATTAATAATCATCCAAGAAGGTAACCTTCCTCAAAGTGTCAGTGTATATAGTGCAATCCTTCCTTGACCAAAACTAAACTAAGTGACAGACTATGATTCCTTAGTTGAGGGATGTCATTTACATTGCAAATCAAGAGAGCTAGGTAGCAAAACTCAACTAGAGAGCTCACGAGACTATGATATGGCATGTTGGCATTAAAAGGGTAGGTTTTGTAGCTCTACACTCTAATTCAAAGACTCTAATTCAAAGGCACACAACAAATAATGTACCATGATACTAGCTATAAGCGTACATTAAATGGTCTGAATTTTCAAAATGTGTAATCACATGCTTACCATTATCATATATGCTTGAAGGTAAATGTGATGTTGCAGGTATCATTTTGTCCTTTTTATCCCCATGTAGATCAAGCTTCTAATGAGGTGTTCATATTGCTATGGATACATCATGAATATATGTCCATTTTATATTCAAGTAGATCAAGCTTATAATGAGGTGTCCACATTGGTATGGATATGTGTCAGGATCTATGTCAAGTGATTTTCCATAAGGTGACAACTTGATATTCTGACTTCATATGAGTTGGGAGTGCTCTATAGTCATAGAAATGAAATTGCTTCAAAACTTTATAGGCATACTTTTGCTAAGTTAACATAATGCCATATTCACCTCTCCATATTTCAACGCTAAGAAAATTACAAAGTATCCCATATCTTTCATATCAAATTCTCTTGTGGGATTGACTTTGACTTTTGAACTAAGATGATCATTAAAACCTAGATGATTGGAAAATTTTAAGAAAAATAGCATCTATGTTTTAAATGTAGAGAGAAGGAATATTGGCGCATCCCCCCCATGGACCTACGAGCATTCAATGCTTGTAGATTAATATCCATTTGGATTCCCTTTTTTACATCTATTCTATCTTTGTTCTTGTAAACTAAACTATCTAAACTTAGCTTGACTTTCTAAACCCATGTATGTCTAATAAGTTGCTTTTCTTTTGGTAGTTTTGGCAATGATGACATATAATTTTTCGTGAGTATTGCATTGTATTCATGAATGCAAAATTACATCTATGTGTCCCTCTTTAAAGTTCCTTTTGTTCTCCAGATTATCTTATGTCTTGTGAATTTGCACTTTCTATTCTCCTTTACTTGGTGTTGTCATAGCATACTAAATACTTTGATCTTTTTTGTGAAGCTAATAAGTCATTCTCTAAAGTATTGGTTCTAAAGATAGTGTTACCAAAACTATTGTGGGCTAGTCATAGTATTAGACCATCTCACTTATGACTACATCTTTTGAAACAATGACTCTACTTTTATGGTATCATAACAATGGTACGCCTTGATTTTCTATTGTGTAACAAATGAATGCACATTCAATTTTGTGTTGTGGCCAGTGATGAACACACATTTGATGGAATTCATATCAAGTTTATTTCTTATTTCATAAAGAATTTGAGTGTAGGCTAATACACTCATGTGACAACCATTGGCTTGAACCTACTAGCTTGACACTTGTGAAGATTCTTATAAAATTTGTAAAATCATTGCAAGACGTAAGGCTTCATCAAATAAATGTTGTTGCATATGCTTCTACACAATAAATTTTTGGTACTATTTTTTCATCTAACCATATATCTAGCTAGCTCTAAATTAACTCTATTCTTTCTATTTGCAACTCCATTTACTGTTGATTATACATGCACCATGTCTTATTGGAATACTTATATGTAACAATAATGGATTGTTTAGTGGCTTTATGGAATCATAACCCCAAATGTTTGTATTAATGATTTGAAGGATATGTGTATTTTAAGACCATCAAGTCACACACACACACACTTACTATTCTATTTTCCCTTCTCATGAGTACCTTTTCAATATTTCAATAATTTTCCTCTCATGTATAACCCTTCCACCCACTTTTTCTCTCATACTTACATACTAATTTTCTCATAGTTTCGACCCTTATTAATCATTCAACCTTAAACTAAATATCTTTCACATACACTTACTTGTCTATCTATATAAAATCTCTCACATAACAACATCCATTTTTACCCTTTATGGTATTTTAGCCTTAACCTTGTATAATTTTCAATTCCTTATACTTAACCTTTACTACTTTTTATCTATTTAACCTACATTAACGTTTCATCACCTCTAGCTCTTTTGTTTCATTGCCTCGAGCTCTTTCGTCTTCTATCATTGTTCCATTACCCACGTTCTTCCAATTTTTTGCCATCCAAATACTTCATCAACCTTCTTCTCACCCTAATAATTCCTTAATTCCTTCCCCAAAACACTTTTTTCTTATAAGTTTACTCATGATTTTTGTTTTTAAATACCTTGCAAATTTTAGTAAGTAAAATTTGGTTAAATTATAATCCAAGTTTTTAATTCAACTCCTTTTAACTCTTAAATGCATTATATTGCTCAAAATTTTATTACACAAAATGTCTTTACTTTGTAAGGATCAATACATATATATAATCTACTTTGTAAATTTATTTTCTACTTTACTAATTTTTGTTCAAGATTCTTTAAATCATATAGTTTTGATTAATCTTGAATTGCAACCCATATAAGGGGTGTTTATGATACTTGTCTTTCCAATTAAGCTCAAACATGTTCTCACCCATGTTTTTCTTAATGGGCTAGTGGCAAGTACTCAAACATCCCTCTTTAGTAAAAAGTTTATCATGTTATGTACTTTTGAAGTTCCATGTCTCCTTTTCAAACTCTTTTTTATTTTTTGAACATATTTAACAAACTCTTTTGCAAAACTATGTCATTTTTATAAACTTCATATGCAAAATATTTCTCTTTAAATCCTTCCCTTTTTCTTAAAACATTTAACTATGCAAAGGGGTCTTCAAAGTTGAGTATACACACACACATGAAGGCATGCACGCATGTGTGCACACACAAAATATCCATGCAAAAACACTTGCAAACATCCTTTCTTTAACAAATATATGGAAGGCGTTGTACCATGTTGAGAACCACTTTAAAAAGCCCAAATTAACAAAATTCAAACAACCAAATCTTTTGTGCCACAATGTGCTTAAGCAACCATACAAATTTGCAACGCTAATCTTTTGTTAAACGTATTATTGTTAGAAGTTGAGAAATAAGCACTCTATGTTTTTCTTTATTATTTTGAGATCAATTTTGACTTTGACTCTCTTCCATGATTCACTGCTTGCCTATGATTGTGATTTTGATGCTAATTTGAAGTTAATGCTGATTTCCAATTAGATTGGGTGACATCTATAATGTTTCTCTATTTCTGACATTCAAATTCCCAGTTACAAGGTATAACACAATAGTTGTAACTTCATATTTGTTTATTCTAGTAGCCCCCTTTATTGGAATCATCTCTACCTCTTGGACTCCATGAACCCTTATCTTTGATAATAGCTTGGGCAAAGTAGACATGAGACATCGAGATAGCATTATGAACATGTATGTGATCTATTCACTTGCTTTAGATATTTAATAAAGCTACACAAAGGCTTCTTGTTTACAACAAACTTGTCATATGCTATAAACAATTCAAAGTACAAGCTTCTAAATGTCTTGAGGGCTAAAAAATACCATCTAAAACTATCATAATGGGCTATTTCTTTGAAATATATTATGGGAAAATAAACACAAGATATTAAATAACATTGTGAACATGTAGGTCATCTATTCACCTTTAGATATTGAATGAAGCCACACAAAGGCTTCTGGTTTTCAACAAACTTGTCATCGGGTCTAAACAATTCAAAGGAAAAGCCTCTAAATGTCTTAAGGGCTAAAAAAAGATATCATGCATGCATGCATAAGCACATGTATTGACAGCATACACACGTACATACAAGTAGAGAGAGAGAGAGAGAGAGAGAGAGAGAGAGAGAGAGAGAGT
Organism: Dipteris shenzhenensis; assembly: GCF_047967505.1. Taxonomy (NCBI): domain Eukaryota; kingdom Viridiplantae; phylum Streptophyta; class Polypodiopsida; order Gleicheniales; family Dipteridaceae; genus Dipteris; species Dipteris shenzhenensis. Next base: position 53,119,702 of record NC_141616.1, on the reverse strand, counting down.
TCATGTGTCCCATCTTGTTCTATTAGAAACAAGTCATGTGAGCTCCACATAGGCCTAATTTATTCCCATTTGGAGTGTAATGTCTCTAAAATATGACAAAGATCCACCACACTTTGTATAGGGTGTACTTGTGCAATATACTCATGTATGATGTGATGTCTTACTATGATGGTGCCATGAATGGGCTAAGAGTTCACGAGGCCTGTGTTTAGTCTTTTGCTAAATTGGCATGCTTGAAATTTTTTTGGTGTCTCTTGAACAATTCTTCTCTTATGAAGAAGTCTTCTACAATCTCTTATTGTATAGGACCGTGGAGTATAGTATATCTCATGAGATCTAACCATGTGACCTCATGTGTACAAAGAGTTTGACACAACTTTGATCTGGGTAGTGCATGATTCTGTTAATGTCAGTGTATCCATGAGTGAAAAGGAAATGATACATCTGTTGGATCTCATAGTAACTAGACCAATGCATTATGACCCTCGATATCCATTTCATGTGTGTTGCATAAACTACAAAGGCTCAAATCTATATGATGACATGGCTATGATCTTGCATCTTACCTTAATCTAGAATCTATAAAATGAGGTCCTAAGTTGACCCATTGTAATCCATAAAGGACATGCTCTCTGAAGAAGACCATCTTAGTTGCATGTAACTATGAGGTATCTAGGTCCTGTAGATGTTGTAGCTACCAAAGGTTATCTTGAATGATTGGATAATTCTCTTTTTGTGTTAGGTGCAAGAAAGTGGCAACTAGTTAGTATTGATATGATGGTGTCTAGGTAGTATATCCCTAAGTTGAAAAGAAATGATACCTCTCTTGAATCTCATAGTAACTAGACCAATGCATCAAACATGATCCTTAGTCTCCATCTCATATGTGATGCATAAAGTATAGAGGATCAAATTTATACGATGACATGGCTATGATCTTGCATCCTACCTTAATCTAGAATGTGTAAAATGATATGGTGATGATCTTGTAACCTACCTTAATCTATGATGACATGGCTATGGTCTTGCATCCTTACCTTAATCTAGAATCTATGGTCTTGCCCGTGTCAACTCTTGCATGTGCGTGCCCAAACACACACACACACACTTACTATCCCTTCCTCCATTTGTTTTGCCACTTGCTCATTAGAGCTCCCCTCAACAACCCCCCTTAGTTTATTTCATATTAATTCCTTTAACTTTTCCTTTTGTTTGCTCCTTTTATTTCATATTAACCCCTTTTTTTATATTTTCCAATAAATATTTTTTATAAACCTATTCTATTCGTTCTAGTTCCTACTCGCTAGCAGTTACTAACCTTCCCCCCCCCCTCGATGACCTCATCATTACAAACTGTCTCTTTCCCTATTTTTTTGGGCCTCACCCTCCTCTCCTACCCAACCCTCTCAACTATGCTCGCCGCTTCTATTAATAAAACCCCCCTTTTTTCTATCTACTTATTTCTTCCTTTCTCTAAATACCTCTATTCTTCCTTCATTTCTCTTGATATTTTCTCCTTGTATTTTTTATTTTTTCGTCTAAATAATTCATCTTAGTTAAACATCTAACCTATTCCTAAATCCCCCTAATTAAAACCCCTAAAACGTGTTTACTTCTAACACTCTCCACTAACTATTCCCTAACCAAACCTATAAATTGACTCCCCTTTCCCCGACCTATAGACCCCCATACCTATATAAGCCCTTCTCCCCTAATCTAGTCTCTCATGCTTCCCTAAGCTCCCTCACCTATCCACTCATGCCCATCACTGCTCCGAGATGAAAGTACCACCCACCTGTCCAAAGCGTCTATTCCTAAAAGAACTCCTCTTTTGCTATTCTTGAAATCCTTTTCATGCTCTGCGCTATTGCATCTCCTATGACTACCCGTGACTACATCTCCTATGACTACCCGTGACCCATGACCTGTCAGCCCCGTCGATTGATTGAGTCACTATGCTACTGCACACTCCCGCCTTGATCTCTGCCTCCAGGCTCCAAGGTTCCAAAGCCTTGGCTATTGTGCTATTGCCATTCCTACAAGGCTGCGCCTCTATGGCTACTCTTCTCTCATAAAGTGCTGGCGGCTCCTTCGAATCCCATTGGCACACGAATGATGTATTGCTTAGCACGTCTCCCATGACCTAGGATGCTATCTTCCGTGTCTTCGTACTACACATAATATGACTCTCATGTCTTTTATTATTATTTATTTCCATTTTAGTGACCCCCCCCACCCCCCCTTCTCAGGTTCTGGTATTTTTTCATTAAATGTATTTATTTAACCCCCCCCTCCCCCTCCCCATATCTCCTAATTCTAGATACTTTTGTTACATTATTAATGTCTAATGAATTTCATTTATGTCCCTTTATTAATTTTTATTTATATAAATACTTTTACCCTATGTTTTTTCCTCCCTCTCTATAAATCTCTCTATACATTTTCTCCCCCCCTCTCTATAGATCTATGATCTATCTATGTCTAGTTTCCCCTTCTCCATATGCCTCTATAAAAATATACTCCATGCCCCCCCCAATAAATATTTACCCCTCCTTTACTCTTAAATCTTATGTCACATTCAATACTCTATATCCTAAGTTCTCTTCCCCCCTCCCCTCCCAAGTATGGTTTTCTAAGTGTCTTCCTATAACTTGTTTTCCTTTATCTTCCTCACTATTTAGAATTTCTTATACCTTTAATTTTTTCTTCTTTTTCTTAATGCTCTAAGCTTTAGATTTAGATCCACGTTCACATTTATTGCCCCCAGTCTTTACTCAATTTAATGCTCCTATTATTTCTCATGTTTTTTAATCACCCCCCTTCCTTTAAACTCCCCCATTTTATATATGTCTCTTCATAGCCCATTTTTACACCTATGTGCTTATTATCTCTCCGATTAATCTTGGTGCATTTAATTGCTCACATGTGTTTCCTTTTTTATTTCCCATTATTCTCCCTAAAGGTTACTTTAAATAGCTTTACATTCATTAACTCTCACTAAGCTTGATTAATCTGTGGTAAAGTGTTAAGTTTTATTGTGACCGCGATAACAAGGGAGGGGTGTTTATGACACCTGTCTTCCCAACTAAAGTCAAAGCTAGTTCTTACCATTTTCCTTGTTGGATGGTGGCAGGTAGGTAGACTCCCCTCTTCAATAAAAGTGATGCTTGCCAGGACTTATCCAAGCTCAACTTCCATATTCCACAAAGTCATTTCTACAAAATTGCCCATTACTAGTCTCCTTTATAAACAGGGTTCCACTGACTTGTACAAACTTTTCCGTTAATGAAACTTACATTTTTTATATTTTTCCCTTTTTATATAATACTCTTCTAAATGTAGATCATTGTCAAAACTGTCCACTTCCTTTTCTTATCTAATGATTCCTATAACCACGACTTACCCATAATCTGTAAAACCATTTTTGCTTCCATATTGTTCACCTATCTCTCTCAAGTACTTCTTTTCCATTTCCATTGCTTTAAACTGCACTTCTCAATACTTCTTATTCTCTTCAGGTAGACAGTAGGTCATCACCTAGCTGGGGCAAAGGCGGGTACACACACACACACACACACACACACACACACACACACACACACACACACACACACACACACACACACACACGTTCACACACACACACACACACACACACACACACACAATCCCTTCCTCCATTTGTTTTGCCACTTGCTCATTAAAGCTCCCCTCAACAACCCCCCTTAGTTTTATTTCATATTAATTCCTTTAAATTTTCCTTTTGTTTGTTCCTTTTATTTCATATTAACCCTTTTTATATTTTTTTTCAATAAATATTTTTTATAATCTTATTCTATTCATTCTAGTTCCTACCCACTAGCACTTACTAACCTTCCCCCCCCTCCTCGATGACCTCATCATTGAAAGTGTCTCTTTCCCTTTTTTTTTTGGCCTCACCCTCCTCTCCTTCCTGACCCTCTCGACTATGCTCGCTGCTCCTATTAATCAAACCCCCCTTTTTTTAGTTATTTCTTCCTTTCTCTAAATACCTCTATTCTTCCTTCATTTCTCTTGATATTTCCTCCTTGTATTTTTTATTTTTTCGTCTAAATAATTCATCTTAGTTAAACATCCTAACCTATTCCTAAACCCTCCTCATTAAAGCCCCTTAAAATGTGTTTACTTCTAACACTCTCCACTAACTATTCCCTAACCAAACCTATAAACTGACTCCCCTTTCCTCGACTCTCTAGCTCGACCCCCCTTCCTCAACCTATAGACCCCCATACATATATGCCCTTCTCCCCTAATCTAGTCTCTCATGCTTCCCTAAGCTCCCTCACCTATCCACTCATGCCCATCACTGCTCAGAGATGAAAGTACCACTTGCACGTGCAAACCCTCTATTCCTGAAAGAACTCCTCTTTCACTGTTCCTGAAATCCTTTCCATGCTCTGCACTACTGCATCTCCTATGACTACCTGTGACTGCATCTCCTATGACTACCACAATGACTCATGACCTGTCAGCTGTTGACTGATTGAGTCACTGTGCTAACGCGCTTCTGCCTTAATCTCTGCCTCCAAGCTCTAAGGCTCCAAAGCCTCGGCTGTTGCGCTACTGCCATTCCTACAAGGTTGTGCCTCTATGGCTGCTCTTCTCTCATAACATGCTGGCAGCTCCTTCAAATCCCATTGGCACATGAATGATGTATTGCTTGGCACGTCTCCCACGACTTGGGACACTGTCTTTCGTGCCTTTGTACTACATGTAACACGACTCTCAGGTCTTTTATTATTATTTATTGAACCCCTCCCACTCCCCCTTCTCAGGTTCTAGTATTTTTTCATTAAATGTATTTATTTAACCCCCTCTCCCCATCTCTCCGAATTATAAATACTTTTGTTACATTATTAATGTCTAACAAATTTCATTTATGTCCCTTCATTAATTTTTCTTTATATAAATACTTTTACCCTATGTTTTTTCCTCCCTCTCTATAAATCTCTCTATACATTTTCTCCCCCCCTCTCTCTAGATCTATGATCTATCTATGTCTAGTTCCCCCTTCTCCATATGCCTCTATAAAAATATACTCCATTACCCCCCTAATAAATATTTACCCCTCCTTTACTCTTAAATCTTATGTCACATTCAATACTCTATATCCTAAGTTCTCTTCCCCCCTCCCCTCCCAAGTATAGTTTTCTAAGTGTCTTCCTATAACTTGTTTTCCTTTATCTTCCTCAATATTTAGAATTTCTTATACCTTTAATCTTTTCTTCTTTTTCTTAATGCTCTAAGCTTTAGATTCAGATCCATGTTCACGTTTATTGCCCCTAGTCTTTAACTCAATTTAATGCTCCTATTATTTCTCATGTTTTTTAATCACTCCCCTTCCTTTAAACTCCCCCATTTTATATATTTCTCTTCATAACCCATTTTTACACCTATGTGCTTATTATCTCTTCGATTAATCTTGGTGCATTTAATTGCTCACATGTGTTTCCTTTTTTATTTTGCATTATTCTCCTAAAGGTTACTTTAAATAGCATTACATTCATTAGCTCTCACTAAGCTTGATTAGTCTGTGGTAAAGTGTTAAGTTTTATTGTGACCCTGATAACAAGGGAGGGGTGTTTATGAGTGTCCTCCCAACTAAAGCCAAAGCTAGTTCTTACCATTTTCCTTGTTGGATGGTGGCAGGTAGGCAGACTCCTCTCTTCAATAAAAGCGATGCTTGCCAGGACTTATTTAAGCTCAACTTCCGTATTCCACAGTCATTTCTACAAAATTGCCCATTGCTAGTCTCCTTTATAAACAGGGTTGCACCAACTTGTACAAACTTTTTCGTTAATGCAATTAGTCATGTTTCATTGTCGAGCTTCACTCTTTTGTCTTTTCACTATGCAAAGTGGTGTTGTAAAGTCTTCCACACACACACACACACACACACTTCTATCCCCTTCAAATGTAACAAAAAAGCTTTCTACTCCTAGTTATTTAATGTGCTTTTACTTTAGTCTCTTCCCATGTATTTATTTTCCTTATTAAATTTCTATTTACCGCACCTCAACATTGTCTTATTAATGAAATTTCCATTCTTTAAAGTCTTTTTTATCCTCTCAAAATTTTTATCTATAAAATATAATTTGCTAAAATTCATATACCCTTCCCTATGTTCTTATGATGAATATTTAATGTTTTCCATTTCATTAATTGGCTTTAAAAGCTCATGTTTATTGTGCTCTTCTAAATAACCCCCTTCTTTTTTATCATAACATAAGTCTCACTCACTTATCTAAATTCACTATACTTTTTCCATGGCTTTTTTCTTATACTTTCCTTCTAAAACTTTCCAAATTCACCCTCTATAATCTCAAAAGCTTAAATTCACTCATGGTTACTAATCAAGCTTGATAGGTTTGTGGTTAAGTGTGTTAATTTTTATTGTGACCCCAATAACAAGGGAGGGGTGTTTATGACACCTGTCTTCCCAACTAAGGTTTAAGTGTGTTCTCACCATGTTTCTCTTGTTGGATGGTGGTAAACTCCCCTCTTCAATAAAACTGATGCTTGCTATGACTTATCAAAGCAAGACTTGTTTGTATAGTCATGCATTCTACAAACCTTTTGCAAATTGTACACCTCTGGTTTCTTTTGTAATGTTTCATGGATTTTTTTCCTTTGTATCTTGTACCAAAATTGCTTTCATTTCACTATGAAATGTGGTTTTGTCGAGTCTTCACACACACACACACACACACACACACACACACACACACACACACACATGCATGCATGCATGCACGCGTGCACGTGCGCATGCACATGCACACACACTTCTATCCCCTTGAAATGAGCCTTATGTTGGAGCTCAACTTTACAGTAATAGAGTCACATGTTGATTTGGGGGCCTTAAAAAGTGATGGTATAATCACCATACCAACAATAAGACATGACCTCGAATTGGTAGGTGAATGCATGAGTAATGATGGTCAAAAAATTTGTCCCCACATATAAGTGAAGAGACAGCCCTGAGGTGCTATGAAAAAACTAAGGGATGTCCACTAGAACTGGAGTTACTGGGGGTTAGAAAGATGTTTTAGACCTCTTTTAGACAAGATATACATGATACCATATAGGCATGGGCAAGATGTGCACAACAAAGTTTAAAATAAGGCTTAACATGAGCCATAAGCCTCTTACACATCCCTTTATTGTGTGCTATATGCCAAGCCAAAACTGTTGGATTATGGTAGAGTAATGGAACCACAAAGACATCCATCCCCTTCTCACCCAAAGTTTGATTACTTAGCAAGTTGGTGCACCATATGCAAGCCAAGACGGCTAGATTATGGTAGCATAATGGAACCCACAAGGACATCCCTCCCTTCCCGCCTAGTTTGGATTACTTAGCAAAATGATGTGCGGATCAAGAGATTGAGCATATAAAGAGACATTAGGCTAGGAGTCATGGATTTCTCCACCTTTTCAAGAGTACACAACTTGTGAAAAGATTTGGATACCCTCCTTGCCTTTTGCTAGAGTACATGGCAATTGCAAAAGGACCTTAGGCACAACCCAAGCAAGACACAAAACCCAAGATTCTTAGATGTATAGGCTCTTTTTTAGACTACATAGTGGATTGGGAGGTGATTTATTACACTCAACATCTAGTGTTAGCTTGCCCAGAAGCCTCTGAAGGAACACGAGCTAAGGACATGTACTAATTTAGAACCCCAGACAATATTCACATGATAGAGATAAACCAGTCTATATAGGAAAGATCTTGAAGGGCCAGTTACATATTCTTATGTACCTGAGGCTCTCCCTTAGCTCCACTCCCCATTAGCATACTTCTCTCATGCCTCCTTGCTTTAGATATCTTGCAGACTTCTCCCACTACTCCTCACTTCATCCTTTTTGGCCCCAGATTTTTAGCCCCTGGATCACTCTGTCCACATTGACTAAGTGGTCTTCTTTGACCCCGCATCATTTGACAGAGATTATAGTTCTACTATAGCATACCTCCAACATTGCACACCCTCATATGTCACACAAGCTCCCACATTCTTTCTCCATAGATACATCAACTAGCCTCACATTCGGACACTTCTTCTATAGAGAAGCTGCACAATCCATGATGGCACATGACATGTTTAGCTTTGACATGTTTGACATGTAGCCATACACAGTTCTTCACGCAGTCATCTTTTGATCGACTAGCCTTTGATCTAAGTGGACTTGACTTTTTGCATATTTCCTTCCTCTTCCCTTTGGCCTATCTTCTGGCTTTTATTCCCAAACTTGAAGGATGACCCACAACTTAAGAGGGGGAAATGCACATCTATGTACAGGTTCACATAAGTTGTACTCATTGTAGATGCTTCTGCTACGTAGTCGTTGTGCTCACATATGCACATACTACTCTGATTCTTTTTCAGTTTTCTTTTCAGTTTTGGATGTTATCATATGCACCAAACAAAATCCACAAAAAGATATTGTACATGCACCCTCTACTTACCCAATGCAATTCAAGAGGAGGTTTTAAGGATGGTGTAAATTGCACCATGTAGATAGGGCAATAGGGGCTAACCCTAACCCTAACCTTAAGGGGTTCTCATGTGTATATTCATGTTTATGTTGAATACAACATAGTGTATAGGTAGCTACATCGTGTACACTCCTCTCTCTCTCTCTCTCTCTCTCTCTCTCTCTCTCTCTCTCTCTCTCTCTCTCCCCACTTCATCAAACTATAGTAACATCACGGGGTGTGGCAATGGAGCTTGATGCAACTTCACACTTCTCCCATGCTCTTGATTTTGGAGACTACATATGTACCAAGGTTGGCCTTTTGGGCTTGCCCCCATCTAGCTACAATTATTCCCTTCTCTTTATTATTTTCTTTGACATTGTGCATTTTTTGAGGCTAAGGCCAGGGCATTTTGCCTTTGGCCTTCCCATTTAGCACCTTTGTAGTCACTTTGTTGTGGGTGGGGGCAAATCAGACTACAACACTACCACTAGGTGAGGTGAATTCAATAGAAGAGGGCACTTTATAGACACATGGCCAAAATTGTGGCATCTATAACATTCTTTGATAACTACACCCCATTTAAGATCAAATACTTAGCACCCATATTCACATTTTCAACCTCTATAGCAATATAGCAGGCTTATTTGTCATAAAATGCAAAATCTATTTTGACTCTCTACCAAATGAGGAGGGAAAAATAGTTTACCAAGAGAGATAGAAATGAAATGGAGATCTTTTTACATGTATTCAAGGAGGTTAACCACCTCCACTCACACGATTTAGCCATGTCATCAAAGACCTAGATAATCTTGGCAGGAGATTGACATAAGACATGCACCATTTGCATGCCAAACATCAATGGTGATGCCTCAAGTAGGACATTCAATGTTTAGGCTCAATAAGGTGCACTTCATAAAGTCCAAGTGTAGCAAAATACATGCCCTCAACCACATGTCTCAAAAAAGGGATTTTATTTATTGTGTAACATGATCTGTTGAAGGCATCTTCCCTAGAAAAATTATAATAATTGCATTCTTTGAGTACTTCTGAATAAGAGAATCAACAGAGGGAAAATAAGTCTTGCAAGTGAAAGCTGGTAGAGGCTTGTTCCATTGCATTCGGATTTGTTGAAAATCTTCATGAAGCACATCATAATCATATTGCAAATTTAGGTTGGCATATAGGATTCTCACTTTTAGCATCCATAAGTGCAAAGCTTGCACATCAATATGTTGGCATTCTAGTTCTTGAGACAACTTACCCAATAATACATTCATGGATAAACACTTCAATTGATTACTTAAAATTATTAGAAACCAAGTAGAAAATTATAAATTAATCAAGAATTGTAAAAAGCCTTAATCATAATGAACATGAACAAATAAAAGAAAGGAAAGAGACCTCTTCACCAATAAATTAAAGCTTACAAACTTAATATGTTTATGGATACACACTCCAATTTATTATTATCTAAAAGTAAAATACTAAAATTAAAAAATAATTGCAAAAACTTAAATGCAATGACATATGAATAATATGAAAGAAAGAAAACAAAAATCATACTAATTAGAAGTACATATTGTCATTACATCCATCACACATCTAGAAGCTACTCATAATTAGCAAGCTTTCCATTGGTTTGCTAATTAGGTTTCTTTGTAGGTGCAAGAATGAACACTTAAGTAATTGTTTCCTTAAACAATTCTGCTAGCTCAGATTCTTTGTTATTGTAGGTAGGTTGGGGCTCTTTGGAATCCATTTCCATTGCAGCACTTTCACGGCTATATTTTGCTCCTACTTCTTGATTAGCATCAAAAAGACCAATAATTGCACATATCCTTTGAATGCGAATTACAAAGGGTCTTCTTCTCAACTACCACACAATTCAGATCTTTTGGCAAAAGCACAGATGCTCATCGCTTCCATCCTAGCAAAAATGTCATAATCCCAATCATCTTTTACTGTAAAAAGTTCTAAAGCTCATTGATTAAACATTGTGGCTTTTGGTAAGGGTTGATGATGGATTTGTTCCTCTCAGCATACCTTAGCTTCCAAGTTAAAGGAAGGAAATGAAAAACATTATTTACATTTCTACAAACACATGTGCAAATACTTTTACACTTCTTTGCTTTAGAAGTAACCACTCAAATGCATTTTTCAGCTTATTTTTGGTATAAGTATCAGATGGGTATTTATGCTATTAACCAAATCAGTATAAACCAGTATTATACTATATTCAAAGATGTTGCAATATTACTTAGCATACATTAAAAATTATGGACCAAGTTATAGAAAACTTACCATATCATACTCTAAATTGAATGGGTGCGGTCCATCATGCTTTGTAACTGATGCTACTTGGGCTATGGAATGAAATATGATAAAGCTCCAAATTCGAGATGGGCTTTATTCCTTAAAGGTGGATGCCATAGCATCAATTTGCTTGTGCCCGAGCAATATGATTGACACTTCCCTTTAGTTTAAAACCATAGGGAATGTCAGCTACTATGACTAGCTTGTAGCCTTGTTTAGGGATATTAGCCACAAAATCTCTCATGTCACAATAATAGATATTGTCATGATTGACCCTTAACGGCCCAAAGAGAGAGTTGAAGCTCTTTATATTCTCATCTACCTATAGAAGCAAGAGATCATCTCTCCTGTCCTTCCCAATCCTTGATCCTTCAATGTGAGCCAAAAAATTGCTTGGACAAGGGAAGTCCAAGCTATTAGATTTTGCTCATGTTTTTTTAATCACAAATAAAAGAAAAGTAGAAAATATTTAGTTTCAACTATACTTACAACTTTTTTTAAATGCAATGCAGAATGGCCTCTTAGACTCAGATGCATTGGAGGTTGAATAGTTGGCCACACTATTTGTTCCCACGATTGTACATTTAGTCAAAACATCATTGTTCTTGCATTCTCATGTATGTCTTATGACTACACAAAAAAGAGAAACATAGAATTATTCATGTAATTCTTAAAAACATTAATGATAAAATAAGTATTTATAGAAAAGAGTATGAGAGCTTAATATTTAAAAAATCGAGACATTTCATCAAGGATGAGCTCTTTGGGTCAACACAAAAATAATGATCTTTTCAATTTTAATTTCTCACATTGATCTCCACATAGAAATCTTCATTTCTTCAGATAATACCTTTAAAGCAACATCACTCCTCCTACTTTTTCCTTTCAAAAGGATGTTAGCATCATCCTTTGCGTTTAATGTCTTTGCCCCTCTTTCTCACATTTTAAATATCTCATCTTGTAAATCCTGTATTGGTCTAGATCTAAATGCCAATTGAAGGAACTGATCATATCTTCTCATGGCATCATAGCACTTTGAATCATAAAAAACTAATCCAATTTCCCCACAACACTGCATGCTGAATTATAGAGTCACCCTATCATTGGTTCTCATGAAATCTAGGTATTCATTATGAAAGAATAGTTATTGTGATCCCATGCCAAAAGGGTGGCTTCTTCCTTAGTTAGGCTTGCACTGCATTCTTGAAATGTGCAGAGTTGGGATACTCTATGCATAATTACCTCCTAGCCTCTGCAATATGGCACCCACCAATAACAAATGAGTAATAAGAATTTGTCTTTGTCGACCATCATAAGAAAAGGCACCATGTTGGAAAATGGATTAATCTTCATCCTTGACCTCAAATTTGCCATATGTAAATGATGAGGCGGTTTGCTGTCCTCTAGAGGTCTCCTTCTAGTGTTTGGGTCCATAGGTGGTCTGTGGAGCTGGTTTACCTATAACAAGAATAACTTGACATCAACCAGCTTTGTTTGCTTAGTCTACTCTCTTAACGTATTTTGATGAGTATTAACAATATCAAAAGATTGTTGCATGCTAGAAACATCAATGTCAACCTTCTCCACATCAACTGAACTTGGAGATAAACCAACATCTCCCTGTGGTGTGTGCTTATGCTTCTTTGATTGCCCCACATCAATACCCACAATAGAACCTAGTGATGAATCTTTTTCTTACTCTCACTCTTTGAGGACTCCTTAAAATCGAGCTCCATAGACTCTCTCTTTAAAAAAATCTAAGGAACTAACTTTGGAAGGAGATTTGCATGGATCCTGACAAAGCTTGTACATCTTCCTTCAAAGAAGTAGGATTTATTTTTTCAAAGTAACAATTCATATCAATGATTGAGATTTGCTTGATAGGAGAGCCAAATTCCTTAGAAACTATGAAGGTTACAAATTCTAGTGCATCTTCATTGTAGGTGATGTCACCATACCACAACACTTAGAATTTCTCTCATTGAGGATGAAAGTTTAACCCCTCACAAAAAATAATAACAATTCCTTATCTACAAGCTCCAAGAACCACCTATTTACGAGGGTACGGGTGGGTAAGAATAGCAAGTTCTTGGGGGTTGCCCTCATGAAATTGTTCGACAATCATTTTTTCTTTGGAGCCACATTCGGGACATTGAAGCCCTTTTGTTGACCTCTAGAACCAAATACTTTTGATTTACTTGGAGGAGAGTGGATTTCATTTTAATCCTCTTGGTTATTTTAGTTAGAGTGTTGAAGAGAAGAAGCCAAAGGGTCACCTTCTTCTATAGGCTTCTTAACCTTTAGTCTTATTGGTTTGCACAAAGGGAGACAAACAAAATGGCAATTGAACTAGAAATAGTAGCTAAATTCCAAGAAAAATAATTAAAACAATGCAAAATAGACTTTTTCATCAAATTTTTAGGAAAAACATGTAAAAATGCTTTAAAGCTATAGATTGTACAATTAAAAAAAATGACAAAATCAAAAAGAAAAAAGTCAAAAAATGCAATTTTTAAAAAAGGTAATTAACATTGTTTTGAAGAAATTCCAATTCCAAAGATTGAAATTTCATACAGATCCAACCAAATCCAATCTTGGGGATTGGATTAGCAGGCACCTTCATACTAATATAATCTTGACGATTGGATTAGTGTGCTTAATCATGCTAATTCGATCCCTGGGATCAGATTTTCATGAGGATGGATACTAATTTGATCTCTAGGATCAGAATAGCATGCTTCTTGAACCTAATCCCGAGGATGGACTAGCATGCTTCCTCAAGCTAATTTGATCCATCTCAAGGTCGAATTAGCCTGACATACATGGACACACATGCCTATGTGTGTGCATGCATGTATACGCATGTGCAAACATGCACACAATTAAGACCTAAAAATGGGACGACTTCTCAATCAAGCTTGAATACCTGGTATGATCTTAAATATCAGCTTAAAAAGAGAGCTCCTAGATATGTATAAGTTGCAACCACCTCTGTTGGACTCTCATCAAAATTGAACTAATTTTGGTGGGTAGCTACCTAGGATGTGTTAGAGATCATAACCTTGATTTTCCCAAGGCAAACCATATCATGTGTCTCGCAAAAAGATTTAAGGGATTTGCTGCTAGACACTTTATAGTTAATGAGAGTAAGGCCATGTGATCTACAAACAAGGACTAGAGATTAATGTTATAATGAATTAAAGCTCATCAATGTACAACCCAAATAAGATCAATTCATAAAGGGAAACCTTGTTTGACCTTGATTATTCTCATGATCTATTTTGAATCTACATGATATTTGTAGTGTGTCATGTGACTACACAAAAGATGCACCAACTATATTCTAAGTCTTCTAGATGCCAGAGTCTTTTATCTCGGAGAAGTGGCCCTCTCAACAAATCGAGGTCTCACTCTGTGACCTACCTAAAGTATGGGTCAATACTTTTCGCTCCAATACTAGTAAAGGATGAAGGCCAAAGGTAGGGACCATCATAAATTCATGCCAAAAGCCTTACAAAAATGCAACAAATAATAGTAAACCCTCTACTTCCATGCCCTTGCCTCCTCATGAAACCTGATATGGTCCATTGTTGCATGGTCTTCTTGAAAACCTTGCCCAACATATTTGAATCCTCATACTCCAAAAATTGACTAGCCTAAATGTCTAGTGTTGAGACATAAACCTTGGACATGACATGCCCAATCATAATGGTCTTGTAGTTTACTATGCTCATGGCATCCCCTTCCCTAAGGATTCAAATGATGGTGTTGAGAGTCAAAGTAAGAATGAGATTGGTGCTAATTGCTTCATTAATTAAATTTTCTAAGGTTGAGGCTAGGGTACTCAGTCCATATCAATGTACTCAGTGCATAGCCCCTCATAATCTTTGGCTTGGCCACCATTGTATAAACTTAGGGCTACGTGCTTGATGTCATTAGTTGTAAAAAGTTAACGAAAGGTAGGTTGGGGTAGCTATTAGAGGTTAGGGATGCCATATAGTGTGCATGCATATGAGTGCTAATGGCTAGGCTATTGATTGGCTAGTGCAAGTACACAAAGACCCTTTCAATATTGACAAAAACATTGACCTTGTTACAAGGGTATACTAAGACCATGGAATTGAGCATCACATATCAAAGGAAGATATAGATATAGAAGTGGAGGGTAGTTGAGGAGCTTCTCTTGTATGTATCGCACACGAATGTACATGTATGCATGTGCATGAGCACACACATGTGATACCAAAATGGGGATGGAAGGTGTAACAAGTATAGCATTCACTCTACTCAATCAAGTTTGAATATTTAGTCTCATCTTGAAGACCTAAGACTTAAAAGAGAACTCCTAGGTATCTATAAGATGCAACCACCTCCACTTGTGCCCCAACAAAAGTGAACTAGTCTTGGTGGGACGTTGCCTAGGATGTGTTGAAGACCATAACCTGTGGTTTGACCATATCATGTGTCTCACAAAAAGTTTTAATTGCACCCAAATGTTGCTTGAGACTCTTAGAGGCCATGTGATTTGCAAAGATGTACTCCTCTATTTTCACATAGTCAGATCATAACTCGCATGAGGTCAAGAAGCTCTTACATGGCTAGAGAGCTATGCTTCTAGCACATTTTCAAGGTCATCTAATGAAGGGATAGCCATTTGACACAATAATGAGACCGAGGCCATGCAATCTCCTGATAGCTACGTGGAGGAGATTTGACAAGCTACAGGTGGTTATGGGATCTAAGATGATTTGGAGTAAGCCCCACTTTAGACAAAGGCCATCTTTCTGGAAGTGACATATTTGCACCAAGTATGGGCCATGCCTAGCTAAAAATTGACTTTGGAGTCATCTAACTGGCTAGTAAACATTGCCTCTTAGTAAGTGTATGCCTATACAATCCCCACCTACTCTCCTTGATATGTGAAACTATGCCTGTGCGGTTTGTTGTGATGCATTAAAGATCATAGCCTTGGTCTTCCCACAATCAATAGTTAGTTCTCTCTCTCTATCTCTCTAAAAAACGCCTTTAGGGCCTCTAATTGTCTCTATAAGTCACTTTAAACAATGACCATCTTTCTAAAAGTGACATGTATCATACAAGGTGCAAATATGTTACTCTTAGAAAGATCACCTTTATTTGAAGTGGTATTACTTGGAGGTAACTAGCCTAGTAAACATTGCCCCTAAGTAAGTGCCTATATAATCTCTACCTAGTTATGAGGTGTTAAGATCATAGCCTTAGTCTTCCTAATCTCTACCTAGTTATGAGGTGTTAAGATCATAGCCTTAGTCTTCCCAAGGTTAATATTCATGTCTCTCTCTCTCTCTCTCTCTCTCTCTCTCTCTCTCTCTCTCTCTCTCTCTCTCTCTGTCTCTCTCTCTCTCTCGGTAAAACACCTCTAGTTCCTCTAATTGTCTCTATAAGCCCATTTCTAAGCGGTGTAAGAGGACAATATCATTTTCATATAAGAGTATCAACATCGTCATATCTACCACCAACCTTACCTCTAAGCCAATCAATATAGGTTCCCATGGATCTTGCCAATGTGGCCATTCATATAGTGTGGTAGTTCCTTGTATACATAGGGACCTCAACCTTGTGAAGATGCTCCAAGTGGGAGGAAATCATGCTACTTTATTAAAGACTTGAGGTAAGATTGGGGCAAGAACCTCCTACCATGTGCAAAATGCTCTATCCAATCTTGAGCTCCTCTATTATGAAGCCTATGCAACACAATTCACACATTCCATGTGGTAAATAGTATAGATATGGTGGGCATGGGTATGGGGGATATATGTGGGCATGACGTGGAGCATCATAAAGTGACATGGAATATGTGTGATAGATCTTTGGGTTAGTGATGTGTATGGGTGGCTTCCCGTTAAACAAGATTTCCTATGCTATGGTAAACTCCATCCCCCAAAAGGAAGGGTCATATTGTTATGTCAATGTGAAAGGAAAGCTCAGCTTTTACTACGAGAAAGGTGGTGTGACATTTGCGCACCTCACATGTAGTCATCTCTTGACATTCCTCATAAATTGTGAGTTTTGGAAAATCTTCCCAGATGGAAGGTGGGAAATCTTCCCAGATGGAAGGTGGGCTATAGATTGCATTGTGTACGGGAATAACTTGGAGGAAAAGTCATGGATAACTAATATCAGAGTGCCACAAGCTTGGGCAAGGTCAATATTAACTAAATCCAATAACTCACAAAGAGGTGGGTCTCATATATTGCATTGACACCTATGTTAGGCATGACAATAGAAAGGAAAAATGAAAGGTACAAGTGATCTTCCCCAAGTGAGGGAGGAGAGACTATGAGATCATCCACATGTGATATGAAGATTGGGGATCTCCACATTACTGGTTTCTTCTCCACAAGGGGAAACAAATAAGACCCTTAGATAACTACCACCTTTAGAGATTGCATATATGATCAGACCATCTATTGCAGTTCACTCTAATAAAGTATTACCCATATCTCTTCACATGCGGTGCATCATCTAAGTGCCTCACTATTCCAAGCTATGCTAGGTCTATCTCTAGTACTTTGATATGGTTTGAGTCAAAGTCTAGTAAGCCCAATTGTTTGCTCCTTGTGTGTACATTGAAGTCCCCTAAAAGAAGGACCTCCCCTTGTCTAAAGAACTCCAATTGTAGGGACTATGGCTCTCTTGGTGACCTCTTGTGCATACACCAATGACATGTATTGTCTCATATGGGTTGTGGCTTTTTATAGTGCAATCAAGCACATAGGATGATGTATCAAGGGAGAAGTACAACACTGCAATGAAGATTGGGTGTGCAATCACATTTAGATGTCTAAACTGATATCTAGTGTTGCACATGCTCCTCCTTCCCCACCAAAGATTATGAGTTGTCTCGAGTGTGATCTAAAAAGAGATACTACACCCCAAAAACCTCGAATCTCACACTCTCTCCTCATCTCTTTCCTAGACTCCCAAGTGTATCTAATCACTATGGTGGGTAGCCCTCTCTCAGGGCTCCTGTGTGCCTAGATATAAAAGATAGCATCCCTACTAGTGTATGTCTTTGATAACATAGGGGACCAGACCATACAATATCATTGCAATTCCAAATAGCCACGTACAATTTGTCGTATGCCCTTGTCCCCTATGCTTGACAACTTCATGTGCTATTTTTACACTTTTATCCTAGTGCCTTTGTGCATTTTGATCCCCAAATATGCTAGGCTCAATGCTTGCTACGATCTCCCAACAAGTATCCACTGAAGCATGTGCAGGTCTACAAGGAGAGAAAGGGACAAAATCCAGAGGGTGTACCTCAAACAAATGATGTCGAATGAAAAAAGACGAGGATCTATGCATCTCATAAAACACCTGAGGCCATTGATAGAGACAACCAACCCATTGAGCCACATATGATGAAGAAAGGCCGCACCCCCTTCCAAATGAACTTGGCCTATTTGCAATCTCAAAGCCAATGCCAAATGGACTCCTCAACAAGCCTTGGCCTCCATCGATTTACTATAACCCCTCTACAAATAGAGAGCTAAAAGAAAAGAGTGATTTTTCTCTTCCTAAGAGACTTTTGCAACCTTCTCCAAATAGATTTTTGCAAGTCTGCAAAAATGTGAAAATCCTCTTAGTGAGAGGCTTTGCAACCCCTAACACTAATTTGAAACCATCTGGTATTACTCATAGTGTAGTGGATGAATGGGACTCTTCTCACGATTTGTTACGCCAATCACTTTCATTCTCTAGGGTCCTATTGCAAGTACTTTACGCCGATAGATCCCGTAAAGCCAAATACACCATGATCCTAAGGAGATGCCCTTCAAGAAGGTGTCCAAATATCATCCTACAGTAAAAAAGCATTGCTCTACGAGCCTCAAAATCTTGACCAACTAAAAACAAGAATCCGCAACTATATCATCATCCATGGATCTAGAAGCTTGCTCCCAAGATGCACATCAAAGACCAAGGCATCCTTTTCCTCTAACCCTTCTAATAAGCACCTAGTTGTGGGTTAACTTGTACAAGGTGAAGACCCCTCTGATTGCTCTATGAGCCTTAAAATCTTGACCAACTAAAAAAAGCACAAGTAAAACAGCATTGCTCTATGAGCCTCAAATTCTCAACCAACTAAAAACAAGAATCCGCAACTATATCATCATCCATGGATCTAGAAGCTTGCTCCCAAGGTGCACATAGAAGACCAAGGCATCCTTTTCCTCTAACCCTTCTAATAAGCACCTAGTTGTGGGTTAACTTGTACAAGGCAGAGACCCCTCTGATCAAAGCATCTAAAAAACCAAAAGGTAGCAAGGTATCCTCCAAGAAATCCCAATCTACTTTGTCATAAGCTTTCTCCAAATCCAAGAGTAGAACGGACAAAACCTTGGTTGCTTTGCATAGTCCATAAAACCAGTTTGCATATTGTGAATAACATATGAGAGAAAGGGCTATAACCACTAATTGCCTCCATTGGGTAACTAAATTTTTGCAACCCCCCTTTGAATTAGGTGCATGCGACCCTTTGTAAGGGAATTGATCATATCATTACAATCCCAATGCTTTGCTAAGCCAAAGGGAAACGATTATTAATCATGTCCAAAAAGGTAATGAAGAAACAGGGCTTTACGAATGTGAACTAGGACATTTGCCCTTGTGAAGAGTGGTCGTGAATTCTAGATTGGTGAAAGGTGCATCTAGTAAAGACTTCATATCTTATTTCATCCATTCCAAAATAACCTGCCAAACCCTCTATGTAGTATCATCTTTAGTAGGAGTTTCAGAGTCTACTTTGAGAAGGGTGGCATAGCAATATACATGACAAGATTAAGAGCTAACCGCCAAACCCCATCAAAATTAATAATTAAGAAACCCTTTCTCTTCCTTATCTTGGTCCAAGAATAAAGAAAAAGTGTTTACTAACTCTCCCTTCTATCTGAATCCTAAAAGACTCATGTGCATGAATGAGTATATCAACTCTTTGATCCAAAAGAGTTTGTTGTTGATGCCTTTCTACTACAACAAGCCGCTTTTGAATCCAAGCATTTGTAGGTTGCTTCTGCCATTCCCTTTGTATTGCTCCTAACATTGATGTGTCTTAGTAGTAGCAATGGAATGATAAAAATCACTTATACCAATGAGGACTACTGCCACATTTGAAGGTAAATGCATCCTGCCTTGCATATGAGAAGCCAAATATATAACACTGCCTTAGACAGGCCCTCCTCTATATACAAGGCATTACGAATCCGCATACTAATAAAGCCGATAGACATATGTGGCTACAAAATTGACAAGGCTGCTAGAAAGTGATCTAAAGTATAGACTCGTGGGACAATACAGATAGTACTACCTCTATTTATTACCCAATCATCAACATCGAATCTGTCAATGCCTGCATGCATGGCCATGTGATGCCCCTTTTCGACCAATAAAATATGAGTAAGAAAGGCATAGTGTGATAAGCATCATTTGTCCAAGACTCTTTGCCATTGGACTAAAATAAGAAGACACCCCAACTAGCTCTCTCAAGAGAGTAAAGGCCTCTTTTCCTTCCTCCTTTTTATCTGAGGTAGCTCTACCGTGTTAAAGTCACCCCCAATAAATCCAATAATCTTCCTAGGAAAACAAGTTCTTCCAAAACAACAACATTCCCATCTATTGTTGGAGGCATAAAAGTTAAAAAAAAACCTATCTTTACGCTCATCAATCAAAATTAAAATCCAATGTGCTCTGGAATAGTTAAATACCATGTCCAACAACTAGGAGCAGAAAATAATCTTAAATTGAAATGAAAGATCCTCCCTTAGTACCAAAAGCAGGAGACCAAAAAGTACAGCTTCAAAGTAGTTTACCTAACTTTCTCTACTCTCCACCATCCAACTTGTGTTCATGGATAAAGAGAATAACAATATAACCCCCAATAACACCTAGATGAAGCTGATCATGAATTAGTTGCTTTTGACGACGAGATGAGAAAAACTACAAGGTCTTGAATGCCATAACCAAGGTTGGGGAGGCCATTTCAGCCTTCTCCCATCTATGAGGATTGTAGTGGCAGAAGCACCTCCCCCTATGACGAGGAGGATCTCTTGAAATAGTTCTAAGGAAAATCCACCAGCAAAAGGATCCAAACCAATTGAATTCGACAGTCTATCAATATAAAGAGTAGTAGTGTTGACAAAGGTGAAAGATATGAACTCTACCAGGTCTCTATAGTTAGCCAAAGGTGCAAAAGAATGATTTTGAACCAGCTAGAAGGGACATAGAGTCTATGAGATCCCTACTTGTGAGATGGTGGCAATGGAGGTGGGGGCTCCCCTATGCCCTCGATCAAGATGAAGTACGGGCTAAGCTAAAGGGAGAGGGGGGGGACCCAGATCTAAAGAAGGATCTCTTAACTTGCCAAGCACTCTACCATTTAAGACCATAACCCATGTTTGAGTAATAGTAGCGATATGAGGTGCCACAAGAACACATTGTTGAACAATGGTACTAACTATAGTCTTCTTGCGCATTTTCTTCTTCTTTGGGCAATCTCTAGTTAAGTACCAAAAGAGCCTACTAACGTTGGTCCCAACGACCCAAGATCTTAATTGTCTCTACGAAAAAAGAGAGCCGTTTGGTCTTTGACGCATAATACAATCATCGAAGATGTTAGGGTCAACAACAATGACCCTAATCCTCAAAAGACCCTGTCATCCTTGACTACCCCTACTTGCGAAAGAAGAGTTGATCATAAATTTGACGAAGATCGGGGAATCTAATGAACAAAGAGGTGACGGTTTGTTCTCCTCCACCACTAAGTTGAATCTTACTAAAAAAGGTGAGGGGAAGATCAACCTGGCACCAAGTGCTAAAGAACTAGCTTGAAGCACCATAGCTATGACTGTAGGCAAATAAAAAACTTCTTGGAAGAAACCTCTCCTAGTAGATGAATATCTAAGAGTTGCATAGAGAGGTTCAAGGGAAGGGCAACAAACATCCATTGAATCTTGGAAGGATGGATGCATAGATGTGTGTGAGACCCTAAGGGTTGTGACTATAGTCAAGGCATAGGACATCCATCATGTAACACGGATTAAGAAGGGATTAAATATTATTTGCTACATTTGACATAACTTGAAGGCACGCATGCTTCCATAGAAATCTTGCTTAATGTCTGATTGGCCAGACCAAATTATGCACTTCTCCTTCGCCTTAGGAGGAGCTTGATCATTGGGTGATACATTTGTACACAACATTAATGTATGAAATAATTGAACCCAATTTGATGTTGAACTCAAGGATTGTCTCAAATATGGTCAATAGGAGACCTCAGAGAACCCACCCAATTTGGCATACATTTCAAAAATTTCTATTAGGTTCATCTTGTAAGAATGATAAAACACATATTTGAGCAGACTGGTCCATCATCACATGCATGAAAAAGTCCCTTCTCTATAATCCTCTCTTGTAAGCACAAAAAACTAAAAAAATGAAAACTTACAGGCAACAACCATTTCAATTAAAGCTTGGTCATGGTCTACATAACTAATATAGTAGCAAGAATTTGAGAATCCCCTTGGAGTGTCTATCAATCACTATATCTGTGTCACTCGACTCCAAAGATCCAATCACCTCATCACTCCCTATGTCTGTCGTTCACCTTCACTCAATCCAAATTAATCCACCTTAATTCAATCCTCTACATCCTACCTCTTCTTGAATGCATGTTTACAATGTAACTTTTTGATTGTCAATGCTAATGCATATTTGTGCAAAGCATGCAGTTGTAATGTTTGGGATGCATACCCTACCTCTACACTATCATCATGGCTCTTGAAGTGTCACAAAACCTTATCATTATCCTCTTGCTCTCAAACATGAATTTTGGATCATCATCACTTATGCAAGGTTTATACATAGCACATATGCTACCCATAGTCTGTATCATTACGTTTAACAATAACACCTGCCTATTTCCTTCATGGTGGGAAGATGCAAGAGACTGCATTGACAACATCCTTGGTTTTAGTATTTGATAATGAAACTTCTATACCTGATCACTTCATGTTGTGTATAGCATGCAAAATTTTGTTTCCATAGTTTTACATTAATTATATGGGTAGCAATTCTTTTGCATAGCATAAACGCAAGAGACAACATTGGCCATATGATAATGTTTTGATTTTTCTCTTGCTAAAATTTTAAAGTATATATCATATGTTAAGACATCATTTTAAACCTTAAACTTGGCATTTGAAGAGCCACGTGCCAAAACAAAGTGAAAGCATGTACATCATTAGGACTTACGTATGACAAAGTGTTATTAAGGTTTCACCTGTCATTTTCCAAGGATCTAGGGTCTGAGAAAAATACATACCATACCTCACATTGGACAGAATGGCTACAAGATAAAACAAGTTTTTTTCAACTAAAACACATTGGATTGCCAACTGTAAATACCCCACATATCACAAGGTCAATCGTCCCCCGCCAGCTGCGATATTCCTACAATCCCTATCCATTATTGAATTGTGTGGAGCTTATGCCGGAGGGGCTTTATGAGTACAAGAGTCCAAAATACAAATGACTTGTATCCTTAATCACTTCACCCATGCAGGTGAAGCCCGAAGTGGCCTCCAGCATTTTAAGAAAGCATTACAAATTGTATGATGACAGTTACTATTGGGTAGGGTGATCACATCTGCTTGAGACACAGTTAGTACCAAATCATTGACTCCCTTTCTTTAACGAGGAGAACTAGCTTGAATACTATTTGTTGTTTCCTAGATGATCAAGGAGACCACCCCTATTGATTGTTTATTCTTTCCAGTTGGAAATGCTCAAGCTGAGTATTGCTACAGAAGGAGATTGATAATTATCTCGTTATCTCAGAGAACACTGCTCATTAGTATCATTATTCTCTGTGATAGTCTCCAAAAATGGTCCGCAAATGAGGATGTCTACATCAATGATACCATGGCACAGTATTGCAAGAATGGTTACATCACATGCCACAGTAATGACCTATAAGCTTAACTTTTCATTCACTGCAATAAAATTCATGGTAAATGAATGTCAACTTCAGGAAAAATCAAAGGCAGCACAATGTGGATATTTCAAACTGCTCGAGGCAGTCAAGCTGCTCTAAAAGTGTAACTTGAGGTTCTACAGCAGTACACGATTAAAAACCCATAACATTGGCTATTCAGTGGTCTTTAGAGATATCTGCCAAGCTTCCCATTTGGTATCATGTGAATGAGTGCTGTCCACATGCAAGCGATCAAATTTCATGATCAGTCAACAAATAGTAATACTGACGATTTATCTGTTTGTAATCCAAGTGTCTAAGACTAGGGGCACATCTTTGGGGAAGGACATAAGTGGTCATTAATGAGATGAGAGAGCTTTCCCTGCCTCTAAATGAGAAAAAAAACTTTCAGAAATGCAAAGCAATAGGGATCTGAGACAGCATATGCCTGCTCCATGGTATCTTTAAAATAATATGGTTGCTCCAGGCATTGGCTATTACAGATACTCCTTAGCTTTTCTCTTGTATGTTACAGAAATGAGAGAACAAACTTTCAGACGTACAAAGTAAAAGGGACCCGAGACTGCATATGCCTGCTCCCATGGAATCTTCAAAATAATATGGTTGCTCCAGGCATTGGCTACTACAGATACTCCTTGGCTTTTCTCTTGTATCTTAAAGAAATTGGTGCTATGCCTGCATGGGAGGGAAAACCAAGTGTAACATTCACAATCCAATAGCTGAACAATTGGACTAATCACCGCCGGGAAGAGACAGTCACAGATACATGTGCTCATTGGCTCACAGGAGGAATCAACTTCTAGACAAGTATTAGGGTAAAAGGACTACACATTGTTGCTCCAAGACATCTTCAATGTCAAAAATAAGGCAAAAAGTGTACGCTATGAAATAATTCAGCAAGGACGCCACCTACTGTAATATTCCATTCCAAGGGAAGACCTGTAAACGTTTAGAAATGCAAGATAGAGGAAGATGAAAGTTTATTGCCATTACCTCAACGACAGTATGTAGTATGAAGGCATTCTCATCCCAAGGAATGAGAGGAATTGTGTTCCTATGTTGAGTGTACTTTCTTCCTTTGGTTTAATAACTCAGCTAGGCGGTGTAAACAGTCCCTGTGCAACCTTTTTGCTTCTGATGATGACCCAAGTAGCTGCTGTATATGCTCCTGTTGGAGAATGAAAAGACAATTTAAAAATCACGTAAAGGACTCCTTGTGTTCACCATCAATGGTATCTGCATTGAAGAAAGAACCTGCTGTCAAATCTACTCCTATTTGTAAAGCTATTTTCACTTGATTACAATTCCTTCCTTTTATCAATGTGTACAAGCACAAACTAGCTTCCAGGCGGTGTGTTACAAGATCCATCTGTACAAGCAGATTTTTTAAATCTGCAACCTTACAGCTACTTTTGGCTTTGACAAGTAGAGAAACTAAATACACAATAAAAGACTAAAAGAAGCTGATACAATGGACTGATGAGTGGAGCCACTAAACAGGCATCAACACCCAGGACAATTACAAAATCCATAACCAAAATCCATGATCCATAACCCTGCCCATAATGGAGTCAGTAAATAGAAGAGACAAACTCTCTGAGTGGAAGCCAACAAGGTGGGGGCGTCAATGTGAGACTGCAAAAACCCTATGATAAGGTGCTGGTGGCTGTCGGTGTGGGTAGCTTGCTGGAGTCTCCTGGCTGTAGCCCTGCGACGAACAAGTGTCACAGTCACTCCTAGGGTCGAGCATTGGGACTAGTAAGCATGGAAGCAAGGTCCCCTAGCATGATCTGTGCCTCGGTGCGCTGATGAGTCTGATGTGTCTTTGACTTTGGCCCAGGTCCTTGAGACCGCCATCTCCTGCTGGTCAATACTATCTGGCTGGAAAAACTCTGTGATCATGCTCTGGGTGGAGTCTGGATGTATGTCATGATCCCCCTTACGTGCTCTGAGCAGCTGCTCCCTATGTCGTGAGGCCTTATGAATGAAGGCAGCCAAGCATCTCTGGTCTGGGTAAGATAGAAAACCGGGTAGGGAGCCAAAGCCATCCCTGAGAAGGCACTGGTATCGACCTCTGTGATCTCGTAGTATCTCGGTGTCGAAACGACAAGGATGGGTTACCAGTGGAGGTGGTTTCATCCTACACCTCGTCGTTTCGACGTATGAAAGCCTGCTTCTTCCAGCGAACCAGTGGCGGTACTCACGTATCGTCTCTGCCTCTCCTGAAAGATGATGCTTGGTTTCGAGTTGGAGTTGTTGGCGTAAAGCCTTACACTAGTTGTTATACCAACTGCAGGGTACCGAACTGAGATGTGGGGGACGCGTGGATCGAGAGTGCTGTGTGGGAAAGTATCTAGGGCAGCCTCATGGAGGAATGGTGTGATCAAGGTGGGCCGATCCTCTAAGAGTGGTACATGGTTTATGTCTCTGAGCACGTTAGCAAGACCAGTAGAATATGAGATTGAAAACACCAAATACAATGAGCTGAATGGGTGGAGCTTTTCAGCGGGCATTTGCAACCAAGACAAATACAATATAAACATAAACACTGGTACAAAGTATCTGAACCCATGGGAACTACAGTGAGCCCGCCATCGTGGTCAGTCTCCATAGCTGTCTCACAAACCAAGTCCACGTGGTGGCTGATAATGGAAAAGAGGGTAGAGGGTCTCAACAAAGAGAGGATCTGGTGATGTATAGGGCTGCAGCGGCCTAAAACCCGTGATAAAGCACTGATGTTGATCAATATGCATGGTTCGTTGTCGTCTCCTAGCCATGGCCTTGCGTCGGACAAGTGTCATTGTCACACCCGTCAACCGTGCCTTCGGTTTGGTGAACATGAAGGGAAGATCCCCATGCTGCCTGATCTGTGCATCAATAGGCTGATGAGTCTATAATATTACTCGCTCCAGGCCTCCGCTATGCCATCTCCCTGGGGCTTGCTAGTCCATGCTGTCTGACTAGAAAACTCAGCGATCGCACTCTGGTGGGTGGGGTCTGGCTAAGCACCTTGATCTGGTCTATGTGTCCTTCTCTATGTTGTACAGCCTCATGAATGAAAGTCGTCAAACATCTCTGATCTGAGTGGAACAAGAGGTTCAATCTTGAAAAGACATTCGTGACACCCTCCAATCTCATTGTATGCCCTCATCCTGTCCATCTCTATGTGTAGTTGGTGTGAGAAAACACGATACCTACCTGACCGTAATCCTCAAAGAGAGGGAGAGGTGGATCCATGTGTAGCCTAGTGGATCCTCCTCCGATATTCACAAGCAGTGATCTCTATCTCTATAGAACTCAAACGAAGCTCGCTAGGGGCTAGCCACATCCTGAATTTTTGTAGCTGTATGAGATCCTCTTGGATAACTTGTTCAGCCTTGTGGTAAGATAGCACAACATAGGGGGCCTCAAGGTTATACTAAAAGGGGGGCAATTTGTCCAGATGGAGTCCCAAGCTCTCAAACCATCTACATGTACAAGCATACCAACACCTTTGATCGCCCTTAGCTGCTAATGTCATGGATGTGGATAAGGCAAGCCATGGTAACTTGAAGTTGTCAGCCTGAGGTCAAGGAACCGTAATCCGTGAGTTGGTGACATATGTGGTCACTTGAACTGCTGCCTGAAGTTACAAGGGGGGTACAAAGAGAGAGAGAGAGAGAGAGAGAGAGAGAGAGATTAAAGTCCGGGGAAAGCCTCGTGGGCCTATGGGACAAAGTGCAAAACACACCAAAAAGGGAAAAGAGCTCATACAAGCCACAAAGGGCTGGAGCAAAGGGCGCGCTAAGGCCCTTGCTGAGTACTATGCTGAAAATAAAATAAAGAATCTCAATAGCTCAATAGCTCAAGTGAAATCAAGTATAAAATACATCACGTGCTATCTGAGGTAGTCTGAGACTGGGGGCAGCTCAGAATCCGAAACCTGACACCGTAGTGGCACGCCAAAGAGCAGTAAAAGTGTCTTGGATCTACGTTTGTTTGGTGGTCTCATGTTGTCATGGCGGAGGGGGGCGTGGTCTCCTCGACCTCTGAACTCGCCGAGCTAGATCATCCTAGATCCCATGGTCACCTGTAGCCTCTCAAATCTCTTCGACTTTGTTGCCACTCCCCCAGAAAGGTGCTGCATATATGGCAGCTGGTCTCACGAGGGTGTCAAAAAGCCAACCCTTCGTAGGGGGATCCTGGAAGTGTGCCTAGAAGCACTGCCTCTCTAATCGGGCCAGAGCACCCCGCCCTCATGTGCGTCGTGCTGTAGATGCATGGATCATTGTGAAAACTGGTCCTGTGAACACTCGCCCCAAATACGTGTAGGACTACACTCACCAGCTCACCTTGATACGTAAAACTATGGTGATGGAGAATTGCTTGTGAGGTGGTAAAGATCATAACCTTGGTTTTCCCAAGTTTAACTGCCAAATCTCTCTCTGTAGAACACCTCTAGAGCCTCTAGATGTTTCTGCAATCCCTTTGCTAAGGAGAATATGAGGACTATGTCATCTGCGTACAATAGTATCTGCATCATTAGGTCAGCCACCTAAGTGATCTACAAAGGATGTAATCTCGTCGATATAGAGCCCGAAGAGAGTCATTGAGAAGGGGCAGCCTTGCTTCACTCCGTTAGTGGGGAAAATGGATCAGCCGTGTAAGCGGACAAAAACCATGCCCCTCCTGAAAGAGGTAGTGATACCGTCCCTCTCATAATAGACGGGGCAAACAGATAGAAAGTGCTCCATAGTATGCAAATCCTCTTCTCTTTGGGTATGCCTGCAGCTCTCCTTGCCTCAATCCTCAACTGATGTGACAAAACTCGCAGCTCTCTGATGGCAATCCTCAGTGCATGTGAGACTCTCCTATCCTCGAGATACTGAGGTTCGATGGCGAGACCATAATCCAAGACCCTCAGGAAGTGGTCATGGTAGAACTGGATCTTGGTGGGCAACTCCTCGTCTCCCCCCCAAGCTTGAGATGTATGAAGCGGGAGGAGATCCAATCGTATAATACGGCTGATCTCATCTCGTGGGATCAGCTCGAGCGGTGCATCCATGCTGTACCGAAAGGGGGAAGTCTACCCATCTGAATGCCGTGGCTATCAAGCCATGTGAACACTCGTGCATACCACGCTGTATCAACACCACTCTATGCCAATCGTTTGGATGACTCTAGTGCTAGCCTTGGTAATCTCCACTGGGGTAGGGCCCAAACTCTGTGAAGGAATGTCACACTCCAAAAGATGGCATCAACCTGGAGAGGGGTCATGGAAAACTTTGCCTATAGGTCTGATGGGGGACCGAGGGCTTACTCTGGATCATCCTAGATCCCATGGTCACCTGCAGCCTCTCAAATCTCTTCAACTTTGTTGCCACTCCCCCAGAAAGGTGCTGCATATATGGCAGTCGTTGGTCTCACGAGGGTGTCAAAAAGCCAACCCTTTGTCGGGGGATCTTGGAAGCCTGCCTCTCTAATCGGGCCAAAGAAACCCACCCTCGTGCGTCGTGCTGTAGATGCATGGATCATTGTGAAGACTGGTCCTATGAACACTGGCCCCAAATACATGTAGGACTACACTATCTCCACTAGCTCACCTCGATACGTAAAACTATGGTGATGGAGAATTGCTCATGAGGTGGTAAAGATCATAACCTTGGTTTTCCCAAGGTTAACTATCAAATCTCTCTCTCTCTCCCTGCAAAACACCTCTAGAGCCTCTAGATGTTTCTACAATTCCTCTGCTATGAGAAGGATATGAGGACTATGTCATCTACGTACATCATTATTTGCACCATTAGGTCAGCCACCTAAGTGATCTACAAAGGATGTAATCTTGTCGATATAGAGCCCGAAAAGAGTCAATGGAGGGGGCAACCTTGCTTCCCTCTGATAGTGCTCCTCTCACGGACTCATATAGGCTCATCACCCCCCAGATCATGATCTCTAGGAGCTGCAACTCTTGTAACTTCCTGATCAGGTGGAACGTGGGACAATGTTGAATGCCTTCCGAAAGTATACAAAGCAAGTGTAGATTTTATGGCACCTCCTCAATGATAGCCCTCAAGGTGAAGATGTGGTCCAAGGTGGAGTGCTATCTCAGAAAACCTGCCTGCCCAAGAGCTCACTACCCATGACCCTCTATGTGGCTGCTGATCTTCCTCTCTAGTACCGACCCATATATCTTAGCTAGAGTGTGGCCAATCATAAGAGTGTGGTAGTTCCCAATGTCCATGGGGTCGCTTGCCTTACAATGGTGGTAGTGCTCAAGGTAGGCGGGAAGCCATGGCATACGGCGTGGTTGCACAGCTGTAAGAATCGTAGTCAAGATCTCCTGTCCATGCGCAAAGTGTTCAATGCATAGCCCCACATAATCTAGTGATCTCCAGTTATGAAGCCGGAGTAGGGCAGCCCGTACATTTTGTGCAGTAAGAGTGACAGGTAGTGAGCCTGGGCATAGAGGACATATCCGGTGGCATCTGACCTGGGACATTGTAGAGGGAGCATGCAAAAGTGTGCCAAACAACTGGATCTGTGATGGGCTTCCCCTCCGATAAGAGCTCCCAACCAATAGTGGGATCCCTCCCACGAAAGGATTCGATCATCTCTTCCATCCTGTGTATGAGGAAAGCCCGCTTCTTATGTCGTGTCACTTGGCGTGAGATATGCTGTGCCTCCGGTGAAGTCAAATGTCCCAATGCTCACTCACGTGTGAGGTGAGCTCTCGTATCTCTGCACTCGTCGTCAAACCAACGGTTATGGGGCATCTTCCCATTTGGGACACGTGTAGATCGAGTCGTGGTAAAGAATCTGATGGCAGCTTTCTGCATCACTGAGACAAGGTCTCTGAGGCATGAGCAAGGTCCATCTCATCCCCGAGTAGAGCTGGGAGGTCTGAGCCCAAGTGGCTCATGTATACTGGGTCAAGAGCACGATCAAATGGATCTGAACATGAGTGGGTGTAGGAGGGGTCCTCACCATGACTAGCATGGCGGCTGAGATACAAAAGGCGAGATACGAGTGGTCGGCACCGAGTAGGGATGGGGGCACGGTAAAATCGTGTATCTGTGAGGCAAAAGCTAATGGACCCAACAAGTAGTCCATTGTGCTTGTCCCCCCACCATGCGGGAAACAAGTGAACCCACTAGATGATGGTCATCTCTAGAGGCCATTGTATATGATCAAGTCATGGACAGCCCCTAGCTCAAGTAGATGTCACCCGCCGTATCCTGTCACTTGAGTGCATCTACTGATTGCCTCACTATTTCCAGCTCTTTTGCATCTATCTCCGGTACTATGAGGGAATCAACATCAAAATCTAGCAGACCAACCTACTTGTCCCCTGTGTGTGCATTGAAGTCACCAAGAAGAAGGGTGTCCACCTGTCTGGAGAACTCCCTAATATCATCATGTATAGTTTCATATGGGCTGCATCCCTCTGTGGTGACTTCACGTGCGTAAGATGATGTGTCTAGGGGGAAGTAACACATTGCGATGAAAGTTGGTTGTGCATCTGGTTGCTTGACTCGTACCCACATGTGTCATGCATGTTCCTCTCTTTGCACCACGGAAATGAGTGGTTTCAGCTGTGATCTGAAGAGGATAGCCACTCCTCTCGAGCCCCGTATTCTACTATCTCCTCTCATCTCCTTCCTGTGGGCTGATTCCCAAATGTATCCAGTCATTGTGGGCAACCCTCTCTCTGGGCTCTCATGTGTCTCGGTGTAAAAGATCATGTCTTTGTCAATGTAGGTCTTCGAGAAACCTCCCAGATCGGTCCAAAGGATACCATTGCAAATCCACACTGCTATTTTCAGTTTATTTTGTGCACGCATCCCATTGGTTCGACACCATCATAATTCCCCATCCTCTTTTCTCCCCCCTATCTCTGTAGGCAGCCCACTTTCCTGCCTCTCTTGCTGCCATTACTCCTGCCATTCCCTCCCTCCTAGGATCCTGCTGTAGGTGAGTGAGGTCGTCATCCAATGTATATCTTTGTCTCTTTCAGAGTTGCCCTTATAGTAGTGAGGGTAGATCTATCCATGGCAGTCCGGAGTTTCAGCACAAAAAGTCTTGTTGGTGCCTCTGCCGTGCCTACCCTCCAAGCTGTCTTACACATGAGACTGACGCCCATGTCAGTGAACAATACTGGGCATCTACCATTGGAGTATTTCCCACTGTCAAGCCTCTTACCAGCGCGTTCAATGCTTTGCTGGCCCTCCTTTTCTCTTCCTCCAGAGTTTCTGAAATGAATTCCTTCTTAGGGGCTGCTGCTCCCTTTTTAACCACTACTGACCATTCAAGAATCTCTTCTTTTCTTTTAGTGAGCTGTTGTGTAATTTCAGCATGTTTGCCATTCATTGTGGCCTGGATGGCAGCCATCTCCCTCGTGAGAGTTGCGTTTTCTGCTCCAAGTTCCTCCAAGGCTTTGCAGCCCCCTTCTGAGGTCACTTGCATGTCTCTCATTTGCTGTAGTTCAGCCCCTAGTGCATGTACCTTGTCATGGAGGCTGGTTCTCTCGGTTCCCCATCTTGCTTTCTCTTTTTCCCATTCGTCACGCTTTGCCTTTTCTTTCCTTCCTCCTGTATTTTTCCTCCTTGTTTCTTGAATTCATTGAGTGTCTTGTCTACATGAGCATTCTCAGCCATTAAACCACATTTGTGGCCTCCAAACTGTTGGTCCTCTCAACTAGTGCAAGGCATAATTTGTTGAAGCAGGCCAACACATATTTTGTTGTTTTGTGAGCTGTCCCTGATGACGAGAGGGCTGCCATGGCACTATCCAGAGCTTGTTTGCCCCATATGTCTTCTACGAAACCTCAAGTTTCTTGATGGAGTCTTGAAGCTCTTCAGTTGAACCCACTTCTTGACAGCTTGTTATCCGTTCTTGGGTCCATCATTTGAGGTCTCACTCTTGTTTTGCAGGTTTGTAGGTTTGGGGGTATGCTGGAAAGGTTGCGACACCAGGCTGTAGGTCTGGGGGTATGCTGGAGTGCCCACTGTGGCTAGGTGTGGGCTGAGGGGCTACATACAGCAGCAGCTAGTGCACAGGGCTGCTTCTAGCAGTCTGACAGCTTAGGCCTAAATAGTGGCCAAGGCTGTCCCATGATAGCGGCAACAGCCAAGGAAGCCAAGGCAGGGCCTTAGCTAGGCTTGAGGCTGTCCCGTGATAGCGGCAACAGCCAAGGTAGGGCCTTAGCTAGGCTTGAGGCTGAGGCCTGAGGCTGTCCTGTGACAGCAAAAGAGACCCTGGTGGCCCTCTTGAGGTACGACATCAGCCAAGGGGGGCGTGACAGGACAGGATAGAAGCACGATTAGGCGGGGGGGTAATGGCGCAACGATGGTGGTGGAGAGGCAGCCGTGGGCTGCCACCTTTAACTGTGCGACAGGCCAGCGAGGGCTTCAGGGAGATGCACGGTTGGCAAGGGGCTGGCGGGGGGGCTTGGGGGGGGAGAGAGAGAGAGAGAGAGAGAGAGAGAGATGTATTACTGTCTTTGGGAGGCCTCGCAGGCCTATGAGACAAAGTACAATCACAGAAAGAAAGAAAGATATATTAACGTCCGCGGGAGGCCTCGTGGGCCTATGGGACAAAGTACAGAATCAAGTAGCTCATACAAACCATTGTGGGCCGGGGCAAAGAGCTCACTAAGGCCCTTGCTGAGTACTAAGATGCTATACTGGTACAAAATAGAATAGCAAAGTAAAAATGCAAAATGTGAGTGACATGAAGATATCAAGTGCTTAGAGCTAGAGTCCCAAGTGCGTGGACCGGCCCTACGTATCTAGGCTCCATGATGGCTCTCTGATGAGATACAAAGAGCTCACGTATCTGCATCTCTCGGGATGTCTCCCGTGGTGGTGGAGGACATGGTCTTCTCGATATATGGATCCGATGGGCTATGTCAAGAGTGATGCCTCGCCTCGGTCGATCTCCCCTAAGGAGAGCTGAGATAGGTCGAACCTCGATCGTATGTGCTCTGGTCGTCTGTCGTGCCATGTACGGTCTCTGTGTCCCTCGTCTAACAGTGCTGTGTTGGCTATCTCCAGTGGATTGAGAGATATGAAGAGGCCAAAGCAGAAAGAATAAATGCAAGGACGAGATTCAGAGTAATGTACAGGCAATCGCAACCATATCCACGGGATCTCGCCCTTCTCCCCACTCACATGTCACTCGATTGGCTACAACTAGCTCTACGTAAAGCCGAACGTGATGGAGAGACAATAAACAAGCGTGAGCGAGAGTTATTACCTGGATGTATGATGCATGTAAGTTTCTTACAAAAGGTTGGTGTATTTGGAGTCGAAGTTTGATGACTGAGCACTTCAAAAAGTTCGCCGACAAGCGTGGAGAGGAACTGCTGCTGCTGCTCCCCGCTCCTCTTGCTCCCGTCCTCACTGCTCTCCTTGCTCCCTGCTGCTCTCCCCACTCACTGCTGCTCCCCCGCTCCCTGCTGCTCCTCCTCCTCCCCCCCCACTGCCCCCTCCCTTCCCTCCTGCTGCTCCTCCTCTCCCCGCTCCCTGCTGCCTCTCTCCCCGCTCCCTGCTGCTTGCCCCCTCCCTTCCCTCCTCGCTGCCCCTCCTACCTGCCCTCTCCCCCGCAGTGCCCCTTCCCCTGCGCTGCAGCCTCCCCCCCCTGCGCTGCAGCCTCCTCCCCCCCCCCCCGCGCCCGCTGCTGCCCTGTGCTGCAGACTGCTGCTCCACCCCCGCACCCACTGCTGCTCTCCCCCTGCTGCAGCCTGCTGCTCCCCCCCCACTCCTGCTGCTGCTTTCCCCCCGCTGCAGCCTGCTGCTGCTTCTCCTCCCCTCTCCTTCCCCTCTCCTCTACTCCTCTTCTCCCCCTCTCCTCCACTCCTCCTCTCCCCTATCTTCCCCTCCTCTTCCCTCCTCCCTTCTTCATCACCCTCTCCTTCTTCTAGATTACCCCTATTCTCCTATAGGGGTCTCCTGGGATTCACGAAAGTGGACGGAGTTTTTATTTTTTGTGTTTGAGTCGGCCAACACACCTCGATTGACGAATGGGTTCCCATTTAGTCAATCCGTCTCCGCTCACACCGGCCGCGAGAACTGTCACTTTTTCAAAAGACGAGCTACAACAGTTGCAAAAGGATTTCGAACATGAGTGTTCCACGACTCTCTTCGCACGCATTCATGGCTTACACCCCTCCAGGTTACAAGCTAGAGATTGGATGCTGTCGGCGCTTCCTTAGGACCTCGCCCCCCATCTTAAGGATGTTCGTTTGTTGGGACGGGGTTTCTTTCAGGTGTGCCTAGATTCCCCGGACGTCACGAGAGACTTGCTGCAGGCCGGGTTTCTACTTCTAGGCTACAGGAGGATCTTTTTGTTTCCTTTCCAACTGGGATTTGACCTAGTTGAAGAGGACAAGCAGGGAGTTTCTGTTTTCATCAGGTTCCCTGGTCTTCCCTCAGTTTATCATTGGCTTCTTTCAGTTATTGGTGAGAGGTTTGGTGTGGTGGCAGAGATCCCCCCTCTCCCTGGCGAGCCCTCTTTGGCTACTGAGGCGGTCAAGATGGACGGGGTTCCCAGGGTTAGGGTCATTGTCTAGGACCCCAATATTTCAGATGACCACATCATGCTACAGCGACCCGATGGGTCTTTCTTCCGCCAGAGATTTGAGGTTGCAGGTCGGCAGGACCAGTGCAGGATTTGCAGATCCTTGGGGCACTTTGCCAAAGATTGCCCAAAGAAGAAAAAGAGGCCCACAAAGCAACCAGCTCGTACTAGCTTACGACAGAGAGCTGGAGCAGGACATACCGCTCCACAAACACGACCTCAAACACGGGCTCCCCCCTCTCCTAGGGCTACTCGAGTCCCTTCGGCACCCCGCGCCACCTCTGGCCCACAGTGGACTCTCGTCGCGGCTAGGCCCTCTACTCTAGTTCACTCCTCCACCTCTTCGGAGGCTACCCCCTTGGAGCCTCAGGAGGAGATTACTGTTTAGGAGCCTTGTTCGACTCCACCCTTGGATTAGGCTGTACCTTCCTCAGCAGCGCAGGTTGTTGGCACCTCGTCTGCACCACTTTTTGATCAGGATCCAGTACAGGTGCCTCCCTCTTTGGACAGAGGGAAGGGGGTTTTACATTCTCTTCTTGCTTCGGTAGGAATCCTTCGTATCCCCTCCCCAGGACTGGCTCAACGGAACTCTTTTTCCGCTTTGGAGGACCTCTCTAGCCTCCCAGATGATGATTTTGGAGAGCCAGTTATTGGCTTCCCTGTTGAGAGATCCTTCTCTCTCTCACCTATGGACTTTCCTCCCCTCGGACCTCGTGTGTATGGCAGGAGGTCTGCTCCGACTTCTATCACTCAGTTGCTAGTGCTCGGCAAGGTGAGGTACTCAGGTGAGAGATCGGTATCCACCGGCAGTTGGCAGCCCTTCAGAGGGAGGAGCAAAAATGACCTTCAGATGCTTGGATACAGGAGCGCCTTGCTGCGGCAAGGGCTCACTTGCAGACTTTGCTTGATCAGAGAGCAGAGTATGCCTTCCATGCACGGAGTCCTTTTGGATACAGATGGGAGGGAGAGTCAATAAAAACTTTTTCTCTACACTTGGCCCCAGACATAGTAGAGAGAGTGTCAGGCAGCTTATTGACTCTGATGGCGTTTTGCAGTCCCATCCGGAGACCGTCATGCATTTAGTGACAGATTTTTAACCTCCCTTCTTTCCGCAGATCCGAACTCACAGGCCAGAGAGGTGGCTAGAGATGAAGTTTGGCAAAGTTTACCTGTGTTGGTCACCCCAACACAGAATTCAAGACTGCTCTTTTTGCCCTTCATAAGGGCAAGTGCCCTGGTTCTGATGGTCTTACTCCCTCTTTTTTTATAGCCTTTTGGGATATGATAGGTGATCATATTACTTCAGCCTTGCAGGGCATTTGGGACTCGGGCAAGATGCCTGACTCACTGACCGAGGGGCTCATTCACCTTATCCCGAAAGGTGGCAACAGGAATTTTGTATCCCATTGGAGACCCATCACTCTTTTGGGAACTCTTTACAAAATCCTTGCCAAGGCGATCAGCATCCGACTACAACCCCTTCTTCCAGATCTCATCCATGATACGTAGACAGGCTTTGTGCATGGCAGGAGCAGTTTTTGATAATATCTTTTCCTTTTGGGAAGCTACAGAGTGGGCTATGCAGAGTGGACAGAGGCTAGAAGTTTTACTCTTGGACTTCGAGAAAGCCTTTGACAAAGTAGATTGGGGTTTTCTTGAGGGCACTCTTCTACGGTTTGGATTTTCAGATGCTTGGATCAGAGGGGTGGCCTCCCTTTACAGATCAGCCCACAGCCAGGTTTTGATTGGAGGGGTAAGGGGTGACAGGTTTCAGATTTCCAGATCAGTTCGTCAGGGATGCCCTTTAGCCCCCTTCCTCTTTCTTTTTGTGGCAGAAGCTATGAGTATCTTCCTTAGATCTCAGGCTGAGCTTTTTGGGCTGAGACTGCCCTTGAGACAGGAGCAGGAGCTTTTTGACTGTGAGTTGGCTGATGACACTACTATTTTTATTCAGGCCTCCTTGCAGTCACTTGATTCTTTCCGGACAGCCTTGGATATTTTTTGCTCAGTTGCAGGGGCACACATTAACTGGCATAAATACTTTGGCTTTTGGATCAGTGATGAGGACACTCCAAGCTGGGGAGTTGACATTGGTTTTTCTTGGATTCAAAGGGGTATTCGAATGCCAGGTAGGATTGGACATCTCTCCAGCACAGCAGTTTGCCCCAGTACTAGAAAGTATAAGGAAAAAGCTCCTTTTCTGGAGCTCTGCCAAACTCGACCTTGCATCTAGAGTTGTGGTAGTGAACCAGGTTCTCTTGGCCACCTCCTGGTTCGTGTGTTCTTGCTGGTGCCGGTCTAGGGATTGCATCACTCAGCTCATCAGACCAGTCAGGAATTTTTTATGGAGTGGACTTGATGGCATAGCAGATGTTGCAGCAAGGGTGGCCTGGGAGACTATTATTCTCCCTACATGTGAAGGGGGCCTTAATGTCATTGACCTGGACTTGCACTGTAGGGCATTGCTTTGTAAGGTGGTGGTGAGGGGACTCATGCCTGGGCAGGAACCTTGGAAGGATTTCTTTTTTGGACGCATTCAGGCTTGCACACCAACCTTGGGAGATGATTGGGTGGACAGCCCTCGATGGATTTTCACATCAGCCCCTCTCAGATCTCCTGCCTCTCCTCTCATGACAGCCATCCTGAAAGCTTGGGAGAGCTTCAGGAACACTCTTCGAAGGATTCCACCTTCTACCGTCAAAGAGATTGATAGGCAGCCGATCATTTGGAATGATAGTATTCTTGACGAGCATGCCAGACCACTGGGCACTTCCCATTACATGCAGTGGTCTAAATGGGAGAGAGGCCCCGCCTACACAGGAGGCACTTGGAAAATTTTTTTATCAGGCTACTAGTGGATCAGAGACTGTAGTCCGTGAGTCACCTCAGGGGGGTAGCACACACGATTCAGCAGATAGATGCAGCCATCCCGGTGGAATGGACAATTGAGCTGCCTATTACTTCCACCACTTGGATGGGGGCTTTTTGGAGGACATCAGTTCCTTTACAGGTGATCGCTCTCCGAGGTCTCGGGGAAGACGCACTGGTCTTTGATGTTGGGGATGGAGGTTTACTTTCTACATCCAAGGATGGCATTCTTCTTGAGGTTGCCTTTCAGCCTGTCAGGATTGTTGGTTTTGTGGACCTTGGAGCGGGCTTGCAGTGGTACTTAGACCCCGACCCTCTGCTCTTAGCCTTGGGATCCTAGAGGTTGTGGTTATATGGAGGTGCACCTATCAGGTGCTTGCAGTGGGACCCAGGAGAGTGGGAATGGATAGATCATGGGCACCGAGAGGGGGGGATTCCC
Source organism: Dipteris shenzhenensis (assembly GCF_047967505.1). NCBI lineage: Eukaryota > Viridiplantae > Streptophyta > Polypodiopsida > Gleicheniales > Dipteridaceae > Dipteris > Dipteris shenzhenensis. Next base: position 53,080,972 of record NC_141616.1, on the reverse strand, counting down.
TTCTTTCGTTTCACGGTTGGTAATGCCACGAGGTTTCAGATGAACAGTAGGGGTTGGATTCCCTCCAGAGCCCCCCATTGGGAAAGCTTCTTCATCACTGCAGACTTGCGTAGAAATTTCTGGAGGAGGCTCTGGAAATCCCTCGGAAATAGAAAGATCACTCTTTTCTTTTGGCTTTCTATTCATGGAGGGATTGCAGTGAACCTGTGGAGATCACGATTTGGGGATGATCCCACTTGTCCTCGATGCCATTCTACAGAGGAGTCAGTGCGACATTGCCTTTGGGACCTCAGTCAGGCGAGGACTGTTTGGAAAGGGGTTGCTCGGATACTAAGCATCTTTCACACTTCCCCTTTCTTCATGACTTGGGGCTCGGTCGCATGGTTATCTCTTACCGGGCCCCAGGTGTTTTATGAGGGTGAGCCTTCTTCTTGGGCACTCTCAGTCCGCCGGCAGGTGATAGAGCCCTGCTCTCTACAGGATGTACCACTTACTCCCTTCAGAGCTTCTCATGTTTCAGTGGACACCTCTTGGGAGATTTTGGCTAGCATTTCCTCTTGGCACATTTGGAGAGCCAGACGTACTGAGGCCTTGGATGGCACCCAGATACACCCATTACAGGTGTTCACGGGTATTTGGTCTGACACGGTTCACACTTTGATAGCCATATGGGCTATCATGCAGGGCCTTTCATGGGCAGCCTCTTCTAGAAGGACTATATTTCTTCGAGTTTGGAGAGGTTCTCCCTTTTTCTTGGAGGTTTCTACCGGATTGAGATGGCACTATCAGCCTCAATCCTTTCTTTTTGGCTCTTGAGCTTTTCGTGCATTGCATGATGTATCCCGTATGGAGCTTGCTCTAACGGTTTTTCTTTAATACTTAATAGAAGTCTCTTTTTGCAAAAAAAAAAAAAAGTTCACCGATGATTTTTCCTACACTCTCTCATGTCGACTAGCTCCTCCTCCTCTGTCCCAAAGTGCCCTGGGGCCGAGCAAATGCATAGAAATCTGTAACCTGTCTCTACGCTTTGATACTCTCCGAAAGTGGTCATAGTAGAGCTGGGTCTTGGTGGGGAAATCCTGGTCCCCTCCCCAAGTGCGAGATGTGTGGAGTTGGAGGACATCTAACCGTATGATGTGGTTAATGTCATCTCGTGGGATCGACTCGGGCGGTGCATCCATGCTATACTGAAATGGGGGAAGCCGATCCATTTGAATCCCGTGAATGGCGAACCATGTGGTGATGCGTGCAAACCATGCTGTACCTGCCCCACTCTCAGATAATCGTATGGAGGACTCTAGTGCCAGTCTCGGAAGTCTCTCACGGGGTAGGTTCCAGACTCTGTGGAGGAAAGTCACTATCTGAAAGATGGCATCAACTTGGAGAGAGGTCATGGCAAACTCTGCCTGTACTATCTGATGGAAGACCAAGGGCTTACTCCGAATCATCTTGGAGCCCATAATCACCTGCAACCGCTGGAATCTCTTCCACTTTGCTGCTGAAATATCACACCCCCAAAACGGTACTGCATACATGGCGGTTGGCCTCACTAGAGTGTCAAAAAGCCAACACTTCGTCAGTGGATCTTGGAAGTGTACCTAGAAGCATTGTCGCTCTAGTCGGGCCAAGGCACCATGCCCTCATGTGAGTCGTGCTCTGGCTGCGTGGGTCATTGTGAAAACTGGCCCTGTGAAAACTGCACCCAAGTATGTGTAGGACTGCACAATCTCCACTGGTTGACTCTAGTATGTAAAGCTATGTCGGTGAAGCACTGTTTAGGAGGTATTGAAGATCATGACCATCAGGTCTCTCTCTCTGCAGAACACCTCTGATGTCTCTGTAGTCCCTTTGCCGAAGATGACACGAGGGCTCACTAAGGCCCTTCTGAGTAGTATGCTAAACTAAGAAAACCCAAACCTCAATAAACAAAAGAATACATAGCTAGGTGCCATGGTGGCTCTCCTATGGGTTGTGAAGATGTCTCGTATCTATGTCTGCTGTCGGGTCTCTCTCTTTGTGACGGGGGGCATGGTCTCCTTGTCTTTGTATCCGGTGGGCCATGTTGAGGATGACACCTCTGGTCAAGTGATCCCCTCCAAGAAGAGCTATGATGGGCTGAACCTCTATCGTGCATGTCTTGGTCCATCTCTGCTTCTTTGGCTACATCTTTGCTCGTCGTCGTCTAATCCCACCGACCCACGTGGCACTCTTATTATCTATCTCCTCCTCCCTCCGCCATGTACAGGGGCAGACGATCTATGGAAAAAACCTAGTTTATACAACCATACAAGGAGGGCACATGGTAGCTCCCAAGGAGTCCATAAAGCAACTTTGACTATTGTAAGAGTACCTACATTGTATATGGAAATAAAGATATTTAGTGGCCATTCATCAGCTTAAGACTAAGGGTCTTTTGGTTTGGATTTGAATTCCGTGCTGAGGGCCACGCCCTCATAATATATTGCCCATTATTCATCCTTCCTAGCAGCCTTGACCTTGGCTAATTCCGTTGCCTTTTGGTTCGATTGAGCACATATGAGTTCTTCCATATCTTGGTACCTTCCAACTTGTGAGATTGGCAAAGAAGCTTGATTCGTATATCTCGTGTGCTAAATGTGATTATGGAAAGTCCTCCACAGTCATAACATTAGTTGTGGGAGCTGTCTCATCTTTGTCTTCTTCTAGCCATTCAATGCTAGGAGTGGCTACTTTGATGTCTGCTTGGGTCTCCTTAAATGTATCCTCATCATTGAGCTAGCTTACAGGAAGGCCTCCTATCCTGATCTTCAATGCATTGTTGTGTTTGGCTTTATGCTCCTTGATCTCAGCTTGAATGTTAGCTTTATTGGCCTTTGTATCTACCTATATAATCATTTCCTTCTTGATAGGTTGCACTTCTGTGTGAACAAGATTCTTGACTGTAGAAGCTAGGGGTGTAGGTCTGCATTACCTCGTCGATTATTACTTGCTTCTTGGGCCCTTCAACGACTTGGATTTTGGGTACTAGAGCTGCCATCTATAATCTTAGCGCTTGAACTTCTTGCTGTAGATAGAAGATCTACTCGTGAGGGCCAACGATGGGCTAGTTAAGGGTTCACCCCATTGGTATGCCCTTGCATAGGGAGAGGGTCTGAGGCTGAAACTGTAGAGTATATAATTTTTCTAGTTGGAATCGACTTTGCAGAAGACGTGGTCTCCTCGACCACTGTATCCGATAAATATGTCAAGAGTGATGCCAACAGTACCAGATAGATCTTTACATCAGCCCATCTCAGATTCCTTCCTCTCCTCTTATGGCTGCCATACTGAAAGCTTGGGCCAGCTTCAGGATGCCCTCTTCGAAGAGTCCCCCTTTCTCTTGGGAAGAGATTGACAGGCAGTATGTCATGTGGAATGATTATATACTTGATAAGCATGGCAGGCCACTAGGTACCTCTCACTATATGCAGTGGTCCTCATGGGAGAGAGATCTTGCTTTCTTTGTAGGTTCTTGGAGGATCTTTAGATGCCTTCTAGATGATCACAGATTCCAATCAGTAAGTCACCTCAGAGGGAGTGCAAGGAGAAACCAACAGATTGGAATTGAAAACCAAAAATCTGGGAATGTACCTCTGGATATGAGGTCTGTCCTAGATCTATGCTGGGGACTTTGCTTGATCCGGTATGAATATACCATGGATCAATCCAAAAAATACAAAACCAAGATCCACGAGCTATGCAGGGATCCAGAATAAAGACTATTCGGAGAAGATCTTGGAGGAGCTCCGTCTGCTGCTGCCCCCCGCCATCGTCCGTCGCCATCAGCCACCCTTGGCAGCGCCCTGCCCCTTGGCCGTGACCTGCTCCCTTGGCAGCGCCCTGCTGCCTAGGCCGCGCAGGCTTCCTTGGCAGCGCCCCCTGCTCAGGTCGCCCCCCTTGCCCGCTCGCGTTGCGCCTCCCTTCAGCAAGTTTGGCTGCTGCAGGTGCACCCTGGTGGTCGAGCCTCCCCCTTTTAGCCCGTTCGAGTTGCACCCTCCCCTTCAGCCCGACTGGCTGTTGCAGGTCGTGCCCTGCTGGTCGAGCTCCCCTTGCCCCTTCAGGCTGCCATCTAGGCCGCCCTTCAGGCCGCCAGTAGCTGCCATCTGCCCCCTCCCTTGCGCTTCAGGTTGGGCTTCAGGGCCCTCTTCCGGGACTGTTCTGCGTGTGTTCCGGGGAGCTGTGTTCCTGGGCTGCTTCCAGGCATTGGCGGAGCTTTCTGCTTCTGCATTGAGCAGTCTGTTGTCATTCCACGCAGGCTGAAGTTGGGAGCATTCTTTAACCAGGGGGTTTTTTTGGGGATTCTAGTGGTTGGTTGCGAGTTCTTGATGGGTATTTTCAGCAGAGGTAGCTCCTCCCCTCAGGACAGCGCAAGCTGAGACAATGGAGGACACTAATGCCACTCCCATCGCCGAACCTGACGAGATCGAAGTCACAGTTTCTTTTCCTCTTGACATTGTGCAGATGATTGAGGTAGCAAAGGAGGGTTTTCATTTGACACACATCATTGGCTTTCTCCCCGGTAGAGGCCAACAGTTATGTGATTGGGTGTACACCAGCATGGCCTCATTGGGTGTCTTAGTTACAGTTTTTCGATTGCTTGGCAGAGGGTATTTTTCTTTTGGCCTTCAGTCTGCAGAGTAGGCTCAAAGAGTACTTATGAGCTCTCCGATTCAGTTTCAGAGTAGAGTCATTCATTTGTGGCCTTGGCGGAAGCACTTCAGTACTACGTCCCCGGGACCGCGTCAGGTCTCTTTTTGGATGCTTTTCCCTGGACTTCCTGATGAGGTTAGCTCTTGTCGCAGAGCTGTGGAGCATATGGCTAGCGTGGCAGGTACATTCATCCCATCAAGTGCTAGACTTTCCTATGCTCAGTCACTTGCTGGTACATGTGTTACGAGGGTTAGACTTACTTCAGAGTTCCCCCCTCCTCGACCTTTGCCTACTTTGATTTTGTACTCCACGGGAGATAGGGTCCAAATGTAGCGGAGGGTTTTGTACGAGGGGCTTCCTGATCAGTGTCTTTTCTGTCGGAAGAGAGGTCACTTTATTAGGGATTGCCCCAGTCGTCGGCCTCGATCAGAGACTCCGGATCCTTCTCACCCTACGAGAGACCCAGAGCCTTCAGTTCAGCCTCCAGGGGTCTCTGAGCCTGCTTCGACTCATTCAGCAGAATGAGAGGAGACTCCTCTGGGGGAGCCTCCAGTGGAATCAGAGGACCTGGAGGTGCCTCTAGTGGAACAACTTTCACGGAGAGCTCGGAGGAGACGGAGACAGGGAGAGCCAGCAGTACGAGCAGCCCCAGGTACGAGCTCACAGATGGCAGAGAGTTGAGACTTATGTGCAGGAGACCCCGGAAAGGGGAGATGCAGAGGACCATCCGCAGGCAGGTCTTGACACGGTGCAGGAGACGGTCGCTCAGGGAGTTGAGTCACATGTGCAAGAGACCCCGGAAAGGGGAGTTGTAGAGGACCATCCGCAGGCACGTCTTGACACTGTACAGGAGACGGTAGCTCAAGTAGTCGAGATACATGTGTAGGAGACCCCAGAAAGGGGAGATGCGGAGGACCATCCACAGGCAGGACTTCTCACTGAGTAGGAGACAGTAGCTCAGGATTTGATGACTCTAGACACCACTACCCCGGAGGTTCAGATATTGGTTACGGAGACAATTATTTAGCAAGAGACTGCTCAGGCTGCAGTTACGGTGATGGATCCTCTCCCCAGCAGCCCGTTGAGAGAGTGGTATTTTACGACACAAGTCAGAGTCAGAGCCCATCCCAGGATCTCATGCGCCTGTATGAGGTTCCCTCGAGACCCCTTTCACAGCCCCGTCGCACAGTACCTTCGTTTGTTGCTATGCGGAGTGTCCTTTTGGACACCCCTCCCAGCACAACCTCGTCCTCACAGCTTTTCACTCCTGGTTTATCCAGATCTTTTGTGAGTGCGGTCACAGATTTTGCTCAGTAGCACGAGGATTGGGAGATCCTAGCAGATGAGATCGAGCGAGAGTTTCATTCACCCATGCGGACAGGCACCTCGTCGCAGATTCTTCCTCTCCCTCTCACCTATTCCAGGAGCAGTGTCAGGACGGCTCAGCCCTTTTCAGCTCTTTTGACTCCTAGACCTGACCCCAGGATGGTTGATAGAGATCTGCCCATTGAGTTTTGGCTCGAGGGGTTATCACAGACTCCCTCACTCGATTGGAACTTCTACTGGTGTTTTGCCGACGGTCAGAGGAGGTAGAGGAGTACTTGGGATCAGCTACTCTCTCCAGAGAGGGACATGTTCTTCGTTTCTCCGCAGGTAGCTTTCGATCTTGGGGGAGCGAAAGATGGTCAGCTGAGTTACTTGACAGCGAGATTGTTAGACAACTTATGAGCATGACTCAGTTTTCATCGGTTCACCGTTTTGTCGGCTCGCAGATTCATTCTGGCCCTAGGACTCTTCGACCTAGCTTCGGTGGCAGGGCCTTTCTATTTCTGTTCTTTGAGATTCAGGGAGACTTTGATTTGCCCAGGAGTGCTGGTTGGTTTGACTTTCAGCTCCTTGGTTCGCGCCAGAGTACTATTCCCTTGGATGGAGCCATTTTACATGAGTTGGGGCAGATTTGGAGTTTTATCAGAGACTGACTTTGGATTGTGCCGTCAGAGAGAGTTTTGTGCCGTTGCCACTGGCACACCCTCACTTCCATCCGATGTCTAGGTTGTCCATCATTTCTTGGAATGTGAGAGGACCGAACGGCCGCAGATTTACCTCAGCAGATGCAGATGGTCGTAGATTGGGAGTTCCTAGACTGCAGTTGCTTAGGGACTCCCTTCGGTTTATTTCCTCAGGGTCCCCTCCAGACATTGTGCTTATCCAGGAGCATAAGCTCTCCCAAGACAGGATTGACAGATGCAGATCCTTACTCAGAGGACAGAGCTGGACTTATTGGAGCCTAGCGGATGGCATGAGGGGAGGAGTTTGCATTTCAGTTTCAGCTAGGTGGGCCTCAGAGATCACCCAAGAGGGTACACTAGTGGAGAGCAGAGCATGCTATGTTATTCTTCATATTGAGAACACAGCAGTTGGTGTTCTCAATGTGTATGCTCCCACGGATCCAGCTCACAGACGTGCTGTTTGGAGACAGCTTAGAGAGTCCCTTCCTCAGGCAGACACCTAGATTGTTGGAGGTGATTTCAACATGGTTGAATTCGCTGAAGACAAGTCAGGTCAGACAGAGGGTGGCCTTTCCGACAGGGAGAGAGTGGAGTGGGATAGTTTTGTTTTGCATGCTGGACTTCATGATGCTGCTCGATTGGACGACTTTCATCAATTGGCAGACAGTCTTCAGTTTTCTTGGTCCGGGGTTTTCCATGGCTCTCTTTCTTTGGTCAGACTTGACAGGTTTTATATTGGCCATTGGGGTCAGCAGGCCAGAGGAGGACAACAGATTGGGATCTGCCCGGGTTATGTTTTATCTGACCATGCTCTAGTCCTATTACAGATTCTTCCTACCTCTCGATTGGAGAGCACAGGCTCTCTCAGAGTTCTGGACTTCGTTTTTCAGGATACAGAGTTCGTGGAACGGTTGAGAGAGACTTGGTTGTCAGTGGACACTCCTGTGGATCAGGGATGGTTGTTGTGGGTAGAGGGGGCTTTGGCTAGAGTTAGCATGGCCTGCTAGTTGAGGGCAAAAGAGGAGAAGGAAAAGCTCAGAATCAGAGATCGGATGCAAGAGCGGAGGTATCCAGACTTCAGAGATTGATTCAGAGTTTTCCTCATTCTCTTTTCATCAGAGGGCAGCTTTCGGAGGCTCAGGAGAGACTAGAGGAGATTCAGGGGAGGAGGGCCCAGTTCAGGTTTACTCTCAGCAGACTTTCTGGATTCAGAAGGGGGATAGATGCTCTAGAGAATTCTTCAGGGCAGTGGGTCAGAGATACTCTTCGGACAGTCTTCGTAGACTCGTGGATGAGGCCGGGTCTCTTCATACGGACCCTCACCGTCTTGTTGAGATCACTTCTGATTTCTATTCCACTCTTTACACCGCCGATCCAGTCACCGAGGAGATGATCAGAGCTAGAGAGGAGATTTGGAGCCATGTCCCCCTGATGGTCTCAGACAGGATGAGTCATGTTTTGGATAGCCCACTATCACTCCTGGAGATCACGGATGCGTTACATGAGCTGCCCAGAGACAAATGCCCGGGGGAGGACGGTTTGTCGCCACTTCTTTTTAGAGCTATTTGGGATACGATTGGGCCTCATCTACTCTTTGCCTTTTCTGAGGCTCTTGATACAGGATCTTTGGGCGAGACATTATGCACAGGTATGATTTGTCTCATCCCAAAAGGGGGAGACAAGACAGTCCTACGTAATTGGAGACCCATTACACTTCTAGGGACAGCCTACAAGATCCTAGTGAAGACATTGGCTCTTCGCCTAAAGCCTATGCTGCTAGATATCATCAGAGCTACTCAGACAGGATTTGTCCAAGATCGGAGTATCTTGGATAACATCTTCACTTTTTGGGAGGCCACTCACTGGGTGAAGGAGAGTCAGCAAGAGATTGCAGTTCTTCTCCTCGATTTTGAGAAGGCTTATGATAGGTTGGACTGGGGTTTCTTGGAGGGCACTATGAGGAGGCTAGGCTTCACTGATAGATGGATTTCTTAGGTCTCCTCACTATACTCCCACTCTTCTAGCAGGATGGTGGTTTGTGGAGGCAGAGGACCGGCTTTTCAGCTATCCAAATCCGTACGACAGGGATGCCCGCTTGCATCTTACCTTTTCCTTTTCGTAGCAGAGGCTATGGGATACTTTATGCAGGCTACTAGTCATGGCACTTTGGGCCTCCATCTGCCTATCCGGCAGGAGCAGGAGCTTCTGGACACTGAGTTTGCTGACGACACGGCACTGACAGTCAGAGGAGATGCATATAGTCCTGCTACTGCTGCGGATTCAATTGACAAGTTCTGCCTAGCCTCAGGAGGACTTGTCAATTGGAACAAATCAAAAGGCATCTGGACAAGAGCTCAGCAGGATACCCCAGCATGGGGAGGAGACAGAGGCTTTGTATGGATTCCCAGAGGCACCTCCACGAGATATCTAGGCTTTCAGGTTGGCATTGAGGTGCCCCAGTTCTTGAGAGCATCCGGAGAAAGCTAGCCTACTGGAGCATGGATAGACTTTCTTTGGCTGGAAGAGCACTGGTACTCAACCAGGTTCTACTAACGACTATGTGGTACGTTGCGTCATGTTGGTGCTTTCATGCTAACTCGATCCGTCAGGTGAGGAGATTGCTTCGGAACTTCCTGTGGAGTGGTGGTGATGGTTTTGAGGACACTAGGGCTAGGGTTTCATGGGATACTATCACTTTACCCGCCTCACAGGGAGGACTTGGAGTTCTTGATCCTGAGATGCAGAGCAGAGCCCTTTTAGTCAAACTTCTTGTTAGAGGTTTGACTCCAAGAGATCAGCCGTGGAAGCAGTTCCTACTGCATGGGATTCACCAGTGCACCCCCAGAGCAACAGGCCAGTGGGCAGGTAGAGTCAGTTGGATCTTCCTGACGGACTAGCATTCTCAGCCTTCCTCACCACTTGTGAATAGGCTTATTCAGATATGGGATCTTTTTTGACAACACCTCATCGGAGCAGTTCCCTCCTTCAGAGAGGAAATTGCCCGACAGCCACTATATCAGAACCCCCTGGTTCAGTATCAGGGATCTTCCCCTGGTACAGAACTTAGGACTCCCTTGGCCAGATGGCATGCTCAGGGGGTTGTGACAGTCAGAGATTGGTTCAGGGGAGGTGTGGAGATGTCAGAGGAGGAGATCAGAGATAGACACATGCCACTTGGATAGATTGCTGCCACCAGATTACTGATCATGAGAGCTATTCCTCAGGGGTGGAGGGATATGCTTACAGATCCAGCCTATGTTCATCCCATCTCTACTTGGTCAGGTTGTTTTAGTGAGGCTGGGCTATGCATTGGAGTTCGTTTAGGACCGGCACCGTTTACTTATTTTGAGACGGACTCCTCTCACAGATTGTATCCCACTCAGCCCCTAGATCGACATGAGCTTCTTTGGCAGAGAGTCAGGGTCATTGGTTGCCTGGGTAAGGAATGGGCCACAGATCCTTCCAGGTTGACCATTGCAGAGGATCCTAGATGGAGACTTTGGATCTTTCAGGGTCAACCTCTTGCGGAGCTCGACGAGGACCTAGGTGAGTGGGCGTGGCCTGCTCCGGTGGCAGGCGCTTGTCCTCTTTCTTTTTTCCAGCACTCGACGAGGGCAGGTTACAGGCTTTAGTAGAGAGACTCTCATCACCTACCATCTGCCTCACAGGATTGGCACGCACAGGGACTTACTGCAGAGCTCTTGCTGAGCTACTGGACTCACTTTTGGGGCATCAGTAGAGCCAGGAAAGTCTCCTACTTTCTTTGGCTCACTATTCATAGGAGTATACCTGTGGGTACTTGGCTTCAGTAGATGGGTAGACCCTCCTTGTGTATGCGTTGTCAACTTGCAGAGGAATCTAGTAAGCATTGTTTATGGAGCTGCCCCAGCTCTAGAGTGGTTTGGACAGGTATCTTCAGGATGTTCTCATATGTTACATCCGAGTCCTTTCTGATGACATGGGGCGCTGCCCTTTGGGGGAGAGGATCTGGAGCCTTTGCCCTCTATGAATCAGAGCCAGGAGACCACGGTTTCTTCATGCAATGTTGCCAGAGACAGGGTCCCATAGATGTTAGCATCATGGAGCCGCAGAACTTACTTTTGGTACCAGTACCAGCTCAGGATTCCAGGCCTACTTCACCTCCAGGGTCAGCCTGGGAGGTGATTTCTAGCATTACCCTATGGCGGATATGGTGTTCGCGATGTTCTTTTGTCCTTAGGGGCCATTTATGCACGGAGGCTGACACTCTTGCTTCCATTTGGGCGGAGATTATCTTCACTTTGAGGAGTTAGTGGGAGCGGTGTACAGGCACCTCTTTGGCAGCTCGTGGGAGACTTTTATCCTTCATGAGGACATGGGTCTGCTCATTATTTTTTCATTTGACCCCTTTTGGGATGTCGTGGCATTTTAGACCACCACCATGGCTTTTTTGCCACATTGTTGAGGCTAGGGATAGAGTACTTTCTCTCCCACCTGTTGTATGATTCGTTTTGAATGGAATATATCACTTTTATTTTAAAACCAACAGATTGATGCAACCATACCCTTGGATTGGGTTCTTTTGGATGATAGATTTCACTCTAGGGACACATTGCTAGGAGCCTTACAAGATCAGGGATCCCTTTTCGGATTGCGGGACTATGGGGATCAGATGGAGATGCCTTGGTCTTTCATGTTCAATCTGGCGACAAACTTTCGAGATCTACGAATGATATTCTTATGCATATTGCATTTCAGCATATCAAGGTTGTAGGTCATGTGGAACAGTGTGTTTTGGAATCAGGATGATACTTTGACCCTAATCCAGGTCACATTCCCTTGGGATAATGGAGACTTTTGGCTTTAAAGAGGTGTGTTAGGATGGTACTTAGACCCTAATCCAGGTCACATTCCCTTGGGATCATGGAGATTTTGGCTTTAAAGAGGTGTGTCTATAAAGTGTTTGCAGTTGGACCCCAGGGAGTGGGAATGGATTGATGCAGGGCACCGAGAGAAGAGCTTCTCCTTCTTTCGATACACGGTTAGTAATGCCAGGAGCTTCTAGCGCAGACTTAGAGGCTGGAAGCTAGAGTTTTTAGTTTTCTATTGATATGTAGAAATTCTTTTGGAAGAGGCTCTGGAAATCCCTCAGGAATAAAAAAATCACTCTTTTCTTTTGGCTCTCTCTCTATTCATGGAGGGATTGTAGTGAACCAGTGGAGTTTGAGGTTCGGGGCAGATTCCACTTGTTCTCGTTGTCTCTCTACTGATAAGTCTATTCAACACTGCATATGGGACTGCAGAAAGGTGAGGATCATTTGGAAGGGGATCGCTAGACTTTTGAGCATCTTTATGCATTCTCCTTTCTTCATGACCTGGGGCTCGGTAGCATGGCTCTCCCCCGAGGCCTTACGGGTTTTATGGTAGGCACGACTCTTCTGGGACTCTTTTGATTTGACGGCATTTGGTTGAGTCATATTCTTTGGACAATGTTCTTGCCTCCCGATAGAGACCTGTGCATGCATCTGTGGATACTTCATGGGAGATTCTGGTACACATAGCAACATGGCATATTTGAAGATCCAGATGTACAGATGCTTTGGATGGTTTCTAGGTCTACCTAGCACACACATTGGCTAGCATCTGGATGGACACACACACTTTGGTAGCCATTTGGGGGAACCTCTACCAGGAGGAAAGTTTTGTTGAGGAAATGGAGTGGCTCCCCTTTCTTCTCAGAAGCCCCCACAAGGTTGAGGCGGCACTATCAGCCTCAACCCTGGTTCTTTCTAGCTCTTTTACTACAAGAGCTTGGTTTTATTTGGTCCTTTCATGTTTTGCTTGTACTTCTCCCTAGAGCTTTGCTCTTTGAGTTTCATTCATACTTAATAGAAGTCTCTTGTTTGGCCCCAAAAAAAAACCCACCTCATTTCCCTGGCTCCATAGGTATGTTTGCTTGCATTTGTTTTGGAAGCTGTATAAGGGTTTCAAGCCTCCAACGACTCTTCTTTCCATGCATGCATTCCACTGTTCTCAAACTGAAGCCCGATGTATTTGTAGGTTGTGATAGGACTTGAAATACCAACGAAAATTTGCTTGTTTCTTGTTCCAATTACAATGGCCTTCTTCTTTGCAATACTGATTTTCATACTTGAGTGTTGGCATAATTTACCTAGCACATCCAAGTGTGTTTGCGTGCCCTTTTTGTCTTCTCTAAAGAGAACTGTATCATCTGCATGGATGAGTGGATTAAGGCATACCAGGCAATCTGTACAACTTCAGCACTGTGTGCTCTGATCCAATCTTCTCATTTATCTATGAATAAACCAAAGAGAGTTGGCGAGAGGAGACATCCTTGTTTGACCCCTATGTCACTTCTAAACCTTCTAATTCATCTATAAATAAATTGAAGAGAGTTGGTGAGAGGAGACAGCCTTGTTTGACTCCTATGTCACTGTTTATGATTATCTTCTCCTTGAGTGACTTTGCCAACTCTGTGAGGACCTTTTCATATGGTTTGAATGGGGCTTCCCTTAGTTCTTGAGGGATTTGCAACTGTTCAATCCTTCCCATAGGATTTTGTGGGGCACTGTGTCAAAGGCTTTCTTGAAATCCACAAAGCAGCAATAAATTGCTTTCCTCCAGGTTTGGACTCCCTCTGTTGCAGCTCGTATTGTGAACAGATGATCTATTGTTGAATGTTTGAGCCTGAAGCCCATATGAGAAGGTGCTCTTTTTCCTTGCTCTTCTGTCCATTTGCTGATTTCTGTTCAAGTATAATACCATATAGTTTGGCATCAAATTGCTTACCATGATTGCTTTGTAATTGCTTGCTGCCTCATGGTCTCCTCCTTTGTGGATTGGTACAGTTCTATTGAGCTTCTATTCCATGGGAAATCCCTCCTCCAAAGCTTAATTTGTTAGCATGGTTAGCACCTCTTTTGTTTTTTCTATTTCAACATCTCTGCTATTAAGCCTTGCAAGTCCAGAGCCTTCCCGTTGCTAATTTCTTCAACCCTTTCACCAGGCCTTTTTCTGTGATGATACTATCTGTGGCCTTGATGGAGAGACGTTGGTTGGTCTTTTCTCCCCCTTCTCTCTTGTAGATTTCCTTGCTATACTTTATCATGTCTTCCCATGTCGCTTTCCCCATGGGGGTTGTTTCCAGTAACTTTTAAAAAATTTCTGGGATTTTTTTTGAGCTTCTCAAAATGCTCAGACTGTTTTTCTCTTAGGAACGTTGTCTTCTTCTTTCTTACTAGATGCTTCTTTTCCTTGTCTCTTGTCCTGCTGCATTTGCTGTCTTCCATTATTTGTTGGCTGTTTTACATTCCTCATCATAGAGAGCCTCCCTTTCAAGATAAGTATTCGTTAAGTTTACAAGATGGTTCACAGGTATACCACCAATAAAAGGAATTATTAAAAAAAAAAACCTAAACTTGCCCAACATAAGAATAATACAATCAGTGCATAGCTCAATACGTTAGAAACATCTTCCAGGCATTAATTGCTACCCAATGCCTTATAGGAAGGACAACCTAAACCAATAACCGACATTTTTTTGGAGATAATTTGTTCCATCAACATATGGGTTCCCTTTCAGTGAAAGCGGATTATAGCAATATATCATGCAAACTTGCTTGCATGACAAGACATGCAAAATTACACCTAATGTATTCAACAAGGGTGATGACTTAGGGAGCACAAACCCTTTGACTGATTCCACCACATTGGCATATGCTGAAAATCAGGCTGCCAAATGAAGTATCTTTGTCAAAGCACAAGGTTCTTGTATACAAGAGGCTTCACAAAAATTTATATGAACTGATTATCTGACATAAAGAATTGACAAGGACAACAGACGCCTTGAAAAATGAACATTCGCACGTAAGAACTCACATCTTCTAACAAAGCACGGGCATGTCGCAGAGCCTCCTCAGCATCTTTTTCTATTATGAATGCTAACTGCCACATCCATCACCAAAATAGTTAAACGTATGCCTAAGGCTCCTCATATACAGCTATATTCTACTTTGGAAATCGATTTTTTAAGCAATAATTCTGTCTTTTGGTCCAGAAATTCATCCTGCAAAAAATCGAGTAACACTAAATCTAAAATTATACCTTGGCATCTGAAACTAATGCAAGCTTGTGGATGCCCAAGTTGCCCAGAGTGATTAATGAGCGAACCTGCAGGCATCATCATTCTGTCACATCAAAGGTAATGATTTCTAAGTAGATTTAGAGGCACATGTTCAATCATTAGACATTATTGAGAGACATTAGGAACAGATTGAAAAATAAGTCATAAATATGTACGAGATGGTTCTCATTAAGAGGTTGATTAAATCAACCACATCCAAGCATTTGCCATGAGTGCCTAGTGAAGGGGCTCTCTCATGAGGGAAAATGAATGAAGAAATGAAAGTAGGAAAGCTTCAAAGTGTGTCTCTTTTAATGATACGAGAAACTACAATTACAAGTAGACACGACCACAGAGCTCCTTTTCTCTTTGTTACAAGCATCACAAACCTGAACACAGTACATGTTCCTCTATGAGGTTCATTGACACAATATCAAACTATAAATTACAGTGTGCCAACATAGACACAAATTTTTGGCACTACATTTGTGATGTTTTCAACAGAGAGAACCAAGATGTTTGTTGGCAGAGCATTTGTTCAAAATGGCTTCTGTAACTTTGAGCTAAACATAAAAATCTAGCCCTTCCATTCATAATAGAGGCATATATTAAATTGTTTGCACTTCATAGCATGATATACCCCTTCAATGCATTAGTCTTAGCATCATCTGGCTAAGGTGCTTCTCTCACAAGAAGCTTAGCAAGCTGCTGGTGTATTTAATATAAGAAGACATGCCGAATTTTCTAAGTACATAAGACCTGCACAGCTTGCTAAAGAAAAAATAGTAGTAGATTTGCATCTTTTTGGTAGAGCTAACATGGTAATCAAGGATTTTGGTTCACAGGGAAACGGCCTTATTATCTAATTCTCGTCTGACAATCCCAGATCAACCTTAGCTCCAGTGTGATTTGAGTTAATCTCCCTTTAGCCCCGTGCATTTAGAGTACAACACAATGTGAGGGATTGGGGAGATTGATAGGGTTCAGAAGGAAAACGCTCATTAACCCTTGTGGCAATCCTGTAGAGTTAGGTTTATCTAAGGACTTTTCCAATTCCATTCTTATCAAGAATAGGGAGGGCCCTCTATTTAGCAAACATCAAGTAACCAAGTTGGTCTCCGATTCAAGCTGCTGCTCCTCCCTGACCCTTGCTGCCCCCCCTCTCCCTCAGTCCCTCCCTCTCCCCCTGCCCCTCCCCTCCCTCTCCCCCTTCCCTCTCCGCCCGCTTCTCCCCTCCCACCTCCTCCTCACCCGCCCTCTCCTGCTGCCCCCCCTCTTCCTCCTCTCGCCCTCTCCCACTGCCCCCCCTCCTCCTCACATGCCCTCTCCCACTGCCTGTCCCTCTCAGCCCGCCCCCTTCCCACGCTCTCCCCTGCCCCCTCTCCCCCACTCCCTACACCCCTCCTCCCTCCCTACGCTCTCCCTTAGCCCCCCCTCTCCCGCTCCCTACACCCCTCCTATGCCCCTCCTCCCTATGCCGCTCCTTTGCCCCTCCCTACCCCACTTCCCCGGCCCCTCCCAACCTCGTCCTTTGCCCCACAGCCCCCTCCTTCTGCCTCTCTCTCAGCTTCTCTCTCACCTGATTACTCAGCCCACCTAGCCTCCCTCCTCAGACACATAGACACCATACCCTCTCTAGATCACCGAGCCGCCCTTATCACCCACTCCCTTCACAATGCAGCCCGCCACATTTTTCCTTCCACTACTCGGTCCACCCGCCCTCCACCCGTTGGCTCCACCCCTTGCAATAGCTGGTATGATGACGAGTGTAAAGCATTACGCTGCACACTCCGACTCACGACCCAGCGAAACGCTAGGGCCAACCCACATCTCACCAGGGATTATCATCGACTAGTCCATCGCAAGAAGCTAGCCTTCCTGTGCCAGAATGAGGATACACTACTGTACATTCTGTTTAGTAGCAACTCCAAGGATTTATGGAGAAAATTCCTAGAACGCCGATCCCCCTCCCCCCTCACAGACACTTCCCTCTGGCACTCCTATGCACATACACTCTATGATATCCCTGATCAGCCTCCTCCCGACCTCTCAACCAACCCCTGCCCCACTTCTTGCACCCTCTTCACAACACTCTATGATATCCCTGATCAGCCTCCTCCCGACCTCTCAACCACCCCCTGCCCCACTTCTTGCACCCTCTTCACAACCCAGGGAGTCACCCACGCAGCGCTTAAGCTTCACAACAGCCGAGCTAAGGATCATGAGGGCCTATGCATAGAGTTTATTGCCTATGGCATCAAAACTCTAGCCCCCATCCTGGCAACGCTGTTTAATGAAGCTGTCTGCCACAGGTTCCCCAGAGCCTGGACCCTAAACACTATCACACCCATCCACAAAGCAGGAGATCCCATGGATCCAGGGAATTACAGGACCGTCATGATTGGACATGTTATGTCCAAGATCTATGCATCAGTGTTAGATGCCGAGGTCAGTGCTCGCGCAGAGGTACAGGGGCTAAGGGCATCTGGACAAGCCGGTTTCAGGATGGATCACTCGACTTACGATCACATTTTTACACTTAGAGGGATCATTGAGGAGGCCAGACACAGGAGACAGAGAGTATATTGTTGCTTTGTGGATTTCCGCAAGGCATTCGACACCGTTCCCCGCGCCCGACTCGTCAGACGCCTACAGGAGTTAGGCTACGTCTCAGAGGTTCTCTGGGCAGTAGTAGCTCTCTATGAGCGGGTGACGGGCCAGGTCAAGATTGGCACCAGCTGGACCCCAGAGATCACGAGTACTATCGGAGTCAAACAAGGATGTCCCTTGTACCGACTCTATTTGGCCTCTACATCAACGAGCTCAAGACCACCATCAGGACACTTGGAGGTGCAGGCTGCTCTCTTGTGGAGGCTGTCATCCAGATTCTCCTATACGCAGACGATGTAGTACTACTATCCTCTTCTGCTACTGGTCTTCAGCGACACCTGGATGGACTTCAGGTCTTCTCTGATACACATGACTTGAACGTCAACCTTGGGAAAACCAAGGTGATGATCTTTAACACTTCCAGACCCACTATGCACCGAGAGCAGTTCCTCTTCGCCGGCGACCCTGTTGAGATAGTTGACTCTTACACATACTTGGGCGTTGTCTTCTCAGGCCCGATCTTCATGATGCGCCTAGCCATGCAGGCCAGGATCAGCCGGGGCTACGCTGCTCTTGCCAGGCTGGAGCGACAGTGCTACCACTCCCACTTCCAGGACCCGCGGACCAAGTCTCCTTTTTGATTCTTTGGTCTGCTCAGTAGGCATGTACGGTAGCCCGTGGTAGGGAGCTGACCTTTCAGACACAGAGTGGGCTCGAGTCGAGCACCTACAGATACTGATGTTTGCTCGGATGATCCGCAGCAAACCATCGATACCACACCAGATCATTCTAGCAGAGTTCGGCGCCTCACCCCTACAGCTCGATGCGGCTTTCTAGGCTATCACTTATCTACACAGAGTCAGGGATTTCAGCTCCTCCTCCGACGGTCGCCTCCGCCTACCTTGGCTAGCCCTATCCTCCTCTATGGCCTTGTCCGTTGATGGGGACCAGCGATGCTAGTATAGTCGTCTTTCCAATTGGTTCACCCGACTGGACCTCGACTTAGACCGGTTACCTCCTTTTTAGTACAGCCTCGATGCTCCACCATCTCCCCTCTCCCCCACTAACCAGGAGGTCAACCGGCTCATTCGAGCGGATCTGCTCCAACTCCACACCTGGCAGACATGGTTTCTTCACCCCGAGCTTCCTGTGAAGCTCGACTTCTACCGCTGACACTGCCTTCAGATCTTACAGGAGGGCTTCATTACACCTCCGGGTTACACACAGCTTCATCTACCACATGCGCTCCGGATCTCCCTTGCTCAACTTAGGGTTTCGTCACACCGATTACGGATCGAGAGTGAACGCGTAGAGGGTATTCCACGAAAGGGCCGCCTTTGCCCACTTTGCGACTTGCAGGAGATCGAGTCGGAGGAGCACTTTGCTTTCAGATGTCCTATCTATTATGCCATTCGAGGCCGGTACCACAGCCTCTTCCGCGACGGATTCGGCCCCCTCCCACACATGCTGTAGTTCCCGGATCCGCGATGCCTAGCCGCTTTCTTACATGAGATGACTCGCCACCGAGATACCTCTCTCCAAGCACGACGACACGCGCAGCACACACAGCGTGAGGACACCCAGCGGCCCATCACTAATTTCTTCCAGTCACAGGATACCTCTCCTCAGTCTACCCGACGACGCGGACGTGAGCGAGAGCCAGAGCCACGACAGCTGCGCCAGTGGTTAGACTCACACATCCGGGTCCATGACATCTCGTCTCTGCTCTCTGCCCGCCCCACCGGGGTTACCGTTGCCCTCATCCACAGGGTCACCCGCCGCCCCCGACGACCGAGCTCGACTAGGCCGCGTGACGTCAGAGGCCAATCATCTATCGCAGGGTTTTTTCAAGCCTCCCATTTGACGGCCCCTCTATGATTGGTCTCTGACGATCACCACCTGCACATATATATTGTATCTCCCCCCTTTGCTCCATTTTTGGTGCCCCCCCCTTCTTTTTTGTATCATTGGGAGGTAGACACATATTTTTTGTATTAGGACTAGACACACCGTCCTTCATAACCTCTTTTTTGTAGAAACGGTTGGCTGGCCCGTTTTGAGACCACCACCGTTATGCTCATTGTATCAGTTATCTTTAGTCTCATAGACCTTCACCGTCTCCCGAAGACTTTAATAAACTTTCTTTCTTTCTTTCAGCCCCCCCCCCTCTCTCTCTCCCCCTTTCTGCCTCCCTCTCTCAGCCCCTCTTATATCCTCCTTTCTCTTCCTCCCGACCACCTCCGTCTGACCTCTTCTTCCCACAGCACTTCGGGGTTGGATAGGACATTTTTTTTTTTTCGAGTCGGCCTAATCACCTTGATTGGCGATGGATTTCCATTCAGCAAATCCTAGTCCACTTCCACCGGCTGCGAGAGCAGCTACATTTTCAAAAGACGAGTTGTAGCAACTCAAGAAAGATGTAGAGCTTGAAAGTTCTACCACGTTGATCACACGCATCTACGGGTCTCACCCTTCCAGATCACAATGGATGCTTGCGGCACTACCTACAGACCTCACCCCTCGATTTAAAGATGTTTGCTTATTAGGGTGAGGTTTCTTCCAAGTTGTTTTTGATTCACCGGAGGCTGCGACCATTGTGCTCAAAGCCGGGTATTTGCACTTGGGACATAGAAAGAACTTTTGGACCCTTTCATGGTACGCTTTGACCTTGTGGAGGAGGCCAAGCAAGGGTTTTCTTTTTTTGTCCGTTTTCCCGGTCTCCCACAGGTTTACCATTGCTTACTCTTGGTGATTGGGGAGTACTTTGGTATTGCCACTGAGACCCCCCCTTCCTTGGTTTGCCCTCGATAGCTGCAGAGGTGATCAAGTTTGATGGGGTTCCTAGAGTTAGGGTCCATACATTGGACCCTAATTTATCAGATGATCATATCATGCTTCAGCAGTCAGATGGTTCTTTATTTCGACAGAGAATGGAGATCGCGGGCAAACAGGACCAGTGCAAGATCTGCAAGACCGTTAGGGAATGCCAAACAAAGAATAAGAGGCCCAAAAAACCTTTAGGTACAACAGCTCCCCCTAGACCTTGGCAGGCCAGGGGGGTGGTACAGTTCCAACATCACGTCCTCAACCTACACTTCCAACACCTCCTCCTCGACCTCGACAGGGTGTTGGTACAGCTCCTCCATGTCAGAGCACTCTTCCTCGACAGAGTGCTCCCTCGGTACCTCCAACTGCTTCCATGGCTCTTGATCGAGTCATGGATTTTGGTTCCATGACCTTAGGTCATTTTCTTTGATCTCCTATGTCCATCCTCTAGCCGCCCAAACCCTACCTCATAAAATGCCATGCATGTCCAAATAGTGTCCCAACCATATCCCAAATCTTGCAAGCATTGGATGAGACGAGCCCTTGGCACTACGTCAAAAGCCTTGCGGGAACCCAAAAAAGCAACAATAAACTCTCTGCCTTCGTGCTCTGGCCTCCTCAACGACACCTTGGAGTGTGAAAATGTGATCTAGAGTCCCTTGATCAACGTGGAAGCTTTGCCTATCTTGCAACTCTGAGTCCTTGGCACTCTGCAAACTCGCTATGCAAAACCCTTGGCCACTAGACATGCCTTGTACTTGTCAAGCATCCCAACAGACTTTACTTGACCTTGTATATCCATTGTGTCTCTATGACCTTATGCTTGACCAGATTCCATGTTTGATTCCTCTCAATGGACTCCATTGGGGATTGCCAATTTGGGTTGTCCTTTGCCTCTTCAAAGGACCTCGGCTCTTTGATCAACCTGACCTTAGCCATCAAACCGTAGTTCACCGTCAGCACGTTTCAATAAAAACTTCAAAAGATTCCTCGTTCCCACCTTTCTTTTCTATTTGTCTCTAATTACTGATACATCAAAGTGATTTAAAATGCTTTAAGTTTTGGAACGTAATCAAGATATTCTTTTGGCAACTATGGTCAAAATCACGTTGGGGTGCTATGAGAACCAAAACAAGGACAGGAGAAGAAAGGCATATGAGGTGGGGGAATTTTAAGAAAACTCCCTTGATAGCCTTGTGAGATTTACGTGCTAGCCTAACTCCAAAAAAATGGCATCATGCATGATATGCAGGTATCCATCATCCAACCTA
The DNA here is from genome assembly GCF_047967505.1 of Dipteris shenzhenensis. NCBI lineage: Eukaryota > Viridiplantae > Streptophyta > Polypodiopsida > Gleicheniales > Dipteridaceae > Dipteris > Dipteris shenzhenensis. The sequence goes on along the minus strand of NC_141616.1, from coordinate 53,059,466 downwards.
ATCTAGCTATTGTATATCAACATGCTAGTACTTACAATACAAGCGTTTGGTGGCAGAAACTTGTTCTAAAGACATGAAGGCACACATACCAAATGTTTTAATATCAGCATGTGATTGTGCGTGCATACCAGTAAAGCTATTGCAATGAAATCCATAGGGCTATACTTTGTTCCACAACATAAGGTGCTACAGCATATCACCTAGATTTTGAGGCAAGGAACAATTACCACTAAGAGGGGGTATAGTGAAATTGGATCTTGAAGAGCTTTCTTTTGCCTTGTCGAGTCAAGGGCATCCTTCCTACTATAAGCATCCTTCAGTTGTGGCTCTGCAATCCTGACACACATTGTGTTAGGTGGGTATTTCTTGCAAAATATATCAAGGAGTTACATATTCTATGTTCAAAACTAGTTTCTATGGCAATCAATTCTTACAAAAAATACAAACAGATCATAAGAATCCAGCATCGTACTCAAAGTGTGCGCATCCAAACATTTGAGATACTATAAACAAAATTTAGATTTCATGTGCTACATTTCTTATCATATTGCTCAGCATTGCCAGTTTCATCATCCTTTTCTTTACTCGCATTCCTTTATGATGGTGCAATAATATGGTTTATTTCATGATGGACCAAATCTTAACGCAAAGTATCCAATGCAAAAGTGGAAGATGATCCACATTAAACATACAAGCTTATTCCACCTTAAAACTATATTGCCTTGAAATAGCAGGAAAAATTCGATCTCCAATTGCAAGAAATCAACTATGGGCAAAAGATATTGAGCCTGAATTTTAAGCTTCACAAGTTCATAGTTGACTTCACGGTACCACAAATAATACGTATTAGTCCAAAACAAACCCTTGGGTCGACATCATTGGCACCCCACTGCATCACATTACAATTTTCCCAATTCTACAGAAAGCAACGTTCCTTGCCTAGAATGCATTGCTGTTACAATGTGGGGGAGAAAATAGAAAGCTTTTGTAAAGTCAACCGACGAATTGCAATAGTTAGCTGAGGATTAAAAAGATACACACATCCTTAGCATATTGATGCTAAAATAGGAAGAGGGGAAGTGCAAAAAAGAATAAAGTTTGCTTGCATGTATTTCAGAATTGGTTGCGACATCAGATCCAAGGGCATGATCCTCAATCAAAATCATGGCCTTACACCCCATCTTTGCCCTTGAGCCCACCCTTGTGATGGCCTAATGTGAGAGACCTTGGCTACAAGCCAACAGCCACATCAAACATTTTACCACATGAAAAAATCAACCATATGCATCCATCACAGTCACATTTTTTTGAAGTTTGGTAAGGCCGTGCATTTTAGACATACAAGGATGTATTGCTACTAAAAATGACACTTTGATATGTGAAAAAATGTAGCAATACGCGAACAAATGTAACAATACAGCTTAAAAACATGTTAATTTTTTGCAATAAGCAAACTGTCATTTCATGTCATGAAGCCCTTTTTAACAACCACCATTACTTAAAAGGAAAAGCAAGGTCCTTGCCTTCCCAGATTCCTGCTGCTGCTCCCCGCTCCTCCTGCTGCCCTCCCCTCGACTCCCCTCCTTGCTGCCTCCTCCGTCCCCTCCCTCCCTACCTGCTGCCCTTCCCTTCCCCTCTCCTCCCCTCTCCTTCCTCCCCGCGCTGCTGCTGCGCTACCCCCCCCCCCCCCCCCGTGCTGCTGCCTGCGCTGCCCCCCCCACGCTGCTACTTGCACCTCCCCCCCCCGTTCCCTCTCCTCCTCTCCCCCCCTCCTTCTCTCCTCCCCTCCCTCTCTCCTCTTCACTCCTTCCCCTCTCCTCCTGCTGTCCCTTTCCCTTCTCTCCCTTGCTGCCCTCCCTCTCCCCCCTTCCAGCTCCCCCCTTCTTCAACCTCCCTCCTCTTTCAACCTACCCCCTTCTTCTTCTGACTTGCTCTCTCTCCTCTTTCCCTCCTTTCTTCACCTTCTCCCTTCAGGTGTACCCCGGTTTTTTGGGGGTCTCCTAGGCATCAGGAAAGCGGACGGAGTTTTTTTTTGGGTGTTTGAGTCGGCCTTCCCTACCTCAATTGACGAATGGGCACCCATTCAGTCAATGCATTACCGCACACACCGGCTGCGAGAACCGTCACATTTTCAAAAGACGAGTGCAACAGTTGCAAAAGGACTTGGAGCATGAGTGTTCCACGACTCTCTTCGCACACATCTTTGGTTCACACCCCTCCAAATCACAGGCTAGAGATTGGATGCTTGCGGCACTTCCCTAGGAGCTCGCCCCCCACCTTAAGGATGTTTGTTTGTTGGGACGAGGTTTCTTTCAGGTGTGCCTAGATTCCTCGGACGTCACGAGAGACTTGCTACAGGCTGGGTTTCTATTTCTAGGCTATAGGAGGATTTTTTTGTTTCCCTTTCAACTGGGCTTTGACCCAATTGAAGAGGATAAGCAGGGAGTTTCTGTTTTCATCAGGTTCCCTGGTCTCCCCTTAGTTTATCACCGGCTTCTTTCAATTATTGGCGAGAGGTTTGGTGTGGTAGCAGAGATCCCCCCTCTTCCTGGCGAGCCCTCTTCGGCCGCTGAGCGGTTAGGATGGATGGGGTACCCAAGGTTAGGGTCATTGTCCAGGACCCTAATATTTCAGATGACCACATCATGCTACAACGACCCGATGGGTCATTCTTCCGCCAGCATTTTTAGGTTGCAGGTCGGCAGGACCAGTGCAGGATTTACAGATCCTCGAGGCACTTCCTTCGCCAGAGATTGCCCAAAGAAGAAAAAAGAGGCCTAGAAAGCAACTAGCTCATACTAGCTTATGACAGAGAGCAGGAGTAGGACCTACCGCTCCACAGGCACCGCCTTAGACATGAGCTCCCCCTCCTCCTAGGGTTACTCGAGTCCCTCCCGCACCCCGCATAACCTCTGGCCCACGGTGGGTTAGGCCCTCTACTTTAGATCATACTTCCACCACTTCGGAGGCATCCCCCTTGGAGCCTCAGGAGGCTAATGTCTTGGAGCCTAGTGTTCAGGAGCCTTCTTCCATTCTACCCAACGATCAGGCTGTATCTCCCTCAGCAGCCCAAGTTGTTGGTACCTTGTTCGCAGCACTTCTTGATCAGGACCCAGTACAGGTGCCTCCTTTCATGGATAGAGGGAAGGGGGTATTACATTCTCTCCCTGCTTGGTAGGAATCCTTCCAACCCCCTCCCCAAGACTGACTCAGCGAAACTCCTTTTCCGCTCTTGAGGACCTTTTTGACCTCCCAGATGATGATTTTGTACCTTCCACTTTCGGAGAGCCAGTTATCAGCATCCCTATTGAGGGATCTTTCTCTCTCTCACTTGCAGACTTTCCTCCCCTTGGACCTTATGTGTATGGCAGGAGATCAGCTCCAGTGGAGGGTTCTTTTTACGCCACTAGGTCGGGTAAGGTATTTCAACCCGCTTCCTCCCGCCGATGAGGATAGCCAGTTGGAATATACAGGGATTGGGGGGCATCCCTCATCGCCGTCGCAGACAGCTGATCAAGAATCAGCTTCATTCGGGTGTGTCAGGTGGTTCCTTGGACATTCTTTTTCTTTAGGAACACAAACTAGATGCCAAAGATTGCTACAAGTTAGGTAAGTTGTTTTCAGGCCGGACTTTTTGGCTTCTTGCCTTGGGAACTAGAGGAGGTACATGCATATCAGTTTCAGATTCTATTCTCCCTCTGGTCATTGGACATGGTACCATCACCTCCTCTAGGGCTCAGTGGATTTTACTTTTGATTGACAGACGTAAGGTTGGTTTCCTCAACCTCTAAGCTCCGAACAACAGAGGGGACCGTGTTCTTTTTTGGAAAGAGTTGCTCTCGTGGGCTGACATTGCACATTCGTGGATTATTGGAGGTGACTTCAACATGGTTGAGGCACCATCCGATAAGCAAGGGGGCAGGGAAGGTGGTATTCATTCCCTCGAGAGAGCAACTTGGGATGCCTTCTTGTTCAGGTTCAGTGGCAGAGATGTTTAGTCAGATGATGTATTTCATATTCAGTCTCAGTCACTTATGTTTTCGTGGTCCAAACCGTAGGGTGCAGATGCCTATCCATGTTCGAATTGACAGATTCTATGTGGATGACTGGGCTCTTGATAGAGGAGGGACAGTTTGCATTGCACCTGGTGTTTCCATCTCCGACCATTTTCTCGTAGTTTTCTCTATCTCAGAGCCCCATCTGAGAGGACGGTCTCACAGTATCAAGATCCCCAATGCCTTATACACAGATGAGACTCTCACAGAGGCAGTCTTAGAGATCTGGGTTTCTCACTTGCAGGGGGGGTGGCCGATCCTTCACATGTGGCCACAACAGTTGCCAGTATCAGCGACTTTTATCACTCTGTTGCTAGTGCTCGGCGAGGTGAGGTACTCAAGCGAGAGATTGGTATCCGCCGGCAGTTGACAGCCTTGCAGAGGGAGGAGCTGAGACAACCATCATATGCTTGGATACAGGAGCGCCTTGCTGCAGCAAGGGCTCACTTGCAGACATTGCTTGATTAGTGCTTGATTAGAGAGTAGAGTATGCCCTTCATGCACGGGAGTCCTTTTGGATACAGATGGAAGGGAGAGTCAATAAACACTTCTTCTCTACACTTGGTCCCAGACAGAGTAGAGAGTGTCAGGTAGCTTATTGACTCTGACGCCCCCCCGCGTTGTTTCCTTGCCCCCCCCCTCTCCTCCACTCCTCTTCTCTACCCTCCCCTCCTCTCCCCTCTCCTTGCTGTTCCCCCCCCTCTCCTCCCCTCCCTTGCGGCCCTCCCTTTCTCCTTTTTGACGACTCCTCCTCTCCGTGCTCAACCCTCTCTCTCCCTCCCTCCTCTCACCCTCTCCCTTCATCAGGTGTACCCCTATTTTCTTTTGGGGGGAAAGCGGACGGAGCTTTTTTGTGTTTGAGTCGGCCTTTTCCACCTTGATTGACAAATGGGTACCAATTCAATCAATCCGTGACCACACACACCGGCCGCGAGAACTGTCACTTTCTCAAAAGACGAGCTGCATCAGTTGCAAAAGGATTTGGAGCATGAGTGTTCCACGACCCTCTTTGCACGCATCTATGGCTCCCACCCCTTCAGATCACAGGCTAGAGATTGGATGCTTGCGGCGTTTCCTTAGGACCTTGCTCCCCACCTTAAGGACGTTCGTTTGTTGGGACGAGGCTTCTTTCAGGTGTGCCTAGATTCCCCGAACATCACCAGAGACTTGCTACAGACTGGGTTTCTCTTTCTAGGCTACAGGAGGATTTTTTGTTTCCCTTTCAATTGGCTTTGACCCAGTTGAAGAGGACAAGCATAGAGTTTCCGTCTTCATCAGGTTTCCTGGTCTACCTTCAGTTTATCACCGGCTTCTTTCAGCTATCGGCGAGAGGTTTGGTTGGTAGCAGAGATCCCACCTCTTGTTGGCGAGCCTTCATCGGCTGCTGAGGTGGTTAGGATGGATGGGGTACCCAGGGTTAGGGTCTTTGTCGAGGACCCTAACATTTCAGATGACCACATCATGCTACAATGACCCGATGGATCATTCTTTCACCAGAGATTTGAGGTTGCAGGTCATCAGGACCAGTGTAGGATTTGCAGATCCTCTGGGCACTTCGCCAGAGATTGCCCAAAGAAGAAGAAGATGCCAAAAAAGCAACCAGCTCATACTAGGTTACGATAGAGATCAGGAGTAGGACCTATCGATCCACAGGCACTGCACTACCTGAGTCCCTCCTCCTAGGGTTGCCTGAGTTCCTCCTGCACACCACACTACCTCTGGTCCCATGTGGGTTCCAGTCGCGGTTAGGCCCTCTACTTCAAATCATACTTCCGCGGCTCCAAAGACTACCTCTCAGGAGCCTTGGGAGGCTACTACCGTGGAGCCTATTGTTCAGGAGCCTTCTTCCGCTCCACCACAGGAACAGGCTATGCCTCCTTCAGCCACCCAGGTTGTTGGCACCTCGTCTACAGCACTTCTTGATAAGGACTCCTCCTGTTGACAGAGGGAAAGGGGTCTTACATTCTTTCCCTACTTCGGTAGGAATCCTTCGGACCCCTTCCCCAACATTGGCTCAGCGGAATTCCTTTTTCGCTCTTGAGGACCTTTCTGACCTCCCAGATGATGATTTTGTACCCTCCACTTTCGGAGAGCCAGTTATCGGCATCCCCCTTGAGAGATCCTTCTCTCTCTCACCAGTGGACCTTTCTCCCCTTGGACCTCGTGTGTATGGCAGGAGGTCAGCTCCGGTAGAGGGTTCTTTTTCTGCCACCAGGTTGGGTAAGGTATTCCAACTTGCTTCCTCTTGCCGATGAGGATAGCTAGTTGGAATATACAGGGGTTGGGCGGCATCCCTCATCACCGTCGGAGACAGCTGATAAGGAATCAGCTTGATCTAGGTGTGTCAAGGGGTTCCTTAGACATTCTTTTTCTACAAGAACACAAACTGGATGCTAGAGATTGTTCCAAGTTAGGCAAGTTGCTTTCAGGCCGGACATTTTGGCTTCCTGCATTGGGAACTAGAGGAGGTACTTGCCTCTGAGTTTCAGACTCTATCCTCCCTCTGGTTGTTGGACACGGTACCATCACCCCCTCCACGGCCCAGTGGACTTTGCTTATGGTTGACGAACGTAAGGTTGGTTTTCTCAACCTCTATGCTCCGGACAACAGAGGAGACCGTGTTCTTTTTTGAAGAGAGTTACTCTCTTGGGCTAACATTGCAGATTCTTGGATTATTGGAGGCGACTTCGACATGGTTAAGGCACCATCCGATAAGAAAGGGGGAAGAGAAGGTGGTATTCACTCCCTTGAGAGAACAGCTTGGGATGCCTTCTTGTTTAGATTCAGTGGCAGAGATGTTTGGTCAGATGATGCATTTCATATTCAATCTTAGTCACTCTTGTTTTCGTGGTCGAACCGTAGGGTGCAGATGCCTATCCATGCTCGGATTGACAGATTCTATGTGGATGATTGGGCTCTTAATAGAGGGAGGACAGTTTGCATTGCACCTGGTGTTTCCACCTCCAACCATTTTCCGGTAGTTTTGTCCATCTCAGAGCCCCATCTGAGAGAACGATCTTCCAGTATCAAGATCCCTGATGCCTTATACATAGATGATACTCTCACAGAGGCAGTCTTGGAGATCTGGGTTTCTCACATGCAGGGGAAGTGGCCGCACCTTCACATGTGGCCACAGCACTTGCCAGTATCAACGACTTCTATCATTCTGTCGCTAGTACTAGGTGAGGTGAGGTATTCAGGGGGGAGACCAATATCTGCCGGCAGTTGACAACCTTACAGAGGGAGGAGCAGAAATGACCCTTAGATGCTTGGATCCAGGAGTGCCTTGCTGCAGCAAGGGCTCACTTGTAGACATAGCTAGATCAGAGAGCAGAGTATGCCTTCCATGCACGAGAGTCTGATCTTATTCCAGAATCCAAAACCTTGTCTCACTCTTGCCTTCATCCAGAGTTGCAGTTATGGCACGCGTTACCTGCATCGTCCTCGCTGTCGCATTTCTGTGCTCTTTTGCAGGTTGCTGCTAATAAACGGCTGCATTTCGTTCGATTGATAATGCACATGCATCCAATTGTTTCTGCGTTGCTGTTTGCTGATGGATTCGTTCGCTGTTGAGCAGGATCGGTGCTGTGCAGCCGCCGTATATCGGAGGACCCTGCTCTGCTGCACGGTACCGAGAAGCAGACGTTCAGAAGCTACGTACGTCCGCGCAACATCCCCGTTCCCCCTTCGGGTGCGAGCGACGGGGGAGAGTTTCCTCCTCCTCCTCTAAAGAAGACCGATCAGGATCACAAACTACTCAGGAGCGTCGTTCGACCCCGCAACGTCCCAGTGCCCCATTCGGGTCCAAGCGAAGGATCGAGCGACGGAGGAGAGTTTCCTTCTCCTCCCCAACTGCAGAATGAGGAACGTAAAACGTTCAGGAGCGTCGTTCGACCACGCAACATCCCCGTGCCCCCCTCGGGTCCAAGCCAGGGATCGAGCGACGGAGAAGACTTTCCTCCTCCGCCTGCCCGGCGATAGTCGGCACTCGAAGTTACAACCTTTTTGCTCCATCTACTGCCTGGACCCTCGCCGAACCACGAGCCTTCGTTTGATGGTTTGATGGGCGCTCGGATTTTTGTTAACAAGGATCTCCCTTAATGCTATCAACAATTTTGCTGAGCTTTTCCAAGTAGGATAGTGGGTTTCCATAGTCGATCTCTGATCTCCAGCTGCGTCCTTCATCAGTCTAGTCTCGATCAATCCGGCATTAATGATCTCATTGAACGTGGCTCTCTGAAGCCACCTTCCACGAGGTCCCAACGTCGACGAAACATTGCAAGTAGGAGTCCATCTCGTGTAACAAAGCATGCTCGGATTTTTGTTAACATGATCTTCTCTCGCTCTTCCTTTTGCAACAAGGTGAATTAATTCAATGGGCCTGTCTGTAGGCAATTTTGAATTTAATGTGGGTGATTTTTGGATGTGCAAGTGGAAAAAGAGGGCGGAAACCTGAGAGAGACAAAGAGTACGAGGATCGTATGGAGGACTAAAGTGAAGCTCTTGTGAGGAAAGGATGAAAGACTCGAGTAGATTCTAAATCCTAATTTCATTACTAAGACCGATCCTTCCATGATAGGCCAAAAACGTTAATAGATTACATGCCCATTGGGCTCGAAGTCACTTACCATGTGAGGATGGGAGTAGGGTGGTGGTCGATGGAGAGGGAGGAGTGTCTTGCATAGGGCTCGGAATGGGGAAGAGGATGGAGGCAAGATGTGAAAGAAAAAGTATGAGAGGGATGGGTGCTCTTTCATAGGGAAGGAGGGGGAGCTGTGGAATTAGTCAAACACATGTGCACCTTTGAATTTGTTCAAGTTTGACTAGGGAGGTGGTTTTAATTTTTCTTTTGGGTTATGGCATTTAGAACCTTTAATCATCGATTGCCCAACACTTTTTCTCTGCACTTGGTCCCAGACATAGTAGAGAGAGTGTCAGGCAGCTTATTGACTCTGACGGGGTTTTGTAGTCTCATCCAGATACCGTTATGCACTTCACGACAGATTTTTATGCCTCCCTTCTTTCTGCAAACCCTGACACACAGTTCAGAGATGTGACTAGAGATGCAGTTTTACCAACACAAAATTCAAGATTGCTCTCTCCGCCCTTCATTAGGGCAAGTGCCCTAGTTCAGATGGTCTTACTCCATATTTTTTAATAGCCTTTTAGGATATGATAGGTGATCATATTACATCAGCCCTGCAGGGCATTTGGGACTTGGGTGAGATGCCTGACTCACTTACCGAGGGACTTATACACCTTATCCCGAAAGGTGGCAACATAAATTTTGTATCCCATTGGAGACCCATCACTTTTTGGGCACTCTATACAAAATTCTTGCCAAGGCGATCAGCATCAGATTGCAGCCCCTTCTTCTAGACCTCATCCATGATACTTAGACATGCTTTGTGCATGGCAGAAGCATATTTGATAACATCTTTTCCTTCTGGGAAGCCTCAGAGTGGGCTATGCAGAGCAGGCAGAGGCTGGCAATTCTACTCTTGGACTTTGAGAAAGCCTATGACAGAGTAGATTGGGGTTTTCTTGAGGGCTGGTTTATATGGGCTGAGGTTGCCCTTGAGACAGGAGCAGGAGCTTCTAGACTGTGAGTTGGCTGATGTCACAGCCATTTTTATTGAGGCCTCCTCGCGGTGACTGGATGCTTTTCGGACAGCCTTGAATATCTTTTGCTCAGCTGCAGGAGCACACATTAACTGGCATAAATCCTTTGGCTTTTGGATCAGCGATGAGGACACTCCAGGATGGGGAATTGACATTGGCTTCTCTTGGATTCAAAGGGGTGTTCCTGTCAGGTATTTGGGATGCCAGGTAGGGTTGGGCATCTCTCCAGCACAGCAGTTTACACCAGTACTGGAGACCTGTGGCCATGCTAGCTAGTGCCAGCGCAGGCAGGCAGGTCAACGGCGTCTGCACAGCCATTGAGAAAGCTCAGCACAATCAGCAATCAGCACACAGTCAACAGATAGTCAACGCCACTTTAGCACAGCTCAAAACACAGAGAGTTGTCTTTTAAGTCAAAAGTCAACGCGTTGACTTTTCGGGCAACGACTTTTGACCAACCTGGTCAATGGTAGGCGTTGACCAGCCGACCAAGGTCAACGTCGGCGTCGACCAAGTCGGCCAGGCTGACCTATTAGCCTATAAAAAGACAGCCTTTGGTCCTCATTCTTCATCCACCCCTCAAGCCTTCAAGCCTTTAGAGCAGCAGAGTCACGCCTCCCCGCAGCAGACCAGCAGGGTAGCCTTAGCCTCTTCAGGGATCTAGTGAGGATTCACCTCCTCTAGGTAGTCTAGTCTTCAAAGCTTCTCTTTTGGGGCTCAGCCAAACTTGACCTTGCATTTAGAGTTGTGGTAGTGAACCGGGTTCTCTTGGTCAGCGCCTGGTTTGTGTGTTCCTGCTGGTGCCGGTCTAGAGAGTGCATCACTCAGCGCATTAGACCTATCAGAAATTTTTTATGGAGTGGACTCGATGGCACGGCAGGTGTTGCAGCGAGGGTGGCCTAGGAGACCATTATTCTCCCTACATGTGAAGGGGGCCTTAATATCATTGACTCAGACCTGCAACGCAGGGCATTGCTTTGTAAGGTGGTGGTGAAGGGTCTCATGCTTGGGCAGGAACCTTGGAAGGACTTCTTTTCTGGACGCATTCAGGCTTGCACACCTACTTTGGGAGATGTTTGGGTGGACAGCCCTCGCTGGATTTTTACTTCCGCCCCTCTCAGATCTCCGGCATCTCCTCTCATGGCTGCCATCCTGAAAGCTTGGGGCAACTTCAGGAATACACTTCGCAGGGTTCCGCCCTCTACCCTTGAAGAGATTGATAGACAGCCGGTCATTTGGAATGATAGTATTCTTGATGAGCATGGCAGACCATTGGGCACTTTGCATTACATGTAGTGGTCTAGATGGGAGAGAGGCCCCGCCTTCACAATAGGCACTTGGAAATCTTTTATCAGGCTACCTGAGGATCAGAGACTACCGTGAGTCACCTCAGAGGGGTAGCACGGATGGGGGTCTACTTTCTAGATCCACGGATGATATTCTTCTAGAGGTTGCCTTTCAGCTTGTTAGGATTGCTGGCTTTGTGGATCATGGAGCGGGCTTGCAGTGGTATTTAGACCCCGACCCTCTGCTCTTGGCCCTCGGATCCTAGAGATTGTGGTTATATGGAGGTGTACCTATCAGGTGCTTACAGTGGGACCCACGAGAGTGGGAGTGGATAGATCATGGACACTGAGAGAGGGGGATTCCCTTCTTTCGTTTCACGGTTGGTAATGCCAAGAGATTTCAGTTGAGGAGTAGGGGTTGGATTCCCTCTAGAGCCCCCCATTGAGATAGCTTCTTCATTACCACAGATTTGCGTAGGAACTTCTAAAGGAGGCTCTAGAAATCCCTCAAAAATAGAAAGATCACTCTTTTCTTTTGGCTTTCCATTCATGGAGGGATTGCAGTGAATCTGTGGAGATCACGATTTGGGGCTGACTCTACTTGCCCTCGTTGTCATTCTGTAGAGGAGTCAGTGTGACATTGCCTTTGGGACTACAGTCAGGCGAGGACTGTTTGGAAAGGGGTTGCTCGGATACTTAGCATTTTTCATAACTCCCCCTTCTTCATGACTTGGGGCTCGGTCGCCGGGTTATCCCATACTAGGCTACATATGTTTTATGAGGGTGAGCCTTCTTCTTGGGCACTCTCGGTCCGCAGGCAAGTGATAGAGACCTACTCTCTTCAAGATGTACCATTTATGCCCTTTAGAGCTTCTCATGCTTCAATGGACACTTCCTGGGAGATTCTGGCTAGCATTTCCTCTTGGCACATCTGAAGAGCCAGATGTACAGAGGCCCTAGATGGCACCCAAATACACCCTTCACAGGTGTTCACGGGTATTTGGACGAACATTTGAGAAGTGCCCTGCGAGGTCTCCAGGAAGAGCGGCGAGCATCCAGTCCCTGGCCTGTAATCTGGAAGGGTGGGACCCATGGATGCGAGCAAAGAGCGAAGTCAAGCTCTCCTGCTGTGTATCTTTATTGAGCTGCTGCAACTCGTCTTTTGAGAAAATGACGGTTTTTGCGGCCGGTGGAAGCGGTCGAGGATTGGCTGAAGGCAGAGCCATTGTCAATCAAGGTGGAAAGGCCAACACGAACATAGTTGAACTCCATCAGACTAAAATGCTGCAAGGAAGAGGGTGAAGGCAGAGGAGAGTCCGAGATGAGGGTGCAGGCAGAAGGAGGGGATGAAGGGTGAAGAAGGGTGAGGGTGAGGATGAAGGGAGGAAGAAGGGTGAGGATGAGGATGAAGGGAGAGGGGATGGAGGAGGGGGGGAGGGGAGAGGTAGGCTGAAAGGGAGGGAGAGGAAGTGAGGGAGGCGGGGGGGGGGGCAGTCGAGGGAAAGGGGCTGCGGGGGCGAGGGGAAGAGGTTGAGGGGGCGAGGGAGGGAGGTGGGGGAAGGGGGGCTGAGGAGCAGGGGTAGAGGGCGGGGGTAGAGGGTGGGGGCGAGGGGCTGAGACGCGGAGGGAGGGGGCGGGAGTAGAGGGCGGGGGAGAGGGGCTGAAAGGCGGGGGTAGGGGGTGGGGGAGAGGGGGCTGAGCAGCGAGGTAGGGGGCAGGGGTAGAGGACAAGGGAAGGGGGCTGAGAAGGCGGGGGTAGGGAGGCAAGGAGGGGCTGAGGAAGGAGGGAGAGGTAAGGCAAGGAGGGGGATGAGAGGAGAGAGGAGAGAGGGGCGGGGAGGGAGGCAGGAGGAGGCTGAGAGGGGGCAGCAAGGGAGGAGTCCTAATGCGCTAAAGATTGGGGCTGCCAGAAGATTGGTACAAAGAGGAGGACACATATAGTGAAATATTGACAAAGATCAAAGCAAGCTTGTCCAACATTGAATGATGAGCAGGATGATGAGGACGACTCCAGGCCAACTTCTATTATGCACTATAAAGGTCATGCAATCCTTACACTGAAGTCAAAAGATAAGCTCCTTCGACAATCTTACAAGCTGAAAAATACCAAAGTATGGATAGCAGAGGAGCTTACACAAGCTCAACTCAAGAATAAGGCAGCTGAATTAGCTGAAGTCAAGGCTGTCAAAAAGGATGGAAAATGGGCAGTTTGCCGTGAAGGCGTAGCTCTAATCAGAGAGTTTAAATCAAAACCAAAAGACTCTTGGTCTTAAACTGATGTATGGCCATTTACTCTTTCAGACTATTATGTAGGTACTCTAAAATAATGTGGGTTGCTTTTGCACTCCTCGAGAGCTGCCATGTGCCCTCCCTAAAGCAGATGTACTAGTGGGTTTCTTGCTGTCCCATAGACCTTTTGGTCTCCAGTGGATGTTAATAGACTTTCTTTCTTTCTTTCTTTCTTTCTTTCTGTGTGTGTGTGTGTGTGTGTGTGTGTGTGTGTGGGCAAATGTGTGTGTGGCAGCAAGGAGATGGAGTCCTCCTCCGCCCTGCCAGCCTCGTCCTCTTCCATACCATCCCTCTTCTTGTCCCAATCGCTTGTCTCGTCCTCCGTACAACTGCCGTCAACTGTACGGCCTTCCGTGACACTGCCCATACAGGCTCCCGTACAGAATTCCATGACGCTGCCCGTACAAGCTCCCGTCCAATCTCCAAGCCCTTTTGCCCTCCCCGTACAGAATATCGCATCTGCTGTACGGCCTTCCGTACAGCCTGTACGGTCGTCCGTACAGCCTGTACGAAAAACCGTACTGTCTGTACCGTCCACGTTGCAGCCCTCTTCCCCTTTCGTTTTCTCCGCCTTGATGCCTCCTTCTGCCACTGTTCCTACCACCCGTGTCTTTCTTCTGCGGAAGCATGGTGGATTGTCTGCATCCCCCTTCATCAAATCAGCAAAGCTGGATGTTTCTGATGGCCCTTCTTCTTCACTCCAGCTGGATCTTCTCTGCCAACTATGTTCCCCCTCTGTCACAGAAGTTCCTTCATCGAGTTTCCCGTTTGTTTGTTCCTTGGACTCTGCCCTTTTGATCTCTGGTCTTTGACAGGCTCAGCAATTTGGAGTTTGCCTCTATTTCATGGGCAGGGTTTTATCTTCCGCTCAGCTCCGTCAATGGGCTGATGTTGCAGTGGGTCGGGATTGTATTTCTTCCTTTGTTTTTCTCGGCAAAGGATTTTACTATGCCCACTGTTCTTCAACTGAGGTAGTAGAGCGACTTGTCAGTGACGCTGGTGTTCCTGGAGCTGGTTTTTTTGCTTATGTAATGCCCTTAGACCCGCTTTTCAATCCTTCTGCAACTTTTCTGACACACTGTCTGGTCTGGATTACTCTTAAAGCGTTGCCTGTGCTTCTTCATCAACATCTTCCAACTCTTGCAGCTTTATTGGGAAGGCCTCTTCATGTTCCGAGACAGGAGTTCTTGCAAGCTTCCGGTGATGTTCGTCTCTGCATTTTGTGGGATATGATGCAGCCCGTCCCATCTACTCTGGATCTTGACTTGGGCTTTTCTCATCCGATGCGCATCAGGCTCCATTTTGCATCTTTTCCCACTGCATGTTATCGGTGCCGACAGGTTGGTCATTTTGCACGTGCTTGCCCCTCTGCTTCCAAGCCCATACCTCCTGCTCCTTCTTTAGCTATCAAGGTTACTCACCCTTCTCCTCCGGTTGCTATGGCTTCTTTGGTGAAGCCCTCTACTGCTATGAAGCACCACTGGAGGAAGGTTGATAAATCACAGGCAGATCCTCCTCTTGCTGAAGAAGCTCAGGATTGCACCCTTGTTGAGCATCATCAGTTTCCTTCTATTCAGGATATGGATGTATCCCTTGCAGAGGGCACTTTACAGGATGACATGCGTGCTCTCTCTCACGATACTACCCCTGCTCTTACTCAGATTGATCCTCCGAATGACGCTCCAATGTTTACCCCTATTTCATCAGATGCAGCTTTTTCATCGGAAGACACGGATGCTGATTTAGCTTCTCTGCCTGTGACGCCTGTGCCAGAGTCTTCTTCTGTCAGGGATGCAGAAGTACCTTTTCTACTAGAATCTTTTCATCCCATGTTACAACAGGTTTTTGACCCTTTGATTCAAAAATTTTTGGTTCCAGCCTATATCAAGAAGAATCACAAGGGCAAAAAACAGCTTGTTTTTATTGATGGTGTGGTTTCATCACTGCATCAGTTTTTACAGCAAAACAATTGAAGCTGGAGGATGCTGTGTTTGACACTCCTCCAGCTTGATATGTAACTTTTTACTTGGCTACCTCATGACTTTTGATTTGAGGTTTTACTCGTAAAAACTTTTTTCTTGTACCCACACAGAAATATAAAGATTTCACTAATAATAAAAAAAAGTGTGTTGGCAAATACATCACCCAACCAAGTGGTGGACAAAGAGATTACAGTAGCTTTGGGCCTACAAAACCCCTCTTCGGCAACATGTTTTCTTCTGGCGAGTGCTTCTGGCCATTTTTCCATCTAGACACATGTTGGCCCGTAGACACATTGCTCCTGCTCGTTGCCACATATGTTTGAGTTCCGAGGAGACTGTGCCTCATTTATTCTGGTTTTGTCCATGTCCTTGCGAGTTCATTGATCTTCTTTGGCATCGCATGCGATCAAGATTCCCGACTGTTCCTTTTGGGAAGTCTATGGATAGACATGAACTGTAAAGTCTTTGGTGATCCTATATTTTCCTTGTTTGTCTTTTTTAAGCATTCTCTGTAGCAATCCTTCTTTGATTGCTTGCAAATGCGCTCCATAGATCATGATGTATATCTAGCATACATTGAGATTTTCAACTGATGTAATTTTGGCTGCCTCATTTTGAGGTCGCTACTTTTGTAATATAATCAATCAAAAGTTTCCACCAAAAAAAAAAGGTGTGTGTGTGTGAAGCAAGGGACCCTATGGACACTGGGAACTACCGCACCCTTATGATTGGCCGCACTTTGGCCAAGATCTATGGATCGGTACTAGAAAGGGAGATCAGCCGCGGCCACACAAAGGCTCATGGATAGCAAGCACTAGGGTAGGCAGATTCCGGAGACAACACTCCAGCCTAGACCATATCTTCACCTTGAAAGCTATCATTGAGGAGGCGAGATGGAGAGCACGATTGGGGTGAAGCAAGGATGTCCCCTCTCACCGACTCTCTTCAGGCTCTACATTGATGAGATCACATCTTTCATAGACCGCCTGGGAGGTGAGGGATTGCTATTGGCTTGATGATACAAATACTACTCTATGCAAATGACATAGTCCTCATATTACCTTTAGCAAAGGGGTTGCAAAGACACCTAGAGGACCTTGAGATGGTATGTCGAGAGAGAGACCTGACGGTCAACCTTGGGAAAACCAAGGTTATGATCTTCAATACCTCACGTGCAGTGCTACACTGACATAGTTTAACTTATCAAAGTGAGCCTGGTGGAGATAGTGCAGTCCTACACATACTTGGAGGCAGTATTCACAGGGCCAGTTTTTATGATGACCCATGCTACTAGAGCACGACTCACACGAGGTCGAGGGGCCTTGTCCAAGTCTAGAGAGACGGTGCTTCCAAGCACACTTCCAGGACCCACTGACAAAGAGTTAGCTCTTCAACACCCTAGTGAAGCCAAATGCCATGTACGCAGCACCTTTTTGGGGTAGTGGTCTTTTGGTGGCATAGTGGAGGAGTTTTGTAAAATCCTTACATGTATACTGTCTTATACACAACTTACACTAATTCAACGCACTCACAGAGTGGGCAAAACTAAGTGGAAACAAAAAACGAGGCGCTTAAGGTGGTTTAGAGAGCACACAGGATGGTGAAACAGTGATGAAAGCTCTCGCGAGCAGAGGTAAGGGCTCCGAACAGGCTGCACACAGTCCAAAGGAAACATGAAGTAGGTCGTCTCGCTCACACACTCACCTGTGCGCAGCTCTCTCTCACACACACCAGTGCGCAGCTCTCCACCACACGACACACACACACTTTTTTTTTAAAATAGTGAAATCTTTATATTTCTGTGTGGGAAACCTCAAAAGAGGTAAAAACCCACCAATAAGTACAAGAAAAATGTTTTACAAGTAAAACCTCAAAAAAAAAGTCATGAGGTAGCCAAGTAAGAGTGACATATCAAGCTGGAGGAGGATCAAACACGGCATCCTATAGCTTCAAGTTGTTGCTTTGTAAAAACTGATGTAGTGATGAAACAACACCATCAATAAAAACAAGCTGTTTTTTGCCCTTGTGATTCTTCTTGATATAGGCTGGTACGCGAAACTTTTGAATCACAGGGTCAAAAACTTGTTGTAACATGGGATGAAAAGATTCCAATAAAAAGGGTACTTCTGCATCCCGGACAGAAGAAAACTCTGGCACAGGCAGCAAAGGCTGAGAAGCTAAATCAACATCCGTATCTTCTGCTGAAGAAGATGCAGCTGATAAAACAGGGATTAACATTTGAGCTTCATTCGGAGGATCAATCTGAGTATGAGCAGAAGCAACATCGTGAGAGAGAGCCTGTAAATCATCATGTAAAATGCCCTCTGCAAGGGGTACCTCCATATCCTGAGTAGAAAGAAACTGATGGTGCTCAACCGATAACATGCAGTGGGAAAAGATGCAAAGTGGAGTCTGATGCGCAGCGGATGGGCAAATCCCAAATCAAGATCCAGAGTAGATGGTATAGGCTGCGTCATGTCCCACAAAATGCAAAGACGAACATCACGGGAGGCTTGCAAGAACTCCTGTCTCGGAACATGAAGAGGCCTTCCCAAAAAAGCTGCAAAAGTTGGAAGATGCTGAAAGACAGGCACAGGCAGCGCTTTGAGAGTAATCCAAA